>NC_041390.1:36944841-37012070 GCF_002162155.2 Triticum dicoccoides | reverse complement strand
GCGTCTTGCCTCACCTCCCCGCCGACCGTCGCGGCACGCCGCCGCTGCCCGCGCGCGCCCACTGGCGCGTCTCTCTGCGGCGCCCCACGCCAGATCCGGCCGGATCCGGCAAGATCCGGCCCGGACCCCACCTTCTCCGGCCACCTCGACCAACTCCGGCGAGAAGCCGCAACTCCGGAGAACTTCCCGGCCAACCTCGGTTTGCGTGCCGGCCAGATCCAGCTACAGTAAACCCTAGGTCGATTTTGCCTAAGTCCTTTTTCTGCATATTTTTTAGCTATCTTCATCATGCTATATCTTTGCATCCGTAGATCCGTTTTGGGCATATAGCATATCAAAATGTTCGTCTCAGAGAGTACATCATTTCATCTCATTGCATAATTTTCATTTGAGTTCATCTTGATGCCCGAAATGCTGTTAGAAGAGTGCTATTTGAGTTAATTACCAGATCTGCTGCTCCAATTAGTTATTTGTCATTTTCGCCATGATTATTGTGTGCATGATATGCCCATGAGTTCTACATGTGTTTTGTTATATGTTTTGCCATCTATCCAGAGGTGCAACCCATGTATTTTTGTGATTTGTGTGGTGACTAGCACGAGCTTGCAAAGTGAGGCATTTGTTAATGCTGATTTCAGGGACTTAGCATTTCCACTAAGTCCTTGGACTATTCATCTCATTATGCCATATGTTCATGTTGTTTCCTAGTGATCCGTGCCTCTTTTGAGGATGATCAGTAAGGATGTTTTGTTAATATTGTAGTGCTCTATCCATCCATGTCTTTTTCTGCAATTATGGAGTACCCTAGCTTGAGTCAATCGAGCTCTACTTTTGTCATTTCGTGAATCTGGGCAGATTGTCTACTTGTTAGCAATTTTGCCGAGGATGTTGTAGTTGATCCGTGCATGCTATGCTATTGTTCTTGCCATGTCTAGCTTTTATTTTGCGTATTCTTGATGGGTGCATGCTTAGATTGTCATGACTTGCTCTGTAGTGAGTGCATCGAGCTCGTAAACATGCCTACTTGATATCTGTTTCAGCATGCTCCAGTTTTCACCAAGTCTGAGAACTGATTATGTTTTTGCCATGTTCACATGCTTGCAAATGTATTTTCTGATCCCTTTTGGCTCAAGGTCACTAAGGGACTTTTGTTAAGCTCTTTGAGTAGCTCCATGCCATGCTTTACTTTGCCTTGTTCAGGTCCTGTAGCATATAGTTTTCATGCTCCGAAGTGTGCTATCTGATCTGAAATTCCAGACAAATGTTAATTTCACTAAGTCTGAAATCTGTTTACCAAATGCATTTTTGCCATGCTTATTGGAACCTGTTAATGGATGAATTGGCCGTAACTCAGTGCTAGACTTTTGTTAAGCTTCATGAATGGATTCCTGCCATGTATTTTGGTGCCATGTTTGGGTGCTGTAGCATGTTCATCTTGTTGCATTTAGATGGCTACTTGCTGTAAATCGCAGAACGTGGTCATATTTGAATTGCTTGCCATTTCCAAACCGTAGCTCCGATTCCGGTGTTCTTTATATCGTTTTCAAGCGTTTTCATCTCATATTTCCAGTGGCACACTTGGATTTCCAAGTTGAGGCCAGGTTCATTCATACCTTGCCAAATCTTGCATATGCATCCCGCATCGCATCCCGCATAGCATACCATCCTAGCATCATGTTGTTTGAGTTTGCACGTGGTTGATTGTGTCCTTGTTGCTTGTTTGTCTTGTTTGGGTAGAGCCGGGAGACGAGTTCACTAACGAGGAGCCCGTTGAGTTTGCCTTCGAGGATCCAGTCAACTCTGACAACTTTTCAGGCAAGATGATCATACCCTTGAAATCACTACTATCTTTGCTATGCTAGATGCTCGCTCTTTTGCTATGCCTATGCTTCGATGCCTACCTCTTGCTTTCATGCCTCCCAAATTGCCATGTCAAACCTCTAACCCACCATGTCCTAGCAAACCGTTGATTGGCTATGTTACCGCTTTGCTCAGCCCCTCTTATAGCGTTGCTAGTTGCAGGTGAAGATTGGAGACCGTTCCTTGTTGGAACATTATTTTACTTGTTGGGATATCATTATATTGCCATGTTATCTTAATGCATCTATATACTTGGTAAAGGGTGGAAGGCTTGGCCTCTTGCCTAGTGTTTCGTTCCACTCTTGCCGCCCTAGTTTCCGTCATATCGGTGTTATGTTCCCGGATTTTGCATTCCTTACGCGGTTGGGTTATAATGGGAACCCCTTGATAGTTCGCCTTGAATAAAGCTTTTCCAGCAATGCCCAACCTTGGTTTTACCATTTGCCACCTAGCCTCTTTTTCCCTTGGGTTTCCGGAGCCCGAGGGTCATCTTGTTTAAACCCCCCCGGGCCAGTGCTCCTCTGAGTGTTGGTCCAAACTAGAGTCCTGTGCAGCACCCCCTCGGGGAAACTCGAGGTTTGGTTTTAGTTGTATGGAGCGCTCATCTGAGTGTGCCCTGAGAACGAGATATGTGCAGCTCCTATCAGGATTTGTCGGCACATTCAGGCGGTGTTGCTGGATTTGTTTTAACCAGTCAAAGTGTCTGAAGAACCGAGATACCGAGTCTGATCGGAACGTCTCGGGAGGAGGTCTATTCCTTCGTTGACCGCGAGAGCATGTCATGGGCTAAGTTGGGACTCCCCTGCAGGGATTTGAACTTTCGAAAGCCGTGCCCGCGGTTATGGGCAGATGTGAATTTGTTAATGTCCGGTTGTAGATAACTTGAACCTTAATTTAATTAAAATGAATCAACAGTGTGAGTTACCGCGATGGTCTCTTCTCGGCGGAGTCCGGGAAGTGAACACGGTGTTGGAGTAATGCTTGCGCAGGTTGTCCTCTAGTTTCTCGCTCGCGCTTTGCCTCCTCTTCTCGCTCTCTTTTGCGAACAGTATAGCCACCATATATGCTAGTCGCTTGCTGCAGCTCCACATATTTTCCTTGCCTTGCTTATTAAGCTTAAATAGTCTTGATCGCGAGGGTGCGAGATTGCTGAGTCCCTGTGTCTCACAGCTTACTTCCAAACCAAATGCAGGGCCTGATGTTTCCGCTCCAGATGACGCGCTTGAGCTCAAGTGGGAGTTCGACGAGGACTCTCAATGTTACTACGTGTCTTTCCCTGCTGATCAGTAGTGGTGCCCAGTTGGGCGATCGGGACCGTGTCGCATGTTGGGTTATCTTTTATTTTGGCGCCGTAGTCGGGCCATGAGTGTTTGAATGTTGTAATGCTATTTATGTACTTGATTGACGTGGCGAGTGTAAGCCAACTATGTTTCTCCCCTTTATTATTTATATTACATGGGATGTTGTGAAGATTGCCTAACTCGCGACATTGCTTTCAATGCGGTTATGTCTCTAAGTCATGCCTCGACACGTGGGAGCTATAGCCGCATCGAGGGCGTTTCAAGTTGGTATCAGAGCCTTCCCCGACCTTAGGAGCCCCCATTGCTTGATCGTTTTTAGCGGCCGAGTTGTGTCTAGAAAAATGTTTTGAGTCATTTAGGAATTATATATCAGAGAGTTTAGGAATTATTTTTACTTCCCAGTCTCCTCATCGCTCTGGTAAGGCATCCTGACGTAGAGTTTTGACTCTTCTCTTCTGAAATTTCACTAAATTCTTTTTAGGATCACGCGGGTATCTTGGAATCGTTCCGATGGTTTTGTGACGAGAACATTGTCTTGGTGCCTCCTGTCAGGGGTTTTGTGGCAGTGTCCCGGGGAGTTGAGCTCCGAGGTGTTGTCGTCATAATTTTATCGTTGCAATTCTGGAATACCTGAGTTTAGTACGCCGACATCGAAAATCTCTTTTATGCAGTTCATTGGTGAGATAACCTCGACGCCACCTAGTACTGGGGCGGGAGTTCGGGAGTATCGCCATAACTTGTATAACGGATGCTTTTCGAAGGTTGAGGTAGATGGTTTCCGAAGTTTTCTCGGTTATGTGTTGAAGGATGGATACAACTGGATGTAGGAATTGCTAGATTTGGGTGAGATATTATGCTTCCCCTGTATCCCCAACACCTGATTGCATAACCGGAAAGGTTCGGGAGTTTCATAGGTGGGAATTCTCGTAGCTCTAGTTCTTCTTCCACAGATATTTGGTTTGAGATTGGGATTTCTGACCGAGTATTCATTCTTGATCCGTACCTTGTTGATTTATTTCTCTACCTGAATTCTAAGTGGCTTCTCAATTTATGGATATGTGACCATTTCAAGAGGAATGCATTCGTTCATTTTGTTCGGATGTGAAGACTTTATGTTGCAATTTTCATTCCGTTGGATTCAGCTTCATTTTATCTGTCAATGTGCTAACGGTGGTCAACCTCTTCAGGATGGCTCCCGCTAAGAGCACCAATAAGAATCAGAATCAAGATCCGCCACCACCTCCACCTCCTCCGGAGGCATGGCAAGCTGTGATGGCCGCAACCAATGCAAACACACAGTTGATCATGCAAATTCTTCAAGAGCGCAATCAAGCGAACCAAGGCAACCAAGGCAACAATCAGAATCACTTTGCTACACTCAACCAGTTCCTTGCTAACGGGCCAAAGACTTTCAGCAATTGTGTTGAGGCAACTGATGCTGACGATTGGCTCGTGGATCTGTGCAAGCATTTCAAGTGCAGTAATGTCAGACCTGAGGACTTCGTCAAGTTCTCTTCCTTCCAACTCAAAGATCAAGCTGCAGAATGGTTCCAGCAGTACAAGGATTCCAGAGGTGGACGTGTTATTACCTGGGATGAATTCCGTCAAGATTTCAGAGCTCACCATAAGCAAGCGTGAGGAATTCCGCAACCTGAAGCAAGGCTCTTTGTCTGTCTATGACTACAACAAGTTGTTTCAGAAGCTCGCCCGCTTTGCTAAGCAGGACGTCCCTGATGAGAAGAGCATGATATACCAGTTCAGGGGTGGTCTCAGAGAATAAATTCAGCTAGCTCTTGTTCTCTTTGAGCCCTTGAGGTACGATGAGTTCTACAACATGGCATTGAAGCAAGAGGCCGCTCAACTGAGGTGTGATGCTTCCAAGAAGCGAGTCAGGGATGCTACTCCTTCTTCCTCTACTCAAGTGGCCAAGCAGCAGAAGTATTGGCTTCCTCCTCCTCCGTTTCGTCAGCCATATCAGAAGAGCAAAGGTGGCAGTGGATCTTCCCACCCACCCAACCCTAGCTTTCAGAACAAGACTTCGTCTCAAGCTCCAAGATCGAGTGCTCCGTATCACCGTCCGCTTTCAAAGGTCACGTGCAACAAGTGCCAACAGAAGGGTCACTATGCCAATAAATGCTTCAATCAGAGGCGCCTTCCTCCTCCTCCTCCTGTGAGATTGGCAAGTACAGCTGTGGTCAAGCATAACCCCCAGCATGCCAAGGTCAACTTGATGAACAAAGCTCAGGCAGAGGACTCGTCAGATGTCATCATGGGTAACCTTCCTATTAACGATGTTCCTGCAAAAGTACTTTTTGACACTGGTGCATCGCATTGTTTCATTTCCAAACCTTTTGCATCGAAGTATGAGTGCGATTATCAGTATCTGCAAAGTTCCTTGCAAATTGTGTCACCGGGCAAGCAGATGACAGCTAACACCTGCGTCCCGGATGTTACTATCACGTTGGGCGACTACAAATTTCTAGCTTCTCCTATTGTTCTGGGCAATTCGGATATTGATCTTATTCTCGGAATGGATTGGCTTTCTAAGCACAAGGCGCATCTTGATTGTGCAGCCAGGCAGATTCAGTTGACTCATTCGTCTGAGGATGTAATTGTCTTTGCCGCTCGTGATGATACCATCCGTCTGAGTTCTCTCAATGAGAAGGGTGAACTAGATGCTATCTCGCAAATTCCAATTGTTTGCGAATATCAAGACGTCTTTCCAGAAGAGCTTCCAGGAATGCCTCCGCACGGCCAGTTGAATTCGTCATCGATCTTGAGCCCGGCACGGAACCAGTGTGCAAGTGTCCTTACAAGCTCGGACCTGAAGAGTTGAAGGAGTTGAAGAAGCAACTCGATATTCAAGAGAGAATGGGTCTCATCCGGCCTAGTTCTTCTCCGTGGGGTTGTGGTGTTCTTTTTGTGAAGAAGAAGGATGGAACGGACTGACTTTGTGTTGACTACCGTCCATTGAACAAGAAGACCATCAAGAACAAATACCCACTTCCCAACATCAACGAGCTGTTCGAACAACTCAAAGGTGCTCAAGTATTCTCCAAGCTTGATCTCCGTATGGGTTATCATCAGATTCGAATCCGTGAGCAAGATATTCCCAAGACGGCTTTCAGGACAAGCTATGGTTCATATGAATACACCGTCATGTCTTTCGGCCTCGTCAACGCTCCTCCGACTTTCTCTCGCATGATGAACTTCATCTTCAACGCCTACACCAATGACTTCGTTTTGGTCTATCTCGACGACATTCTGGTTTTCTCGAAGAACAAGGAAGATCATGCCAAGCACTTGCGTTTGGTACACGATACGCTCAGGGAACACTAGTTCTACGCCAAGTTCTCCAAGTGTGAATTTTGGCTCGATGAGGTTCTTTATCTTGGTCATATCATCTCTACCAAGGGCATTGCTGTGAATCCTGAGAAGGTGTCTGCAATTGTGAATTGGGAACCTCCTCAGAACATGAAGCAACTCCGTAGCTTCCTCGGTCTCGCAAGCTACTGCCGAAGATTCGTTGAAAACTTTTCCAAGATCGCGAAGCCTCTCTCAAATCTTCTCCAGAAGCACGTCAAGTATGTTTGGTCTCTGGAGTGTGACTTTGCTTTCAACACTTTGAAAGAGAAATTGGTCACCGCTCCAGTTCTGACTCCGCCTGATGAATCCAAGCCGTACGAGGTCTTTTGTGATGCCTCTCTCCAAGGTCTTGGCGCAGTGTTGATGCAAGAGAAGAAAGTTGTTGCTTATACCTCTCGCCAGTTGAAGCCCAACGAGAAGAATTACCCCACTCATGATCTTGAGTTGGCGGCAGTTGTGCATGCTCTTTTGACTTGGAGACATCTCTTATTGGGAAGAAAAGTGGACATTTTCACTGATAACAAGAGTCTCAAGTACATCTTCACTCAGCCTAATCTCAACCTCAGGCAGACTCGATGGGTCGAAATGATTCAAGAGTATAATCCGAGTATCAAGTATACTCCAGGCAAGGCCAATGTGATTGCTGACACTTTGAGCAGAAAGGCTTATTGCAACAGTCTGATTCTCAAGCCTTATCAACCCGAGCTTTGTGAAGCTTTCCGCAAACTTAATCTGCAAGTTGTTCCTCAAGGTTTCGTCGCCAACCTTCAAGTCTCTCCTACCTTGGAAGACCAGATTCGCCAAGCCCAGCTTCTTGATGCTATGGTGAAAAAGGTGAATATTGGGATTGCCAAGAGTCAACCCAAGTACAAGTGCTACTGCCTTGATGACAAGGATACTCTCTTCTTCGAGGATCGTATTGTTGTGCCCAAAGGTGACCTGCGTAAAGTGATCATGAACAGGGCTCACAATTCTCTCCTCTCCATCCACCCTGGGAGCATGAAGATGTATCAGGACCTTAATCAGGCTTATTGGTGGACTCGAATGAAGCGCGAGATTGCTCAATTCGTGCATGAATGTGATGTCTGCAGAAGAGTGAAGGCAGAACACCAAAGGCCAGCTGGTCTCCTCCAACCTCTTGCCATTCCAGAATGGAAGTTTGACCACATTGAGATGGACTTCGTGACTGGGTTTCCAAAGTCCAAGCGTGGCAATGATGCTATATTCGTTGTCATCGACAAACTCACTAAAGTGGCTCACTTTCTGCCTATCAAAGAGTCTATCACTACAGCTCAATTGGCGGAACTCTATACCTCTCGAATTGTCTCACTGCACGGTATTCCACAAGTGATCTCTTCAGACCGTGGCAGCATCTTTACCTCCAAGTTTTGGGATTCTTTTCAGAAGGCCATGGGCACCAACATCCGCTTCAGCACAGCTTTCCACCCTCAAACTAGCGGTCAAGTCGAGCGTGTCAATCATATTCTTGAAGATATGCTCAGGGCTTGTGTGATCTCCTTCGGCATGAAGTGGGAGGATTGCCTTCCTTATGCTGAATTCTCCTACAACAACAGTTTTCAAGCAAGTTCGGGCAAGGCCCCATTTGAAATTCTGTATGGCAGGAAGTGCCGTACCCCTCTCAACTGGTCCGAAACCGGTGAACGTCAGCTTCTGGGAAATGACTTAATCACAGAGGCAGAGGAAATGTGTAAAGTCATTCGACATAACCTCAAAGCAGCCCAATCCCGCCAGAAGAGCTACTATGATAGTAAGCACTGTGATTTGGCTTTCGAGATCGGAGATCATGTTTACCTCCGCGTCTCTCCTATGAAAGGTACTCGTTGCTTCGGTATCAAAGGGAAGCTTGCCCCTAGATACGTGGGACCTTTCAAGATTGCCAGTAAGAGAGGCGATCTCGCGTATCAACTCGAGCTTCCTTCGAACTTTGCAAATGTTCATGACGTGTTCCATGTCTCTCAGCTTCGAAAGTGCTTTAAGACTCCTGACCGCACCGTCAACTTCGAGGACATTGAGCTCCAAGAATATCTCTCTTATCGTGAGCACCCCGTGGCTATTCTTGAAGAGACTGAACGCAAGACTCGCAACAAGTCAATCAAATTCCTCAAAGTCAAGTGGTCACACCATTCCGACCGTGAAGCTACCTGGGAACGCGAGGATCACCTTCGTTTTGAGTACCCGGCGTTCTTTCAGTCCTAGATCTCGGGACGAGATCCTTTCGTAGTGGTGGAGTGTTGTAACACCCCGGATATGATTTACCCAATATGTATTCCAACTCTTGTCGTTTCCGGCCTTAAGTTATTTTATTTTCTCAGGTTCGGGTTTTTGCCTTCGTGTGTTGTTGTCGTTGTCATGCATCTCATATCATGTCATCATGTGCATTGCATTTGCATACGTGTTCATCTCATGCATTCGAGCATTTTCCCCGTTGTCCGTTTTGCATTCCGGCGCTTCATTCTCCTCCGGTGGTCATTTCTACCTTTCTTTCGTGTGTGGGGATTAAACATTTCCGGATTGGACCGAGTCTTTCCAAGTGGCCTTGGGTTACTACCGGTAGACCGCCTGTCATGTTTCGTACCATTTGGACTTCGTTTGATGCTCCAACGGTCAACCGAGGGACCGAAAAGGCCTCGTGTGTGTTGCAGCCCAACACCCCTCCAAGTTGGCCCAAAACCCTCTCCATCGTCTAGAGCGTTCGATCACGATCGCGTGGCCGCAAACCTCACCTCATTCTGAGCTTCCTAGCTCCTCCTACCTATAGAAGAGCACCCTCCCCGAAATTCCGGATCCAAGACCACCCTAACCTAGCTCCCACCTCTTCAGCGCGCCGGACGTTGTCCTCCGGCGCTGGATGAAATCGCCCCGCCAACCAGCAGCAGCCACGTCAGCTCCCGCGGCGCCCCACTTCGCCGGATCCAACAGGGCCCGTGGGGCCCGTCACCGGCCCCCCCGGCCCATCGACCGCCCGATTCCCCGCCGCCGCTCCTCCCATGCGCGCCCACGCAAGCCCGGCCGGCCGCCTCCCCGGCAGGGCGCCTCCGCCGCGCGTCTTGCCTCACCTCCCCGCCGACCGTCGCGGCACGCCGCCGCTGCCTGCCGGCGCTCGCCCGCGCGCGCCCACTGGCGCGTCTCTCTGCGGCGCCCCACGCCAGATCCGGCCGGATCCGACAAGATCCGGCCCGGACCCCACCTTCTCCGGCCACCTCGACCAACTCCGGCGAGAAGCCGCAACTCCGGAGAACTTCCCGGCCAACCTCGATTTGCGTGCCGGCCAGATCCAGCTACAGTAAACCCTAGGTCGATTTTGCCTAAGTCCTTTTTCTGCATATTTTTTTAGCTATCTTCATCATGCTATATCTTTGCATCCGTAGATCCGTTTTGGCCATATAGCATATCAAAATGTTCGCCTCAGAGAGGACATCATTTCATCTCATTGCATAATTTTCATTTGAGTTCATCTTGATGCCCGAAATGCTGTCAGAAGAGTGCTATTTGAGTTAATTGCCAGATCTGCTGCTCCAATTAGTTATTTGTCATTTTCGCCATAATTATTGTGTGCATGATATGCCCATGAGTTCTACATGTGTTTTGTTATATGTTTTGCCATCTATCCAGAGGTGCAACCCATGTATTTTTTTGATTTGTGTGGTGACTAGCACGAGCTTGCAAAGTGAGGCATTTGTTAATGCTGATTTCAGGGACTTAGCATTTCCACTAAGTCCTTGGCCTGTTCATCTCATTATGCCATATGTTCATGTTGTTTCCTAGTGATCCGTGCCTCTTTTGAGGATGATCAGTAAGGATGTTTTGTTAATATTGTAGTGCTCTATCCATCCATGTCTTTTTCTGCAATTATGAAGTACCCTAGCTTGAGTCAATCGAGCTCTACTTTTGTCATTTCGTGAATCTGGGCAGATTGTCTACTTGTTAGCAATTTTGCCGAGGATGTTGTAGTTGATCCGTGCATGCTATGCTATTGTTCTTGCCATGTCTAGCTTTTATTTTGCGTATTCTTGATGGGTGCATGCTTAGATTGTCATGACTTGCTCTGTAGTGAGTGCATCGAGCTCGTAAACATGCCTACTTGATATCTGTTTCAGCATGCTCCAGTTTTCACCAAGTCTGAGAACTGATTATGTTTTTGCCATGTTCACATGCTTGCAAATGTATTTTCTGATCCCTTTTGGCTCAAGGTCACTAAGGGACTTTTGTTAAGCTCTTTGAGTAGCTCCATGCCATGCTTTACTTTGCCTTGTTCAGGTCCTGTAGCATATAGTTTTCATGCTCCGAAGTGTGCTATCTGATCTGAAATTCCAGACAAATGTTAATTTCACTAAGTCTGAAATCTGTTTACCAAATGCATTTTTGCCATGCTTATTTGAACCTGTTAATGGATGAATTGGCCGTAACTCAGTGCTAGACTTTTGTTAAGCTTCATGAATGGATTCCTGCCATGTATTTTGGTGCCATGTTTGGGTGCTGTAGCATGTTCATCTTGTTGCATTTAGATGGCTACTTGCTGTAAATCGCAGAACGTGGTCATATTTGAATTGCTTGCCATTTCCAAACCGTAGCTCCGATTCCGGTGTTCTTTATATCGTTTTCAAGCGTTTTCATCTCATCTTTCCAGTGGCACACTTGGATTTCCAAGTTGAGGCCAGGTTCATTCATACCTTGCCAAATCTTGCATATGCATCCCGCATCGCATCCCGCATAGCATACCATCCTTGCATCATGTTGTTTGAGTTTGCACGTGGTTGATTGTGTCCTTGTTGCTTGTTTGTCTTGTTTGGGTAGAGCCGGGAGACGAGTTCACTAACGAGGAGCCCGTTGAGTTTGCCTTCGAGGATCCAGTCAACTCTGACAACTTTTCAGGCAAGATGATCATACCCTTGAAATCACTACTATCTTTGCTATGCTAGATGCTCGCTCTTTTGCTATGCCTATGCTTCGATGCCTACCTCTTGCTTTCATGCCTCCCAAATTGCCATGTCAAACCTCTAACCCACCATGTCCTAGCAAACCGTTGATTGGCTATGTTACCGCTTTGCTCAGCCCCTCTTATAGCGTTGCTAGTTGCAGGTGAAGATTGGAGACCGTTCCTTGTTGGAACATTATTTTACTTGTTGGGATATCATTATATTGCCATGTTATCTTAATGCATCTATATACTTGGTAAAGGGTGGAAGGCTTGGCCTCTTGCCTAGTGTTTCGTTCCACTCTTGCCGTCCTAGTTTCCGTCATATCGGTGTTATGTTCCCGGATTTTGCATTCCTTACGCGGTTGGGTTATAATGGGAACCCCTTGATAGTTCGCCTTGAATAAAGCTTTTCCAGCAATGCCCAACCTTGGTTTTACCATTTGCCACCTAGCCTCTTTTTCCCTTGGGTTTCCGGAGCCCGAGGGTCATCTTGTTTAAACCCCCCCGGGCCAGTGCTCCTCTGAGTGTTGGTCCAAACTAGAGTCCTGTGCAGCACCCCCTCGGGGAAACTCGAGGTTTGGTTTTAGTTGTATGGAGCGCTCATCTGAGTGTGTCCTGAGAACGAGATATGTGTAGCTCCTATCGGGATTTGTCAGCACATTCGGGCGGTGTTGCTGGATTTGTTTTAACCTGTCGAAGTGTCTTGAAGTACCGAGATACCGAGTCTGATCGGAACATCTCGGGAGGAGGTCTATTCCTTCGTTGACCGTGAGAGCTTGTCATGGGCTAAGTTGGGACTCCCCTGCAGGGATTTGAACTTTCGAAAGCCGTGCCCGCGGTTATGGGCAGATGAGAATTTGTTAATGTCCGGTTGTAGATAACTTGAACCTTAATTTAATTAAAATGAATCAACAATGTGAGTTACCGTGATGGTCTATTCTCGGCGGAGTCCGGGAAGTGAACACGGTGTTGGAGTAATGCTTGCGCAGGTTGTCCTCTAGTTTCTTGCTCGCGCTTTGCCTCCTCTTCTCGCTCTCTTTTGCGAATAGGATAGCCACCATATATGCTAGTCGCTTGCTGCAGCTCCACATATTTTCCTTGCCTTACCTATTAAGCTTAAATAGTCTTGATCGCGAGGGTGCGAGATTGCTGAGTCCCTGTGGCTCACAGATTACTTCCAAACCAGATGCAGGGCCTGATGTTTCCGCTCCAGATGACTACGTGTCTTTCCCTGATGATCAGTAGTGGTGCCCAGTTGGGGCGATCGGGACCGTGTCGCATGTTGGGTTATCTTTTATTTTGGCGCCGTAGTTGGGCCATGAGTGTTTGAATGTTGTAATGCTATTTATGTACTGGATTGACGTGGCGAGTGTAAGCCAACTATGTTTCTCCCCTTTATTATTTATATTACATGGGATGTTGTGAAGATTGCCTAACTTGCGACATTGCTTTCAATGCGGTTATGTCTCTAAGTTGTGCCTCGACACGTGGGAGCTATAGCCGCATCGAGGGCGTTACAGGCTTGAAGGTGGGCCGCCGAGTCCCGGGCTTGGGAGCAGTGGTGCGAACATGAACATGCTCTCCTCTCTCCAGATGAGCCAGCTCATCTTCATAGTCGGAGTCCTCCGTCGAGTCTTCGCTGGGAGAGTGGCGAGGTAGAGGAGCACGCTTCCGAGGACGAGCCCGTTCTTGGGAATCGTCGAAATCACTGCGATGAGATGGACGAGAGGACCCAGACGGGGACCCCTTGCGTGCAGAGTGCTTGGTCTTCACGATCCCTGTTGGGGAACATAGTAATTTCAAAAAAAATCCTACACACACGCAAAATCATGGTGATGCATAGTAACAAGAGGGGAGAGTGTTATCCACGTACCCTCGTAGACCGAAAGCGGAAGCGTTAGCACAACACGGTTGATGTAGTCGTACGTCTTCACGATCCGACCGATCCAAGTCCCGAACGTACGGCACCTCCAAGTTCAGCACACGTTCAGCTTGATGATGTCCCACGAGCTCCGATCCAGCAGAGCTTTGCAGGAGAGTTCCGTCAGCACGACGAGTGATGACGGTGTTGATGATGCTACCGACGGAGGGCTTCGCCTAAGCACCGCTACGATATTACCGAGGTGGAATATGGTGGAGGGGGGGTACCACACACAGCTAAGAGATCAATGATCAATTGTTGTCTCTCCAAGGGTGCCTGAGGGTTTCCTGGATTAGGGGGTGTCCGGATGGCCGGACTATACCTTCAGCCGGACTCCTAGACTAAGAAGATACAAGATTGAATACTCCGTCCCGCATCCGGAAGGGACTTTCCTTGGCGTGGAAGGCAAGCATGGCGATACGGATATGAAGATCTCCTACCATTGTAACTGACTCTATGTAACCCTAACCCTATCCGGTGTCTATATAAACCGGAGGGTTTTAGTCCGTAGGACAACATACACATCAACAATCATACCATAGGCTAGCTTCTAGGGTTTAGCCTCCTCGATCTCGTGGTAGATCTACTCTTGTATTACCCATATCATCAATATTAATCAAGCAGGACGTAGGGTTTTACCTCCATCGAGAGGGCCCGAACCTGGGTAAAACTTCGTATCCCTTGTCTCCTATTACCATCCGGCCTAGACGCACAGTTCGGGACCCCCTACCCGAGATCCGCCGGTTTTGACACCGACATTGGTGCTTTCATTGAGAGTTCCTCTGTGTCATCGCCTTCAGGAAGGATGCCTCGCCCCGTCTTTAGAGACGACACCGTTGCTAAGGGAGCTTTGGCTGTCAGCCAAACCCTCCGGTTAGGTGGCTTTCTTATGACCGCCTGTTCGGCTTCTGCGCCGACGATGACCTCTCGAGCCATCGAAAACAATCTTCATGTCAACTCGGAACTCGCCGAGCAGTTA
This sequence comes from Triticum dicoccoides, assembly GCF_002162155.2. NCBI lineage: Eukaryota > Viridiplantae > Streptophyta > Magnoliopsida > Poales > Poaceae > Triticum > Triticum dicoccoides. The sequence continues at coordinate 36,997,704 of NC_041390.1, read as the reverse complement.
GATCCAATAAAGCTTTCCTCCATAAACGATCTCTTGGATCGCTTCGCCGCCCTGGGAGTCACTACAGATTACGACCAGATTGGGCCTAAAACCGATCTGAGAGAGATTAACTCTCCCCAAGTCACCCATCACGTTGCCGTGGTAGAGGGACAGTGCGGCGACCCTTCATCTATCTTAAGGACTCGATACGTCCGGATCCCCGATCCCTCCAAGCCGGATACCCGCGGAGGGGAGGATATCACTCAAGACCTGAACTTAGAGTCAGGCGACAGGCTGGTTTCATTAGACAACATCCAGGAATCCAAATTGTCGAGTTCAGAAATTCCTCGGCCGCTAGCCTTAGATGGGCTGAGGCTTCGGATTTAATTCCACCCACCCACCCCAACATAAGCGATCTATCCAAAATCAGGCAAGAACCCGATGAAACAGTACATCATTACTGGGCCAGATTCCTCCTGGTTAAGAACAGGCTAAGGGACTGCCGCGAGGAAGACGCAATCTCAATCTTCTGTAATAATTGCACGGACAAGGGAATACTCAACGCCATAAGTCGCTGTGATATTACACGCTTTGCTGACCGGGCGTCCATCGTACGAATGTACTGTGCGATGGAAAGCGCCTGGAAAACCAAAATAAAATTTTGGGACAATCCGTCCCTGAATACAAACCCAGTCTGAAATAAAAGGGTGCATTATCACCAGTCACCCGGGTCAAGCACTAAAAAGCAAAAACCCTCTACAGGGCATGGCATCGTATTGGAAGGGTGGCTTAATGGACCATGTAAAATTCACAGTACAGAGGACGCCACACCAACTCACAGCCTCAGAGCATGTTGGATACTCCGACAGGTGGCCAAAATTAGTGAAAATCTCCTAGTTCTGGAGGCCACAGAAAGCCACCCCAGAGACACCAATACGGTATTAACAGTCTTCGAGACTTTCGCATCAAATAATATGCGAAAAAGGACACTCCGCAGCCTTGCCAAAGTCTACCAAGTAGCAACAATAAACCCATGGAGTGACACATCTATTACCTTTAACGCCAGTGATGAACCTAAATTCTGAACAGCCCGAGCACCAGCCGCATTGGTCCTCAGTCCAATAGTGGACGACTTTTGTCTTACCAAGGTACTTATGGACGGCGGCAGCGGATTGAACCTCATTTATGAGGAGACTCTTCAAAAAATGGAAATAGACTGAACCGCATTGAGCGAAGCAGCACAACCTTCAGAGGAATAATCCCCAGTCGGAAGCGCGCTGTACAAGAAAAATCACACTAGATGTGGTGTTTGGCACGCCGGATAATTACAGGTCTGAAGAGGTCACGTTCCAGGTGGCTCTGTTCAGCAGCGGTTATCATGCTCTGCTAGGGCGGGAAGCGTTTACAATCTTCCAAGCAATACCCCATTATGGGTACATGAAGCTCAAGATGCCCGGGCCTAATGGGATCATCACTCTCGCTAGTGATCCAGACATAACACTCCGCGCCGAAAACAAGACAGCCGCACTGGCCCTCGAGGCACTATCCGAAGCCCTAGCGGCTGAGGAGCTGACTGCGCCGCGCTCTACGATGAATAGGGACGATGTGGTACTCGACAAAAGATCCAAGTCCACCTCCTTTAAACCGGCGGACGAAATAGTCAAATTCCAAGTCCATCCAACGGACCCCAATAAAACAGCTTCCATCGGGGCACAGTTAAACCCTGATGTCGACGCCGCATTGCGAGAGTTCCTACGAGAGAACTGAGACATTTTCGCCTGGCACCCTTCAGACATGCCAGGAATCCCACGTAGGCTGGCCGAGCACAACTTAAATATCCAAACAGGATTCAAACCTGTCAAACAGGCTCTTCGGCGTTTTTCCGAACCTAAGAGACAGGCCATGGGAGAGGAGCTAGCAAAGCCATTGGAGGCCGGATTCATCAGAGATATAAAACATCTAGACTGGCTAGCAAACCTGGTGATGGTACCAAAGAAGGACAAATCCTGGCGCCTGTGTGTTGATTTCAAAGACCTTAACAAGGCTTGCCCAAAGGATCCCTTCCCCCTTCCCCGCATCGACCAAATTATCGACGCTATTGCAAGACACGATTCGTTGTGTTTCCTCGATGCATACTCTGGCTACCATCAAATCAAAATGGCAAAACTAGACCAAGCCACAACGACATTTATCACACCATACGGGCCATTCTGCTTCAACACGATGCCCTTCGGGCTCAAAAACACCGGCGCAACATATCAACGCATGATTCAGACATGTCTGGCAAGCCAGATCGGCAAAACAGTGGAGGCATATGTAGATGATGTGGTCGTCAAAAAAAGACACGTTGAATCTCTAGTAGATGACTTGTGGCTCACATTTGATAACCTCCGAACATACGACATCAAGCTCAACCCGGAAAAGGCCCTACCTCTTTACCGCCTCCTTCGGCGCACCGAACACTTCAAATGGACGGACGCAGCCACGGCCGGACTCGACGAAATAAAATCCATACTGGCAACAAATCCAGTCCTGGCCGCGCCAAACATTGGTGAACCAATGCTATTATACATTGCAACAACACATCAGGTTGTAAGCGCAGTGCTCGTCGTCGAACGAGAAGCGGACGGACACAAATTCCCCCTTCAAAAGCCGGTCTATTATGTGTCCACTGTCCTCACTTCCTGCAAATCACGGTACCCGCATTATCAAAAGATTGCGTACGCGGTATTCATGGCATCCCGGAAGCTACGACACTACTTTCAAGAGTGTTCAATAACAGTAGCCTCGGAAGTACCACTTAACGATATTATAAACAACCGTGACGCAACGGGCCGGATTGCGAAATGGGCCATCGAGCTCCTCCCGTTCGACATAACTTATAAGCCACGATGAGCCATCAAGTCACAAGTCTTGGCCGACTTCGTCGCAGAATGGACGGAGGCTGAACTCCCTAAAGAGTACGACACATATTCAAATTGGATCATGCATTTCGACGGCTCCAAGATGTTGGCCGGACTGGGGGCTGGCGTCGTTTTGACGTCCCCCACAGGAGACACAGTTCAATACGTACTACAGATTATGTACACGGACTCCAACAATGCAGCCGAATATGAGGCCCTTTTACATGGTCTCCGGATGGCAGTATCCATGGGCATCCAACGCCTAGAGATACGCGGGGACTCGAACCTCGCAATATCCCAAATAAATGGATACTTCAATGCCAAGGATCCAAAAATGGCAGCTTACCGCAACGCTGTCCTAAAAATGTCAGCTCGGTTCGAGGGGCTTGAATTTCACCATATAGCCCAGGAAAATAATCAGGCGGCAGATGTCCTGGCACGCATCGGCGCAAAACGCGATGTAGTCCCCCCCAACATCTTCTTGGAAAGGCTTTTCAAGCCATCCGTAGCATGGGAAGGGGAGCCGAACAATAACAGCCCGGACCCAACCACACTGCCCGACACCGACCATTCTGACACAATCGGAGGCTCTGCCAATGAAATAACACCTTCAGCCCACGTAATAATGGCCGTCATCCCCCCGTGGATAGAACCATTCCTCGCCTACCTTACTAGGTAGGAACTCCCCGAAGACCAAAATGAGGCACGCTGCATAGTGCGGCGATCCAAGGCCTACAGAGTCCACGAGGGAGAGCTTTATAAGAAAAGCACTACCGGAGTCCTTCAAAGGTGCATCTCTGAAGAGGAGGGGCGGAATCTCCTGGCTGAAATTCATGCCGGACTCGGCGGTCATCACGCTGTAGCCCGGTCCCTTGTAAGCAAGGCCTTCAGTACAAGCTTTTATTGGCCGACGGCCCGGGCAAACGCTCAGGACTCAGTCCAACAATGCACCGGTTGCTAGCTCTTTGCAAACAAAAGCCATATGCCACCCACCGCCCTCCAAACCATCCCCATTACTTGGCTCTTCGCGGTCTGGGGGCTTGACATGGTTGGACCCCTTAAAGGAGGAACCCACGAGCAAAAATACTTACTGGTCATGGTGGATAAGTTCACCAAATGGATAGAAGCCAAGCCTGTTAAGACGGTCGAATCCGGACCGGTGATAGACTTCATATCCGGGGTTGTACGCCGTTACGGCGTCCCCCACAGCATCATCACTAATAACGGCATGAACTTCACGGCCTACGAGGTAAAACTCTGGTGCAAAAACATGGGCATCAAGCTCGATCATGCTTCCGTCTATCACCCACAAACTAACGGCCAGGTCGAACGTGAAAATGGTCTTATCATGAGTGGCATCAAACCCAGATTAGTGCGGTCCCTCAAGGAATCTAACACGCACTGGGTAGAGGAGCTCGATTCCGTACTCTGGGGGCTGCGGACCACGCCGAATCGCACCACCAGATACACACCATTCTTTATGGTGTACGACGTAGAGGCAATTTTGCCTTGCGACATAATTCATGACTCACCTCGAGTGCGCATGTACGAAGAAAGAGAAGCCGAGCTCGATCGGCAGGACAGCTTGGACGCATTGGAGGAGGAGCGTGACGTGGCAAAAGCCCGTTCCGCATTTTATCAACAGCAGGCTCGAAGATACCAAAGCAGAGAAGTACGGGCCAAAAATTACAACATTGGCGAATTAGTTCTTCGACTACCGGACAAGAAAAAGGACAAACTCAAGCCCAAGTGGGAAGGTCCCTTCATAATTGACCAAGTCCTGACTGGTGGAGTGTACCGCCTACGGGATGCATCGGATAACCGACTCGAGCCAAACCCATGGAACGCAGCCCGTCTCCGAAGATTCTATGCCTAGCGCCGGACTCTGTGTTCGTCTCCTTCCTCTGTCCATTTTTTATATTTTTTGTCTTACATTTCTCTTCTCTCTCTCTCTCTCTCTCTCTCTCTCTCTCTCTCTCTCTCTCTTATAGCCTCTAAAGGCTCATAAAGTGATGCGCTATCTGCGCTCATTAAACCTGGGGGCTTCTTTAAACATAAGCTTATTCATACGGGCTTCATGCCCAACACATGTGTCACACTTCCGCATGTACCTTTTATTCACCATTATATGCATCGATATGACTTAAGTTTTGGCCAAGCTGGGTTGCCTGGCTCCTGTGCTTACCCCTACATTCCTGATTGTTCGACTAGGTGGTAAAGGGAGCACCTCTGCGATTGTTACTGCCGGGTCAGCCGGACGTGTACCTCAGACTGGGTGAAGCCGAAAGCTAGCGTTCTTGAGGGAATATTCGGTCGGTGAACTAAAGATGATCTTTTTTTATTTTTATCTATACGCCCCCAGATGTTTTTCCTGCGTTTCTTTTCGCAGCATGGACATGCACCTTAGGGCATGACTCCCAGGGAAAGGAACCCCTAACGGAACTAGTCTCCCTGGAAGATGTTTCTTACTAACCATGTAATATAACATACCTAGTCGGGCACTTGTCTGTTCATGCCCTAATGACCCCTACGCCTGGTCTCCATGCATTCCCTGGTTCCTATATAACCGCATGGGAATTTGGACACACTCCGGACTGTCAGGTCCTGAGGCTGAAGCGAAAAGGTCGGCCATGAAAAATGATCTGCAATCCGGCTAGAAGGCATTGTAAATGTCAATTAAATTACATAGTCATTTTGACTGGTTGTATTCCTCTTCAATACCATCTAACAGGCTGTCTAATTTATAGTCCTGCTGGGAATACTTTGCGGCCAACTCTACTTGGCCGTATACTAAGCTTACAGGGATCTCCTTCCCATCGGGCCCTACAGGACCGACCTCGGCCATATGGTTGGGGTCAGCCTTTGCGTACCGCGTCTTCACCATGGCCCAGGCCTCCCTAGCGCCTTGACGGCAGGCTGATATCTTCCACAATCGGAAGCGCCGCCGTGCTTCCTTTAGCTTCTCCGCAAGCTCTCCAAGACCTTCGGGCATGGAGACGGATGGCCACAGGGCCTAGGCAACGCCTTGCATCGCCTGCCGAACTCGATTGAGCAGTTGCGAGAGCTCGGGAAGAAGGTCACCTGTAGAACCGCTCATCTCCTCTGCAGGACGACCTGTTAGCACACCTACAGACATTGCTCTATTAGTCGACTTCCCGCTGAACTTTCTTTCAAAAGGTTCGTTCAAGAACTTACTAAATATGCCGCGCCGAAGCCGCTGATTCTCCTTCACGGAGTCTGACAGCCGGGCACGAACGTCTTTCAGTTCGACGCCCAGCTTGGTGTTGGCATCTTGGAGATTGTTCTTCTCCCCCATCACCTTTAGCAGCACCCTCTCACCAGCCTTTAGCTGGCGTAGGAGGTGTTGCCTTTTCGGATTCAATCTAGCGCCATCTTCAATTTCATTTATCAGATTCACACCAAAGCCGTGCTTCGCAAAATACTTATCTTTCAAAGTGTATATACCAGAGGGGGTCTCCTTAGGCTCCCCTTCCACGGCTAGTGCGGCCTCCAGTTGGGCTTTGCACTCTTCCAGCTCCTTGGACAGTAGGGAATTCTTTTCTGTAAGACCCTGCATATCAAATGATCCTTAAATCAGTTATTCTAACTGTTTCAAGTCTCGGGGGCTACTGCTATATGTATAATTACCAAAATTTTCTTACCCGTATGTCTTTTACATATTGCTCCGTGGCTCTGGCTACACCATTTTTAGCGGCACGGAGGTGCGCATCTCCCGAGTTGATGGCATCTAACGCCCCTTGGGAGAAACAAGCGTCGCGAAGAATTGTCCGGCGACGCCTGTGGTTCATGGCACTCTCCACCTCAGAGTTGGTGGCAGACAACCCGTCCACATCCTCCGTCGGAGGAGCGTCTGGCGCGCGCCTTGCGTTCGCCTCCGCCTCCGGACCAGGCTTTGGAGCCTGGCTGGTGGAGGCGCGATTGGCAGCCTCTTCGGGTATAGTCTGGCGAGGTCTCTTAGTCCTGAAGAGAGCACGAGTGTCAATGTGCCTCGAAGGTATAACACCTGGGATAAGGGGGCGCGCCATGCCTTTGCGCTGACGCCTTGGTCCGGACTGCACTTCTTTTCGGCCCACGGGGCCCTACGGCTCCTCGTTGGCTTGTCGTCGAAGGTTCGGCCTTCCGCCTTAAAAACCTCCCCTGCAAAGTTTGGTTGCAATCAGGAAACTGAACGCGAGTGGACGGACACCTATACGGGGTACTGGGACTTCGATCTCAGGTACCTGGGGCATCAGGATTAGCCCTGGGTAATCGGCTGTAATGACCACCAAGGCATTGTCCTTGCTCAATTGATGGAACACTCCATCAATCAGCTCCACAGAAGTGTTTGGATCCTCTTGAGAGGCCGGGTCGAGGGACCGTAGACTACCTTCTAGGGTTTAGCCTCCTCAATCTCGTGGTAGATCTACTCTTGTATTGCCCATATCATCAATATTAATCAAGCAGGATGTAGGGTTTTACCTCCATCGAGAGGGCCCGAACCTGGGTAAAACTTCGTGTCCCTTGTCTCCTGTTACCATCCGGCCTAGACGCACAGTTCGGGACCCCCTACCCAAGATCCGCCGGTTTTGACACCGACAGTGCCCCCTCCCCGTATATAAAGGAGTGAAGGAGGGGGAGGGCCGTCCCTCTCTATGGCGCGCCCTAGGGGAGTCCTACTCCCACCGGGATTAAGATTCCCCCTTTCCTAGTAGAACTAGGAGCCCTTCCAAGTAGTAGGAGTAGGAGAGAAGGAAAGGGAAAAGAGAGGAGAAGGAAGGAGGGGGCGCCGCCCCTCCCCCTAGTCCAATTCGGACTAAGACTTGGGGGGGGGGGGGCGCAGCCTCCCCTATCTCTTTCCCCTAAAGCCCAATAAGGCCCATATACTCCCCGGCGAATTCCCATAACTCTCCGGTACTCCGAAAAATACCCGAATCACTCGGAACCTTTCCGATGTCCGAATATAGTCGTCCAATATATCGATCTTTACGTCTCGAACATTTTGAGACTCCTCATCATGTCTCCGATCTCATCTGGGACTCCGAACTACCTTCGGTACATCAAAACACATAAACTCATAATACAAATCACCACCGAACGTTAAGCGTGCGGACCCTACGGGTTCGAGAACTATGTAGACATAACCGAGACACATCTCCGGTCAATAACCAATAGCGGAACCTGGATGCTCATATTGGCTCCTACATATTCTACGAAGATCTTTATTGGTCAAACTGCATAGCAACATATGTTGTTCCTTTTGTCATTGGTATGTTACTTGCCTGAGATTCGATCGTCGGTATCTCAATACCTAGCTCAATATCGTTACCGGCAAGTCTCTTTACTTGTTCCGTAATGCATCATCCCGCAACTAACTCATTAGTCACATTGCTTGCAAGGCTTATAGTGATGTGCATTACCGAGAGGGCCCAGAGATACCTCTCTGACAATCGGAGTGACAAATCCTAATCTCGATCTATGCTAACTCAACAAACACCATTGGAGACACCTGTAGAGCACCTTTATAATCACCCAGTTACGTTGTGACGTTTGGTAGCACACAAAGTGTTCTTCCGGTATTCGGGAGTTGCATAATCTCATAGTCATAGGAACATGTATAAGTTATGAATAAAGCAATAGCAACATACCAAACGATCAAGTGCTAAGTGATACGTCTTCGTCGTATCTATAATTTTTGATTGTTCCATGCCAATATTATACAACTTTCATATACTTTTGGCAACTTTTTATACTATTTTTGGGACTAACATACTGATCCAGTGCCCAGTGCCACTTTCTGTTTGTTGCATGTTTTATGTTTCACAGAAACCCCATATCAAACGGAGTCCAAACGGGATAAAAACGGACGGAGAATATTTTTGGAATATTTGGAGAATATGGGAAGAAGAATCAACGCGAGACGGTGCTCGAAGAGGCCATGAGGCAGGGGGCGCGCCTGCCCCCTGGGTGCGCCCCTGACCCTTGTGGGCCACCGTAAGGCGGTTGCTACTCTTCTTCGGCAGCAAGAAAGCTAATTTTCGGAGAAAAATCTGGGTGAAGATTTCAATACAATCGGAGTTACGGATCTCCATATATATACGAAACGGTGAAAGGGCAGAATATTAGACTGCAGAAACAGAGAGAGACAGAGAGACAGATCCAATCTCGGTGGGGCTCTCGCCCTCCCACGCCATGGAGGCCAAGGACCAGAGGGGAAACCCTTCTCCCATCTAGGGAGGAGGTCAAGGAAGAAGAAGACGAAGTGCCCCCCTCTCCCCTTCTCTTCCAGTGGCGCCGGAACACCGCCGTGGCCATCATCATCACCGCAATCTTCACCAACAACTTCACCGCCATCATCACCAACTCTTCCCCCCTCTATGCAGCGGTCTAACCTCTCTCTTACCCGCTGTAATCTCTACTTAAACATGGTGCTCAACGCTATATATTTATTTCCCAATGATTTATGGCTATCCTATGATGTTTGAGTAGATTCGTTTTGTCCTATGGGTTATTTGATGATCAAGATTGGTTTGAGTTGCATGTTTTATTATTGGTGTTGTCCTATGGTGCTCTCAGTGTCGCGCAAGCGTGAGGGATTCTCGCTGTACTGTTTGCAATATGTTCATGATTTGCTTATGGTGGGTGGCGTGAGTGACAGAAGCACAGACCCAAGTAAGTAGGTTGTTTGTGTATGGGATAAAGAGGACTTGATACTTTAATGCTATGGTTGGGTTTTACCTTAATGATCTTTAGTAGTTGCGGATTCTTGCTAGAGTTCCAATCGTAAGTGCATATGATCCAAGTAGAGAAAGTATGTTAGCTTGTGCCTCTCCCTCAAATAAAATTGCAATAATGATTACCGGTCTAGTTATCGATTACCTAGGGACAAATAACTTTCTCATAACAAAAAGCTCTCTACTAACACTAATTTAGTTGTGTATTTATCTAAACAACCCCTACTTTTTATTTACGCGCTCTTTATATTCTTGCAAACCTATCCAAAAACACCTACAAAGTACTTCTAGTTTTATTCTTGTTCTAGGTAAAGTAAACATCAAGCGTGCGTAGAGTTGTATCGGTGGTTGATAGAACTTGAGGGAATATTTATTCTATCTTTAGCTCCTCGTTGGGTTCGACACTCTTACTTATCGAAAGAGGCTACAATTGACCCCCTATACTTGTGAGTTATCAAGACCTTTTTCTGGCGCCGTTGCCGGGGAACAACAGCGTGGGGTGAATATTCTCTTGTGTGCTTGTTTGCTTTATCACTAAGTAATCTTTATTTGCTGTTCTTAGTTGTTCTTTATCTTTAGTTATGGATATGGAACATGAAATACCAAAAAAATAGGTTTACTTGCTACTCATGGAGATGGGGAACCTCCTAAAACCCTCCATGCTCATTATGTGAAAGATATTATGTACTACTTTGATAATCCTGAGAAAACCCCATTCAATTATGTAATGGGAGACACATTGGATCAACGTTAATACTTTAGGGATTATCGCTTGACTCAAAAGGGAAACTATTATGGGATCAAATTCATATGGTGAAGTGGTATGCTAGGCAACTATGCTTGAGATATGATTATACTTGTTGCTCTAGGATGAAGGCTCCACACCTTCCCTTTTCATGCAAATTTAATGACAATGAAACCTTGGCTTCTTATGCTAGAGGTATATATGATTACTATGATGTGGAACAAATATAAGAATTTGTTGCTTTTATGGGTGCTTATGAAATTGAATCTATGTTCAAAGAGTTTGAAAATATTTATGATGCTGTTTATAGACCTGAAAACTTAGCTATCCTTAAATATTGCTATGCCAATTATGAATTCAATTCCGATATTGATGCATTTATTGAAAAAGTCTCCGTTGTCCAAGAAGAGACTAATATTTTGCAGGAGTCTATGGAAGAAGAAATTGATGAAACTGTGAGCTCATTGCATGAAAAAGATGATGAGGAGAGCGAAGAACAAAAGGAGGAAGAGCGGATTAGCTACCCGTTCCCACCTTCTAATGAGAGTAACTCTTCAACTCATACATTGTTTAATTTCCCTTCATGCTTACCGAAGGATGAATGCTATGATAATTGCTATGACCCCGTTGATTCTTTTGAAATATCCCTTTTTGATGATGCTTGCTATGCTTGTGGCCAAGATGCCAATATGAATTATTCTTATGGAGATGAACTTGCTATAGTTCCTTATGTTAAACATGAAATTGTTGCAATTGCACCCACACATGATAGTCCTATTATCTTTTTGAATTCTCCAAACTACACTAGATCGGAGAAGTTTGTGCTTATTAAGGATTATATTGATGGGTTTCCTTTTACTACTACACATGATGATTTTGATGAATATAATATGCATGTGCTTGCTGATCCTACTTGCAATTATTATGAGAGAGGAACTATATCTCCACCTCTCTATGTTTCCATCATGATAAAATTGCAAGAAACTGTTTATACTATGCATTGGCCTTTACTATGTGTGCATGAATTGTTCTTTTATGACATGCCGATGCATAGGAAGAGAGTTATACTTTGTCATTTCTTGATATATGTTACTTTGTGCTCACTACTAAATTACAAATCATTGTTAATTAAAATTGGCTTTGATATACCTTGGGATCCGGGTGGATTCACTACTTGAGCACTATATGCCTAGCTTAATGGCTTTAAAGAAAGCGCTGCCAGGGAGACAACCTGGAAGTTTTAGAGTCATTTATTTTTGTTGAGTTCTTTCATATAGTTTAAAAACAACAAAAATAAAGAGGGGAACCCAAAACTTTTTCAAAAAGGAAAGTGAAAGTGAGCGAGACAAGCATTGTTGAAGTGGGAGCTAGCCTTGAACTTTGTTCATGCTCACAGAAACTTTGTGAATCTTGATTACAGAAAATTTTCAACAAAAATAATTATCCCCTTGTACAATTCCATTGTATTATAAAAATAATGTGCTAAGGTTTGCCTTTAGGATGTTTACAATGCTTGTTGGTTTGTACGGTGCAGGAAAGAAACTTTGGCTGTCGTGCTCGATTTTTCATTTTTTACTGGAACGTCGAATGGTTCTGAAACTTTTTTCACTGTCTTTCTATACAAATTGTTTATTTTTCCTAATTCTGGCAGAATTTTTCAAGTATTATAAGTATGGTGAATGTTCAGATTATTACAGACTATTCTGTTTTAGACAGATTCTGTTTTTGATGCATAGTTTGCTTGTTTTGATGAAACTATAAATTTATATCAGTGGATTAAGCCATGAAAAAGCTATATTACAGTATAAACAATGCAAAAAAATGAATTTGTTTGCAACAGTACTTAGAGTAGTGATTTTCTTTATTATACTAACGGATCTTACCGAGTTTTCTGTTGAAGTTTTGTGTGGATGAAGTGTTCGATGATCGAGAAGGTCTCGATGTGAGAAGAAGGAAGAGAGGCAAGAGCTCAAGCTTGGGGATTCCCAAGGCACCCCAAGTAAATATTCAAGGAGACTCAAGCGTCTAAGCTTGGGGATGCCCCGGAAGGCATCCCCTCTTTCTTCAACAAGTATCAGTATGCTTTCGGATTCGTTTCATTCATGCGATATGTGAAATCTTGGAGCGTCTTTTGCATTTAGCTTTCTTTTTTCTTTTATGCACCATGCTGGTATGAGATAGTGCATGGTTGATTTATAGAATGCTCTTTGCACTTCACTTATATCTTTTGAGTATGGCTTTATAGAATGCTTCATGTGCTTCACTTATATCATTTGAAGTTTGGATTGCATGTTTCTCTTCACATGGAAAACCGCCATTTGTAGAATGCTCTTTTGCTTCACTTATATTTGTTAGAGAGTGGGCATATATTTTTTAGAAAGGATTAAACTCTCTTGCTTCACTTATATCTATTTAGAGAGTTGACAGGAATTGGTCATTCACATGGTTAGGCATAAAATCCTACATAAAACTTGTAGATCACTGAATATGATATGTTTGATTCCTTGCAATAGTTTTGCCATATAAAGATGGTGATATTAGGGTCATGCTAGTGGGTAGTTGTAGATTGTAGAAATACTTGTGTTGAGGTTTGTGATTCCCGTAGCATGCACGTATGGTGAACTGTTATGTAACAAAGTCAGAGCATGAGGTATTTATTGATTGTCTTATGAGTGGCGGTCGGGGACGAGCGATGGTCTTTTCCTACCAATCTATCCCCCTAGGGGCATGCGTACTAGTACTTTGCTTCAAGGGCTAATAAACTTTTGCAATAAGTATGTGAGTTCTTTATGACTAATGTGAGTCCATGGAATATACGCACTCTCACCCTTCCATCATTGCTAGCCTCTTCGGTACCGTGCATTGCCCTTTCTCACCTCGAGAGTTGGTGCAAACTTCGCTGGTGCATCCAAACCCCGTGATATGATACGCTCTATCACACATAAACCTCCTTATATCTTCCTCAAAACAGCCACCATACCTACCTATCATGGCATTTCCATAGCCATTCCGAGATATATTGCCATGCAACTTCCATCATCATCATATACATGACTTGAGCATTTATTGTCATATTGCTTTGCATGATCGTAAGATAGCTAGCATGATGTTTTCATGGCTTGTCCGTTTTTTGATGTCATTGCTACGCTAGATCGTTGCACATCCCGGTACACCGCTGGAGGCATTCATATAGAGTCATACTTTGTTCTAGACATCGAGTTGTAATATTGAGTTGTAAGTAAATAAAAGTGTGATGATCATCATTATTAGAGCATTGCCCCAGTGAGGAAAGGATGATGGAGACTATGATTCCCCCACAAGTCAGGATGAGACTCCGGACGAAAAAAATAAAAAAATAAAAAGGAGAAAGGCCAAAAAAAGCGAGAAGGCCCACAAAAAAGAAGAAAAAAATGAGAGAAAAAGAGAGAAGGGGTAATGTTACTATCCTTTTACCACACTTGTGCTTCAGAGTAGCACCGTGTTCTTCATATAGAGAGTCTCTTGAGTTATCACTTTCATATACTAGTGGGAATTTTCATTATAGAACTTGGCTTGTATATTCCGATGATGGGCTTCCTCAAATGCCCGAGGTCTTCATGAGCAAGCAAGTTGGATGCACACCCACTTAGTTTCCAGTTTGAGCTTTCATACACTTATAGCTCTAGTGCACCCATTGCATGGCAATCCCTACTCCTCAGATTGACATCAATTGATGGGCATCTCCATAACCCGTTGATTATCGTGATAATTAGATTTATGCCCCTAGTTGTGTCCCACTCGTCTGTTTTACCCCTAATTCCCAAAAGTCACCGGTTCTGTCCAAGTCACTTTGCTCCTCTTATGCTTTTGCCATTTGACTGTTTGACTGTCAGTTTGAAAACTTCATAACTAATTCATACTAAATCAGAAAAATGCAAATAAGATACCAAAATGTTCAGAAAAACATCACCTATATGTCAGTGTCATTTGCATTCATGAAAAAAAGTGTTGGAAAGTGCACATATGAGTTTTAGCTCTTTCGATACCACCATGAATAATAAAATCTTAAACAATTCAAACAAATTCAAAAAAATATGGTGGCAAAGAACGACAAATGTTCTAAGTGCTTGCCAAGTTTCATCATGGAATGACATTCGTGGAAGTCGTGGCAAAAAAATAATCTATTTTGGAGTGCTGATTGTTTTTTTGCCACGGCACCCACGAATGTTATTCCCTGATGAAACTTGGCAGGAACTTAAACATTTGTCATTCCTTGCCACCATTTTTTTAATTTTTTGAACTTTTTTAGATTTTTCTATTCATGGTGGAAGCATAAGAGCTAAAACTCGGATGGGCACTTTCCAACACTTTTTTCATGAATGCAAATGACACTCAAATATAGGTGATGTTTTTCCGAACATTTTGGTATCTTATTTGCATTTTTGTGATTTAGTATGAATTAGTTATGAAGTTTTCATACTGATGGTCAAACGGTCAAAGGGCAAAAGCATAAGAGGAGCAAAGTGACTTGGACAGAACCGGTTACTTTTGAGAATTAGGGGCAAAACAGACGAGTGGGACACAACTAGGGGCATAAATCTAATTATCCCTTGATTATCCGCGTCGATGTGAGACTTTCTCCCTTTTTGTCTTCTCCACATAACCCCCATCATCATATTCTATTCCACCCATAGTGCTATATCCATGGCTTGCGCTCATGTATTGCGTGAGGGTTGAAAAAGCTGAAGCGCGTTAAAAAGTATGAACCAATTGCTTGGCTTGTCATCGGGGTTGTGCATGATTTGAATATTTTGTGTGGTGAAGATGGAGTATAGCCAGACTATATGATTTTGTAGGGATGAGCTTTCTTTGGCTATGTTATTTCGATAAGACATAATTGCTTGGTTGGTATGCTTGAAGTATTATTGTTTTTATGTCAAATGATAGACTATTGCTTTGAATCACTCGTGTCTTAATATTCATGCCATGATTAGATACATGATCAAGATTATGCTAGGTAGCATTCCAAAAATTATCTTTTTATCATTTACCTACTCGAGGACGAGCAGGAATTTAGCTTGGGGATGCTGATACGTCTTTGTCGTATCTATAATTCTTTATTGTTCCATGCCAATATTATACAACTTTCATATACTTTTGGCAACTTTTCATACTATTTTTTGGGACTAACATATTGATCCAGTGCCCAGTGCCAGTTCCTATTTGTTGCATGTTTTATGTTTCGCAGAAACCCCATATCAAACGGAGTCCAAACGGGATAAAAACGGACGGAGAATATTTTTGAATATTTGGAGAATATGGGAAGAAGAATCAATGCGAGATCATGCCCGAGGTGGCCATGAGGCAGGGGGTGTGCCTGCCCCCTGGGCGCGCCCCTGACCCTCGTGGGCCACCCGTAAGGCGGTTGCTGCTCTTCTTCGGCCGCAAGAAAGCTAATTTTAGGAGAAAAATCTGGGCAAAGATTTCAATCCAATCAGAGTTACGGATCTCCATATATATACGAAACGGTGAAAGGGCAGAATATCAGAACGCAGAAACAGAGAGAGACAGAGAGACAGATCCAATGTCGAAGGGGCTCTCGCCCCTCCCACGCCATGGAGGCCAAGGACCAGAGGGGAAACCCTTCTCCCATCTAGGGAGGAGGTCAAGGAAGAAGAAGACGAAGGGCCCCCCTCTCCCCTTCTCTTCTGGTGGTGCCGGAACGCCGCCGTGGCCATCATCATCACCGCAATCTTCACCAACAACTTCACCGCCATCATCACCAACTCTTCCCCCCTCTATGCAGCGGTGTAACCTCTCTCTTACCCGCTGTAATCTCTACTTAAACATGGTGCTCAACGCTATATATTATTTCCCAATGATGTATGGCTATCCTATGATGTTTGAGTAGATCCGTTTTGTCCTATGGGTTATTTGATGATCAAGATTGGTTTGAGTTGCATGTATTATTATTGGTGCTGTCCTATGGTGCTCTCCATGTCACGCAAGCGTGAGGGATTCCCGCTGTAGGGTTTGCAATATGTTCATGATTTGCTTATGGTGGGTGGCGTGAGTGACAGAAGCACATACCCGAGTAAGTAGGTTGTTTGCGTATGGGATAAAGAGGACTTGATGCTTTAATGCTATGGTTGGGTTTTACCTTAATGATCTTTAGTAGTTGCGGATGCTTGCTAGAGTTCCAATCATAAGTGCATATGATCCAAGTAGATAAAGTATGTTAGCTTATGCCTCTCCCTCAAATAAAATTGCAATAATGATTACCGGTCTAGTTATCGATTGCCTAGGGACAAATAACTTTCTCGTAACAAAAAGCTCTCTACTAAAACTAATTTAGTTGTGTCTTTATCTAAACAACCCCTACTTTTTATTTACGCGCTCTTTATATTCTTGCAAACCTATCCAAAAACACCTACAAAGTACTTCTAGTTTTATTCTAGTTCTAGGTAAAGTGAACGTCAAGTGTGCGTAAAGTTGTATCAGTGGTCAATAGAACTTGAGGGAATATTTGGTCTACCTTTAGCTCCTCATTGGGTTCGACACTCTTACTTATCGAAATAGGCTACAATTGATCCCCTATACTTGTGGGTTATCACTAAGCTAATGGAATGGGTCAAGTAAATCACATCATTCGCCTAATGATGTGATCCCGTTAATCAAATGACAACTCATGTCTATGGCTAGGAAACTCAACCATCTTTGATCAACGAGCTAGTCAAGTAGAGGCATACTAGTGACACTCTGTTTGTCTATGTATTCACACATGTATTATGTTTCCGGTTAATACAATTCTAGCATGAATAATAAACATTTATCATGATATAAGGAAATAAATAATAACTTTATAATTGCCTCTAGGGAATATTTCCTTCAGTATCCCACTTGCACTAGAGTCAATAATCTAGATCACATCAGCATGTGATTAACATCAATAGTTCACATCATCATGTGATTAACACCCATAGTTCACATCGCCATGTGACCAACACCCAAAGGGTTTACTAGAGTCAATAATCTAGTTCACATCGCTATGTGATTAACACCCAAAGAGTACTAAGGTGTGATCATGTTTTGCTTGTGAGAGAAGTTTATGTCAACAATGCTCTGCACGGAGCTACTCCTAGATCACTATTTTACTTCCTTGCTAAACTCAGTGTAGGGTATACAATAGATCTGGTACACAACATGGCATACTTTATAGAACCTATGGCTGAGGCATAGGGAATGACTTTCATTCTCTTTCTATCTTCTGCCGTGGTTGGGTTTTGAGTCTTACTCAATTTCACACCTTGTAACACAGGCAAGAACTCTTTCTTTGAATGTTCCATTTTGAACTACTTCAAAATCTTGTCAAGGTATGTACTCATTGAAAAAAACTTATCCAGCGTCTTGATCTATCTCTATAGATCTTGATGCTCAATATGTAAGCAGCTTCACTGAGGTCTTTATTTGAAGAACTCCTTTCAAATACTCCTTTATGCTTTCCAGAAAATTCTACATTATTTCCGATCAACAATATGTCATTCACATATGTTTATCAGAAATGCTGTAGTGCTCCCACTCACTTTCTTGTAAATACAGGCTTCATCGCATGTCTGTATAAACTATATGTTTTGATCAACTCATCAAAGCGTATATTCCAACTCCGAGATGCTTACACCAGTCCATAGATGGATTGCTGGAGCTTGCACATTTTGTTAGCACCTTTAGGCTCGACAAAACCTTCTAGTTGCATCATATACAACTCTTCTTTAAGAAATACATTAAGGAATGTAGTTTTGACATCAATTTGCCAGATTTCATAAAATGTGGCAATTTGCTAACATGATTCGGACAGACTTAAGCATCGCTACGAGTGAGAAAGTCTCATCGTAGTCAACTCCTTGAACTTGTCGAAAACCTTTCGCAACAAGTCGAGCTTTGTAGATAGTAACACTACTATCAGCGTCCGTCTTCCTATTGAAGATCCATTTATTTTCTATGGCTTGCCGATCATCGGGCAAGTCAACCAAAGTCCACACTTTGTTCTCATACATGGATCCCATCTCAGATTTCATGGCCTCAAGTCATTTCGCGGAATCTGGGCTTATCATCGCTTCCTCATAGTTCGTAGGTTCGTCATGGTCAAGTAACATGACCTCGAGAACAGGATTACCGTACCACTCTGGTGCGGATCTCACTCTGATTGACCTACGCGGTTCGGTAGTAACTTGATCTGAAGTTATATGATCATCATCATTAGCTTCCTCACTAATTGGTGTAGGAGTCACAGGAATGGATTTCTGTGATGAACTACTTTCCAATAAGGGAGCAGGTACAGTTACCTCATCAAGTTCTACTTTCCTCCCACTCACTTCTTTCGAGAGAAACTCCTTCTCTAATAATGATCCATTCTTAACAACGAATGTCTTTCCTTCGGATCTGTGATAGAAGGTGTACCCAACAGTTTCCTTTGGGTATCCTATGAAGACACATTTCTCCGATTTGGGTTTGAGCTTATCAGGATGAAACTTTTTCATATAAGCATCACAAACCCAAACTTTAAGAAACGACAACTTTGGTTTCTTGCCAAACCACAATTCATATAGTGTTGTCTTAACGGATTTTAGATGGTGCCCTATTTAACGTGAGTGCAGCTGTCTCTAATGCATAACCCCAAAACGATAGTGGTAAATCGGTAAGAAACATCATAGATTGCACTATATCCAATAAAGTACGGTTATGACATTCGGACACACCATTATGTTGTGGTGTTCCAGGTGGCGTGAGTTGTGAAACTATTCCGCATTGTTTCAAATGAAGACCAAACTCATAACTCAAATATTCTCCTCCACGATCAGATCGTAGAAACTTTATTTTCTTGTTACGATGATTTTCTGCCTCACTCTGAAATTCTTTGAACTTTTCAAATGTTTCAGACTTACGTTTCATCAAGTAGATATACCCATATCTGCTCAAATCATCTATGAAGGTCAGAAAATAATGATACACGCCGCGAGCCTCAACACTCATCGGACTGCATACATCAGTATGCATTATTTCCAATAATTCAGTTGCTTGCTCCATTGTTCCGGAGAACAGAGTCTTAGTCATCTTGCCCATAGGGCATGGTTTGCAAGCATCAAGTGATTCATAATCAAGTGATTCCAAAATCCCATCAGCATGGAGTTTCTTCATGCGCTTTACACCAATATGACGTAAACTGCAGTGCGACAAATAAGTTGCACTATCATTATTAACTTTGCATATTTTGGCTTCAATATTATGAATATGTCTATCACTACGATCGAGATCCAACAAACCATTTTCATTGGGTGTATGACCATAGAAGGTTTTATTCATGTAAACAGAAGAACAATTATTCTCTAACTTAAATGAATAACCGTATTGCAATAAACATGATCAAATCATATTCATGCTCAACACAAACACCAAATAACATTTATTTGGGTTCAACACTAATCCCGAAAGTATAGGGAGTGTGCGATGATGATCATATCAATCTTGGAACCACTTCCAACACACATCATCACTTCACCCTTAACTAGTCTCTATTCATTCTGCAACTCCCGTTTCGAGTTACTACTCTTAGCAACTGAACCAGTATCAAATGTCGAGGGTTTGCTATAAACACTAGTAAGGTACACATCAATAACATGTATGTCCAATTTACCTTTGTTCACTTTGCCATCCTTCTTATCCGCCAAGTATCTAGGGAAGTTCCACTTCCAGTGACCAGTCCTTTTGCAGTAGAAGCACTTAGTCTCAGGCTTAGGTCCAGACTTGGGCTTCTTCACTTGAGCAGCAACTTGCTTGCCATTCTTATTGAAGGTCCCCTTCTTCCCTTTGCCCTTTTCTTGAAACTAGTGGTCTTGTCAACCATCAACACTTGATGCTTTTCTTGATTTCTACCTTCATCGATTTCATCATAATGAAAAGCTCGGGAATCGTTTTCATCATGCCTTGCATACTATAGTTCATCATGAAGTTCTACTAACTTGCTGATGGTGAATAGAGAATTCTGTCAAACACTATTTTATCTGGAAGATTAACTCCCACTTGATTCAAGCAATTGTAGTACCCAGACAATCTGAGCACATGCTCACTGCTTGAGCTATTCTGCTCCATCTTTTAGCTATAGAACTTGTTGGAGACTTCATATATCTCAACTCGGGTATTTGCTTGAAATATTAACTTCAACTTCCTGGAACATCTCATATGGTCCATGACGTTCAAAATGTCTTTAAAGTCCCGATTCTAAGTCGTTAAGCATGGTGCACTAAACTATCAAGTAGTCATCATATCGAGCTTGCCAAACGTTCATAATGCCTGCATTTGCTCCTGCAATCGGTCTGTCACCTAGAGGTGCATCAAGGACATAATTCTTCTGTGCAGCAATGAGGATAAACCTCAAATCACGGACCTAGTCCGCATCATTGCTACTATCATCTTTCAACTTAGTTTTTCTCTAGGAACATATATAAAACATAGGGAAGTAACAACGCGAGCTATTGATCTACAACATTATTTGCAAAATACTATCAGGACTAAGTTCATGATAAATTAAAGTTCAATTAATCATATTACTTGAGAACTCCCACTTAGATAGACATCCCTCTAATCATCTAAGGGATCACATGATCCAAATCAACTAAACCATGTCCGATCATCACGTGAGATGGAGTAGTTTTCAATGGTGAACATCACTATGTTGATCGTATCTACTATATGATTCACGCTCGTGTTGGGGAACATAGTAATTTCAAAAAATCTCCTACGCACACGCAAGATCATGGTGATGCATAGCAACGAGAGGGGAGAGTGTTGTCCACGTACCCTCATAGACCGAAAGCGAAAGCGTTAGCACAACGCGGTTGATTTAGTCGTACGTCTTCACGATCTGACCGATCCAAGTACCGAACGTACGGCACCTCCGAGTTCAGCACACGTTCAGCTCGATGACGTCCCGCGAACTCCGATCCTGCAGAGCTTCACGGGGGAGTTCCGTCAGCACGACGGCGTGATGACGGTGTTGATGTTTCTACCGACGCAGGGCTTTGCCTAAGCACCGCTACGATATGATCGAGGTGGAATATGGTGGAGGGGGGCACCGCACACGGCTAAGAGATAAAGAGATCGATTGTTGTGTCTAGAGGTGCCCCTGCCCCGTATATAAAGGATCAGGGGGAAGGAGGCGGCCGGCCAGGGAAGGCGCGCCAGGGAGGAGTCCTACTCCCATCGGGAGTAGGACTCCCCCTTTTCCTAGTTGGAGTAGGAGGGGGAAAGGAAGGGAAGGAGAGGGAGGAAGGAAAGGGGGGCGCCGCCCCCCTCCTTGTCCAATTCGGACTAGAGGGGGAGGGGGCGCACGGCCTGCTCTAGCCGCCCCTCCTCTTCTCCACTAAGGCCCATCTTGGCCCATTAAACTCCCCGGGGGGTTCCGGTAACCCCCCGGTACTCCGGTATATGTCCGATACTCCCCGAAACCATTCCGGTGTCCGAACATAGTCGTCCAATATATCGATCTTTATCTATCGACCATTTCGAGACTCCTCGTCATGTCCGTGATCACATCCAGGGCTCCGAACTACCTTCGGTACATCAAAACACAAAACTCATAATACAATCATACCGAAACTTTAAGCGTGCGGACCCTATAGGTTTGAGAACTATGTAGACATGACCGAGACATGTCTCCGGTCAATAACAAAAAGCGGAACCTGGATGCTCATATTGGCTCCAACATATTCTACGAAGATCTTTATCGGTCAAACCGCATAACAACATACATTGTTCCCTTCATCATCGGTATGTTACTTGCCCGAGATTTGATCATCGGTATCTCAATACCTAGTTCAATCTCGTTACCGGCAAGTCTATTTACTCATTCCCTAATACATCATCCTACAACTAACTCATTAGTTACAATGCTTGTAATGCTTATAGTGATGTGCATTATCGAGTGGGCCCAGAGATACCTCTTCGACAATCAGAGTGACAAATCCTAATCTCGAAATACGCCAACCCAACAAGTACCTTCGGAGACACCTGTAGAGCACCTTTATAATCACCCAGTTACGTTGTGACGTTTGGTAGCACACAAAGTGTTCCTCCGGTAGACGGGAGTTGCATAATCTCATAGTCATAGGAACATGTATAAGTCATGAAGAAAGCAATAGCAACATACTAATGAAGGAAATATGCCCTAGAGGCAATAATAAAGTTATTATTTATTTTCTTATATCATGATAAATTTTTATTGTTCATGCTAGAATTGTATTAACCGGAAACATAATACATGTGTGAATACATAGACAAACAGAGTGTCACTAGTATGCCTCTACTTGACTTGCTCGTTGATCAAAGATGGTTATGTTTCCTAGCCATAGACATGAGTTGTCATTTGATTAACGGGATCACATCATTAGGAGAATGATGTGATTGACTTGACCCATTCCGTTAGCTTAGCACACGATCGTTTAGTATTCTGCTATTGCTTTCTTCATGACTTATACATGTTCCTATGACTATGAGATTATGCAACTCCCGTTTATCGGAGGAACACTTTGTGTGCTACCAAACGTCACAATGTAACTGGGTGATTATAAAGGTGCTCTACAGGTGTCTCTGAAGGTACTTGTTGGGTTGGCGTATTTCAAGATTAGGATTTGTCACTCTGATTGTTGGAGAGGTATCTCTAGGCCCGCTCGGTAATGCACATCACTTAAGCCTTGCAAGCATTGCAACTAATGAGTTAGTTGCGGGATGATGTATTACATAACGAGTAAAGAGACTTACCGGTAACGAGATTGAACTTGGTATTGAGATACCGACGATCGAATCTCGGGCAAGTAACATACCGTTGACAAAGGGAACAACGTATGTTGTTATGCGGTTTGACCGATAAAGATCTTCATAGAATATGTGGGAGCCAATATGAGCATCCAGGTTCCACTATTAGTTATTGACCGGAGACATGTCTCGGTCATTTCTACATAGTTCTCGAACCCATAGGGTCCGCACGCTTAAAGTTCGATGACAGTTATATTATGAGTTTATGTGATTTGATGTACCGAAGGTAGTTCGGAGTCCCAGATAAGATCGGGGACATGATGAGGAGTCTCGAAATGGTCGAGACGTAAAGATCGATATATTGGACGACTATATTCGGACATCGGAAAGGTTCCGAGTGATTCGGGTATTTTCGGAGTACCGAGGAGTTCAATGAAGACTCTCCCTCGACACTCTCCCTCGACACTCGGCTGGATCGGAGTTCGAGGGACGTCATCGAGTTGAACATGTGCAGAACTCGGAGGTGCCGTGCGTTCGGTACTTGATTGGTCGGATCGTGAAGACGCACGACTACATCAACCGCGTTGTGCTAACGCTTCCGCTTTCGGTCTACGAGGGTACGTGGACACACTCTCCCCTCTCGTTGCTATGCATCACCATGATCTTGCGTGTGCATAGAAAAAATTTGAAATTACTACGTTCCCCAACAGTGGTATCAGAGCCAAGTTTTATGCGTAGATGTCATATGCAAGTGAGTTGTGGGTGATATAAGTCATACTACTTACCAGCATGTCATACTTTGGTTCGGCGGTATTATTGGATGAAGCGGCCCTGACCGACATTATGCGTACGCTTACGCTAGACTGGTTCTACCGACGTGCTTTGCACATAGGTGGCTAGCAGGTGTCAGTTTCTCCAACTTTAGTTGAACCGAGTGTGGCTACGCCCGGTCCTTGCGAAGGTTAAAACAGCACCAACTTGACAAACTATCGTTGTGGTTTTTGATGCGTAGGTAAGAACGGTTCTTGCTAAGCCCGTAGCAGCCACGTAAAATTTGCAACTACAAAGTAGAGGACGTCTAACTTGTTTTTGCAGGGCATGTTGTGATGTGATATGGTCAAGGCATGATGCTAAATTTTATTGTATGAGATGATCATGTTTTGTAACTGAGTTATCGGCAACTGGCAGGAGCCATATGGTTGTCGCTTTATTGTATGCAATGCAATCGCCCTGTAATGCTTTACATTATCACTAAGCGGTAGCGATAGTTGTAGAAGCATAAGTTGGTGAGACGACAATAATGCTTTGATGGAGATCAAGGTGTCGCGTCGGTGACGATGGTGATCATGATGGTGCTTCGGAGATGGAGATCACAAGCACAAGATGATGGCCATATCATATCAGTTATATTGATTGCTTGTGATGTTTATCTTTTATGCATCTTATCTTGCCTTGATTGACGGTAGCATTATAAGATGATCTCTCACTAAATTATCAAGGTATAAGTGTTCTCCCTGAGTATGCACCATTGCGAAAGTTCTTCGTGCTGAGACACCACGTGATGATCGGGTGTGATAGGCTCTACGTTCAAATACAACGAGTGCAAAACAATTGCACACGCAGAATACTGAGGTTAAACTTGAAGAGCCTAGCATATAATAGATATGGCCTCGGAACACTGAGACCGAAAGGTCGAGCGTGAATCATATAGTAGATATGCTCAACATAGTTATGTTCACCATTGAAACTACTCCATCTCATGTGATGATCGGACATGGTTTAGTTGATTTGGATCACGTGATCACTTAGATGATTAGAGGGATGTCTATCTAAGTGGGAGTTCTTAAGTAATATGATTAATTGAACTTTAATTTATCATGAACTTAGTCCTGATAGTATTAGCATATCTATGTTGTAGATCAATAGCTCGCGTTGTTGCTTCCCTATGTTTTATGTTCCTAGAGAAAACTATGTTGAAAAATTGTTAGTAGCAATGATGCGGACTGGGTCCATGATCTAAGGTTTATCCTCTTTGCTGCACAGAAGAATTATGTCCTTGATGCACCGCTAGGTGACAGACCGATTGCAGGAGCAAATGCAGACGTTATGAACGTTTGGCAAGCTCGATATGATGACTAATTGATAGTTTAGTACACCATGCTTAACAGCTTAAAATCGGGGCTTCAAAGACGTTTTGAACGCGACAGAGCATATAAGATGTTCCAAGAGTTGAAATTGGTATTTCATACTCATGCCCATGTCGAGAGGTATGAGACCTCTGACAGTACTTTGCCTACAAGATGGAGGAGAATAGCTCAACCAGTGAGCATGTGCTTAGATTGTCTGGGTACTACAATCACTTGAATCAAGTGGGAGTTAATCTTCCAGATAAGATAGTGATTGATAGAATTCTCTAGTCACTATCATCAAGTTACTAGAACTTCGTGATGAACTATAATATGCAAGGGATAACGGAAATGATTCCCAAGCTCTTAGTGATGCTAAAATCGACGAAGGTAGAAATCAAGAAAAGCATCAAGTGTTGATGGTTGACAAGACCACTAGTTTCAAGAAAAGGGCAAAGGGAAGAAGGGGAACTTCAAGAAGAATGGCAAGAAAGTTGCTGCTCAAGTGAAGAATCCCATGTCTGGACCTAAGCCTGAGACTAAGTGCTTCTACTACGAAGGGACTGGTCACTGGGAGCGGAACTGCCCCAAGTATTTGGCAGATAAGAAGGATGTCAAAGTGAACAAAGGTATATTTGATATACATGTTATTGATGTTTACTTTACTAGTGTTTATAGCAACCCCTCAGTATTTGATACTAGTTCAGTTGCTAAGATTAGTAACTCAAAACGGGAGTTGCAGAATAAACAGAGACTAGTTAAGGGTGAAGTGACGATGTGTGTTGGAAGTGGTTCCAAGATTGATATGATCATCATCACACACTCCCTATACTTTCGGGATTAGTGTTGAACCTAAATAAGTGTTATTTGGTGTTTGCGTTGAGCATGAATATGATTTGATCATGTTTATTGCAATACGGTTATTCATTTAAGTCAGAGAATAATTGTTGTTCTGTTTACATGAATAAAACCTTATATGGTTACACACCCAATGAAAATGGTTCGTTGGATCTCGATCGTAGTGATACACATATTCATAATATTGAAACCAAAAGATGCAAAGTTAATTATGATAGTGCAACTTATTTGTGGAACTGCCGTTTAGGTCATATTTGTGTAAAGCGCATGACGAAACTCCATGCTGATGGGCTTTTGGAATCACTTGATTATGAATCACTTGATGCTTGCGAACCATGCCTTATGGGCACGATGACTAAGACTCCATTCTCCGAAACAAAGGAGCGAGCAACTGACTTATTGGAAATAATACATACTGATGTATGCGATTCGATGAGTGTTGAGGCTCGCGGCGGGTATCGTTATTTTTGTGACCTTCACAGATGATTTGAGCAAATATGGGTATATCTACTGGATGAAACATAAGTTTGAAACATTTGAAACGATCAAAGAATTTCAGAGTGAAGTGGAAAATCATCGTGACAAGAAAATAAGGTTTCTACGATCTGATCGCGGAGACAAATTTTTGAGTTACGAGTTTGGTCTTCAATTAAAACAATGTGGAATAGTTTCACAAATTCGTGCCACATGGAACACCACAACATAATGGTGTGTCCGAACATCACAACCATACTTTATTGGATATAGTGCAACCTATGGTGTTTCTTACCGATTTACCACTATAGTTTTGGGGTTATGCATTAGAGACATCTGCATTCACGTTAAAAAGGGCACCATCTAAATCCATTGAGACGACACCGTATGAACTGTGGTTTGGCAAGAAACCAAAGTTGTTGTTTCTTAAAGTTTGGGGTTGTGATGCTTATATGAAAAAGTTTCATCCTGATAAGCTCAAATCCAAATCGGAGAATTGTGTCTTCATAGGATACCCAAAGGAGACTGTTGGGTACACCCTCTATCACAGATCCGAAGGCAAGATCTTTGTTGCTAAGAATGGATCCTTTCTGGAGAAGGAGTTTCTGTCAAAAGAAGTGAGTGGGAGGACAGTAGAACTTGATGAGGTAACTGTACCTGGTCCCTTATTGGAAAATAGTTTATCACAGAAATCTGTTCCTGTGACTCCTACACCAATTAGTGAGGAAGCTAATGATGATGATCATGTAACTTCAGATCAAGTTACTACTGAACCTCATAGGTAAACTAGAATGAGATCTGCACCAGAGTGGTACGGTAATCCTGTTCTGGAGGTCATGTTACTAGACCATGACGAACCTACGAACTATGAGGAAGCGATGATGAGCCCAGATTCCGCAAAATGGCTTGAGGCCATGAAATCTGAGATGGGATCCATGTATGAGAACAAAGTGTGGACTTAGGTTGACTTGCCCGATGATCGGCAAGCCATAGAAAATAAATGGATTTTCAAGAGGAAGACGAGCACTGATAGTAGTGTTACTATCTACAAAGCTAGACTTGTCGAAAAAAGGTTTTTGACAAAGTTCAAGGTGTTGACTATGATGAGATTTTCTCACTTGTAGAGATGCTTAAGTCTGTCCGAATCATGTTAGCTAATTGCCACATTTTATGAAATCTGGCAAATGGATGTCAAAACTACATTCCTTAATGGATTTCTTAAAGAAGAGTTGTATATGATGCAACCAGAAGGTTTTGTCAATCCTAAAGGTGCTAACAAAATGTTCAAGCTCCAGTGATCCATCTATGGACTGGTGCAAGCATCTCGGAGTTGGAATATACGCTTTGATAAGTTGATCAAATCATATAGTTTTATACAGATTTGCAGTGAAGCATGTATGTAGAAGAAAGTGAGTGGGAGCACTACAACATTTCTGATAAGTATATGTGAATGACATATTGTTGATCGGAAATAATGTAGAATTATTCTACAAAGCATAAAGGAGTGTTTGAAAGGAGTTTTTCAAAGAAAGACCTCGGTGAGGCTACTTACATATTGAGCATCAAGATCTATAGAGATAGATCAAGATGCTTGATAAGTTTTTTCAATAAGTACATACCTTGACAAGATTTTGAAGTGGTACAAAATGCAACAGTCAAAGAAAGAGTTCTTGCCTGTGTTACAAGGTGTGAAATTGAGTAAGACTCAAAGCCCGACCACAGCAGAAAATAGAGAGAGAATGAAAGTCATTCCCTATGCTTCAGCCATAGGTTCTATAAAGTATGCCATGCTGTGTACCAGACATATTGTATGCCCTACACTGAGTTTGGCAAGGGAATACAATAGTGATTTAGGAGTAGATCACTGGACAACGGTCAAAATTATCCTTAGTGGAATAAGGATATGTTTCTCGATTATGGAGGTGACAAAAGGTTCGTCGTAAAGGGTTACGTCGATGCAAACTTTGACACTAATCTAGATGACTCTAAGTCTCGGTCTAGATACATATTGAAAGTTGGAGCAATTAGCTAAAGTAGCTCCGTGTAGAGCATTGTAGACATAGAAATTTGCAAAATACTTACGGATCTGAATGTGACAGACCCGTTGACTAAAATTATCTCACAAGCAAAACATGATCACACCTTAGTACTCTTTGGGTGTTAATCACATAGCGATGTGAACTAGATTACTGACTCTAGTAAACCCTTTGGGTGTTGGTCACATGTCGATGTGAACTATGTGTGTTAACCACATAAAGATGTGAACCATTGATGTTAAATCACATGGCGATGCGAACTAGATTATTGACTCTAGTGCAAGTGGGAGACTGAAGGAAATATGCCCTAGAGGCAATAATAAAGTTATTATTTATTTCCTTATATCATGATAAATGTTTATTATTCATGCTAGAATTGTATTAACCGGAAACATAATACATGTGTGAATACATAGACAAACAGAGTGTCACTAGTATGCCTCTACTTGACTAGCTCGTTGATCAAAGATGGTTATGTTTACTAGCCATAGACATGAGTTGTCATTTGATAACGGGATCATATCATTAGGAGAATGATGTGATTGACTTGACCCATTCCGTTAGCTTAGCACATGATCGTTTAGTATTCTGCTATTGCTTTCTTCATGACTTATACATGTTCCTATGACTATGAGATTATGCAACTCTCGTTTACTAGAGGAACACTTTGTGTGCTACCAAACGTCACAACGTAACTAGGTGATTATAAAGGTGCTCTACATGTGTCTCCGAAGGTACTTGTTGGGTTGGTATATTTTGAGATTAGGATTTGTCAGTCCGATTGTCAGAGAGGTATCTCTGGGCCCACTCGGTAATGCACATCACTTAAGCCTTGCAAGCATTGCAACTAATGAGTTAGTTGCGGGATGATGTATTACAGAACGAGTAAAGAGACTTGCCGGTAACGAGATTGAACTAGGTATTGAGATACCGACGATCGAATCTCGGGCAAGTAACATACCGTTGACAAAGGGAACAACGTATGTTGTTATGCGGTTTGACTAATAAAGATATTCGTAGAATATGTGGGAGCCAATATGAGCATCCAGGTTCCGCTATTGGTTATTGACCGGAGACGTGTCTCAGTCATGTCTACATAGTTCTCAAACCCGTAGGGTCCGCACGCTTAAAGTTCGATGACGGTTATATTATGAGTTTATGTGATTTGATGTACCAAAGGTAGCTCGGAGTCCCGGATGAGATCAGGGACATGACGAGGAGTCTCGAAATGGTTGAGACGCAAAGATCGATATATTGGACGACTATATTCGGACATTGGAAAGGTTCTGAGTGATTCGGGTATTTTTCGGGGTACCGGGGAGTTAGGGGAATAGGAGGGAAGAAGTATATGGGCCTTATTGGGCTTTAGGGGAAAGAGAGATGCAGGCCGCGCCCCCCCTCCTTCCTTCTCTTCCCTCTTCTTTTTCCTTGACTCCTACTCCTACTACATGGAAGGGGGGAATCCTACTCCCGGTGGGAGTAGGACTCCTACAGGGCGCGCCATAGCTAGGCCGGCCCTCCCCCTCCTCCACTCCTTTATATACGTGGCCAGGGGGCACCCCATAGACACAACAATTGATCCCTTGGATCTCTTAGCCGTGTGCGGTGCCCCCCTCCACCATAATCCACCTCTATAATATCGTAGCAGTGCTTAGGCGAAGCCCTGCGTCGGTAGAACATCATCATCGTCACCACGCTGTCGTGCTGACGAAACTATCCCTCAACACTCGGCTGGATCGGAGTTCGAGAGACGTCATCGAGTTGAACGTGTGCAGAACTCAGAGGTGTCGTGCGTTCGGTACTTGATCGGTCGGATCGTGAAGACGTACGCCTACGTCAACCGCGTTGTGCTAACGCTTCCGCTTTCGGTCTACGAGGGTACGTGGACACACTCTCCCCTCTCGTTGCTATGCATCACCATGATCTTGTGTGTGCGTAGGAAAATTTTGAAATTACTACGTTCCCCAACAACTAAACGATCAAGTGCTAAGCTAACGGAATGGGTCAAGTCAATCACATCATTCTCCTAATGATGTGATCCCGTTAATCAAATGACAACTCATGTCTATGGCTAGGAAACATAACCATCTTTGATTAATGAGCTAGTCAAGTAGAGGCATACTAGTGACACTCTCTTTGTCTATGTATTCACACATGTATCATGTTTCTGGTTAATACAATTCTAGCATGAATAATAAACATTTATCATGATATAAGGAAATAAATAATAACTTTATTATTGCCTCTAGGGCATATTTCCTTCAGTATCCCATTTGCACTAGAGTCAATAATCTAGATTACACAGTAATGATTCTAACACCCATGGAGTCTTGGTGTTGATCATGTTTTGCTCGTGAGAGAGGCTTAGTCAACGGGTCTGCAACATTCTGATCCGTATGTATCTTGTAAATCTCTATGTCTCCCACCTGGACTTGATCCCGGATGGAGTTGAAGCGTATCTTGATGTGCTTGGTTCTTTTGTGAAATCTGGATTCCTTTGCCAAGGCAATTGCACCAGTATTGTCACAAAAGATTTTCGTTGGACCCGATGCACTAGGTATGACACCTAGATCGGATATGAACTCCTTCATCCAGACTCCTTCATTTGCTACTTCCGAAGCAGCAATGTACTCTGCTTCACACATAGATCCCGCCACGACGCTTTGTTTAGAACTGCTCCAACTGACAGCTCCACCATTTAATATAAACACGTATCCGGTTTGCGATTTAGAATCGTCCGGATCAGTGTCAAAGCTTGCATCAACGTAACCATTTACGATGAGCTCTTTGTCACCTCCATAAACGAGAAACATATCCTTAGTCCTTTTCAGGTATTTCAGGATGTTCTTGACCGCTGTCCAGTGATCCACTCCTGGATTACTTTGGTACCTCCCTGCTAAACTAATAGCAAGGCACACATCAGGTCTGGTACACAGCATTGCATACATGATAGAGCCTATGGCTGAAGCATAGGGAACATCTTTCATTTTCTCTCTATCTTCTGAAGTGGTCAGGCATTGAGTCTTACTCAATTTCACACCTTGTAACACAGGCAAGAACCCTTTCTTTGCTTGATCAATTTTGAACTTCTTCAAAACTTTGTCAAGGTATGTGCTTTGTGAAAGTCCAATTAAGCGTCTTGATCTATCTCTATAGATCTTGATGCCCAATATGTAAGCAGCTTCACCGAGGTCCTTTATTGAAAAACTCTTATTCAAGTATCCTTTTATGCTATCCAGAAATTCTATATCATTTCCAATCAACAATATGTCATCCACATATAAGATTAGAAATGCTACAGAGCTCCCACTCACTTTCTTGTAAATACAGGCTTCTCCAAAAGTCTGTATAAAACCATATGCTTTTATCACACTATCAAAGCGTTTATTCCAACTCCGAGAGGCTTGCACCAGTCCATAAATGGATCGCTGGAGCTTGCACACTTTGTTAGCACCCTTTGGATCAATAAAACCTTCAGGTTGCATCATATACAACTCTTCTTCTAGAAATGCATTCAGGAATGCAGTCTTTACATCCATTTGCCAAATTTCATAATCATATAATGCGGCAATTGCTAACATGATTCGGACGGACTTAAGCATCGCTACGGGTGAGAAGGTCTCATCGTAGTCAACTCCTTGAACTTGTCGAAAACCTTTTGCAACAACTCGAGCTTTGTAGACAATAACATTACCGTCAGCGTCTGTCTTCTTCTTGAAGATCCATTTATTCTTGATGGCTTGCCGATCATCAGGCAAGTCAACCAAAGTCCACACTTTGTTCTCATACATGGATCCCATCTCAGATTTCATGGCCTCAAGCCATTTTGCGGAATTTGGGCTCATCACCGCTTCCTCATAGTTCGTAGGTTCGTCATGGTCTAGTAACATGACCTCCAGAATAGGATTACCGTACCACTCTGGTGCGGATCTCACTCTGTTTTACCTACGAGGTTCGGTAGTAACTTTATCTGAAGTTTCATGATCATCATCATTAGCTTCCTCACTAATCGGTGTAGGTGTTACAAGAATCGGTTTCTGTGATGAACTACTTTCCAATAAGGGAGCAGGTACAGTTACCTCATCAAGTTCTACTTTCCTCCCACTCACTTCTTTCGAGAGAAACTCCTTCTCTAGAAAGGATCCAAATTTAGCAACAAAAGTCTTGCCTTCAGATCTGTGATAGAAGGTGTACCCAACAGTTTCCTTTGGGTATCCTATGAAGACACATTTCTCCAATTTGGGTTCGAGCTTATCAGGTTGTAGCTTTTTCACATAAGCATCGCAGCCCCAAACTTTAAGAAACGACAACTTTGGTTTCTTGCCAAACCACAGTTCATAAGGCGTCGTCTCAACGGATTTTGATGGTACCCTATTTAACGTGAATGCAGCCTTCTCTAAAGCATAACCCCAAAATGATAGCGGTAAATCAGTAAGAGACATCATAGATCGCACCATATCTAGTAAAGTACAATTACGACGTTCAGACACACCATTATGCTGTGGTGTTCCGGGTGGCGTGAGTTGCGAAACTATTCCGCATTGTTTCAAATGTAGACCAAACTCGTAAATCAAATATTCTCCTCCACGATCAGATCGTAGAAACTTTATTTTCTTGTTATGATGATTTTCCACTTCACTCTGAAATTCTTTGAACTTTTCAAATGTTTCAGACTTATGTTTCATTAAGTAGATATACCCATATCTGCTCAAATCATCTGTGAAGGTGAGAAAATAACGATACCCGCCGCGAGCCTCAATATTCATCGGACCACATACATCAGTATGTATGATCTCCAACAAATCTATTGCCCGCTCCATTGTTCCGGAGAACGGCGCTTTAGTCATCTTGCCCATGAGGCATGGTTCGCAAGTACCAAGTGATTCATAATCAAGTGCCTCCAAAATTCCATCAGTATGGAGTTTCGTCATGCGCTTTATACCAATATGACCTAAACGGCAGTGCCACAAATAAGTTGCACTATCATTATCAACTCTGCATCTTTTGGCTTCAATATTATGAATATGTGTATCACTACTATCGAGATCTAATATAAATAGACTACTCTTCAAGAGTGCATGACCATAAAAGATATTACTCATATAAATAGAACAACCATTATTCTATGATTTAAATGAATAACCGTCTCACATCAAACAAGATCCAGATATAATGTTCATGCTCAACGCTGGCACCAAATAACAATTATTTAGGTCTAAAACTAATCCTGAAGGTAGATGTAGAGGTAGCGTGCCGACCACGATCACATTGACTTCGGAACCATTTCCCACACGCATCGTCACCTCATCCTTAGTCAATCTTCGCTTAATATGTAGCCCCTGTTTCGAGTTCAAATATTAGCAATAGAACCAGTATCAAATACCCAGGTGCTACTGCGAGCATTAGTAAGGTACACATCAATAACATGTATATCACATATACCATTGTTCACCTTGCCATCCTTCTTATCCGCCAAATACTTGGGGCAGTTCCGCTTCCAGTGACCAGTCTACTTGTAGTAGAAGCACTCAGTCTCAGGCTTAGGTCCAGATTTGGGTTTCTTCTCTTGAGCAACAACTTGTTTGCTGTTCTTCTTGAAGTTCCCCTTCTTCTTCCCTTTGCCCTTTTTCTTGAAACTAGTGGTCTTGTTGACCATCAACACTTGATGCTCCTTCTTGATTTCTACCTCCGCAGTCCTTAGCATTACGAAGAGCTCGGGAATTGTCTTATCCATCCCTTGCATATTATAGTTCATCACGAAGCTCTTATAGCTTGGTGGCAGTGATTGAAGAATTCTGTCAATGACACTATCATCCGGAAGATTAACTCCCAGTTGAATCAAGTGATTGTCATATCCAGACATTCTGAGTATATGTTCACTGACAGAACTATTCTCCTCCATTTTGCAGCTGTAGAACTTATTGGAGACTTCATATCTCTCAAACCGGGCATTTGCTTGAAATATTAACTTCAACTCCTGGAACATCTCATATGCTCCATGACGTTCAAAACATCGTTGAAGTCCCAGTTCTAAGCCGTAAAGCATGGCACACTGAACTATCGAGTAGTCATCAGCTTTGGTCTGCCAGACGTTCATAACATCTAGTGTTGTTCCTGCAGCAGGTTTGGCACCTAGCGGTGCTTCCAGGACGTAATTCTTCTATGCAGCAATGAGGATAATCCTCAAGTTACGAACCCAGTCCGTGTAATTGCTACCATCATCTTTCAACTTCGCTTTCTCAAGGAACGCATTAAAATTCAATGGAACAACAACACGGGCCATCTATCTACAACAACATAGACATGCAAAATACTATCAGTTACTAATTTCATGATAAATTAAAGTTCAGTTAATCAAATTATTCAAAGAACTCCCACTTAGATAGACATCCCTCTAATCTTCTAAGTGATCACGTGATCCATATCAACTAAACCATGTCTGATCATCACGTGAGATGGAGTAGTTTCATTGGTGAACATCACTATGTTGATCATATCTACTATATGATTCACGCTCAACCTTTCGGTCTCAGTGTTCCAAGGCCATATCTGCATATACTAGGCTCATCAAGTTTAACCTGAGTATTCCGCGTGTGCAACTATTTTGGACCCATTGTATTTGAACGTAGAGCTTATCACACCCGATCATCTCGTGGTGTCTCAGCACAAAGAACTTTCACAACGGTGCATACTCAGGGAGAACACTTATACCTTGAAATTTAGTGAGAGATCATCTTATAATGCTACCGTCGATCTAAGCAAAATAAGATGCATAAAAGATAAACATCACATGCAATCAATAGAAGTGAAATTATATGTCCATCATCATCTTGTGCTTCTGATCTCCATCTCTGAACCACCATCATGATCACCATCGTCACCGACGCGACACCTTGATCTCCATCTAGCATGGTCGTCATCTCGCCAACTATTGCTTCTACGACTATCACTACCGCTTAGTGATAAAGTAAACCAATTACAGGGCGATTGCATTGCATACAATAAAGCGACAACCATATGGCTCCTGCCAGTTGCCGATAACTCGGTTACAAAACATCATCATCTCATACAATAAAATTTAGCATCATGCCTTGACCATATCACATCACAACATGCCCTGCAAAAACAAGTTAGACGTCCTCTACTTTGTTGTTGCAAGTTTTACGTGGCTGCTACGGGCTGAGCAAGAACTGTTCTTACCTACGCATCAAAACCACAACGATAGTTCGTCAAGTTAGTGCTGTTTTAACCTTCTCAAGGACCGGGCGTAGCCACACTCGGTTCAACTAAAGTTGGAGAAACTGACACCTGCCAGCCACCTGTGTGCAAAGCACGTCGGTAGAACCAGTCTCGCATAAGCGTACGTGTAATGTCGGTCTGGGCCGCTTCATCCAACAATACCGCCGAACCAAAGTATGACATGCTGGTAAGCAGTATGACTTGTATCACCCACAATTCACTTGTGTTCTACTCGTGCATATAACATCTACGCATAAAACCAGGCTCGGATACCACTGTTGGGGAACGTAGTAATTTCAAAAAATTTCCTACGCACACGCAAGATCATGGTGATGCATAGCAATGAGAGGGGAGAGTGTTGTACACGTACCCTCGTAGACCGAAAGCGGAAGAGTTAGCACAATGCGGTTGATGTAGTCGTACATCTTCACGATCCGACCGATCCAAGTACCGAACGTACGACACCTCCGAGTTCAGCACACGTTCAGCTCGATGACGTCCCGCGAACTCCGATCCAGTAGAGCTTCACGGGAGAGTTCCGTCAGCACGACGACGTGATGACGGTGATGATGTTGCTACCGACACAGGGCTTCGCCTAAGCACCACTACGATATGATCGAGGTGGAATATGGTGGAGGGGGGCACCGCACACGGCTAAGAGATCAAGAGATCAATTGTTGTGTCTAGAGGTGCCCCCTGCCCCCGTATATAAAGGACCAGGGGGAAGGAGGCGGCCGGCCAGTGGAGGGACTCCCTCTTTTCCTAGTTGGAGCAGGAGGGGGAAAGGAAAGGAAAGAGAGAGAGGAAGGAAAAGGGGGCGCCGCCCCCTCCTTTTCCAATTAGGACTAGAGGGGGAGGGGGCGCGTGGCCTACCCTAGCCACCCCTCCTCTTCTCCACTAAGGCCCATCTTGGCCCATTAAACTCCCCGGGGGTTCCGGTAACCCCCCGGTACTCCGGTATATTTCCGATACTCCCTGAAACCATTCCGGTGTCCGAACATAGTCGTCCAATATATCAATCTTTATGTCTTGACCATTTTGAGACTCCTCGTCATGTCCGTGATCACATCCGGGACTCCGAACTACCTTAAGTACATCAAAATACAAAACTCATAATACAATCGTCACTGAAACTTTAAGCGTGCGGACCCTGCGGGTTCTAGAACTATGTAAACATGACCGAGACATGTCTCCGGTCAATAACCAATAGCGGAACCTGGATGCTCATATTGGCTCCTACATATTCTACGAAGATCTTTATTGGTCAAACCCCATAACAACATACGTTGTTCCCTTTGTCATCGGTATGTTACTTGCCCGAGATTCAATCGTCGGTATCTCAATACCTAGTTCAATCTCGTTACCGGCAAGTCTATTTACTCGTTCTGTAATACATCATCCCGCAACTAACTCAGTAGTTACAATGCTTGCAAGGCTTATAGTGATGTGCATTACCGAGTGGGCCCAGAGATACCTCTCTGACAATCGGAGTGACAAATCCTAATCTCGAAATACGCCAACCCAACAAGTACCTTCGGAGACATCTGTAGAGCACCTTTATAATCACCTAGTTACGTTGTGACGTTTGGTAGCACACAAAGTGTTCCTCCGGTAAACGGGAGTTGCATAATCTCATAGTCATAGGAACATGTATAAGTCATGAAGAAAGCAATAGCAACATACTAAACAATCAAGTGCTAAGCTAACGGAATGGGTCAAGTCAATCACATCATTCTCCTAATGATGTGACCCCGTTAATCAAATGACAACTCATGTCTATGGCTAGGAAACATAACCATCTTTGATTAACGAGCTAGTCAAGTAGAGGCATACTAGTGACACTGTTTGTCTATGTATTCACACATGTATCATGTTTCCGGTTAATACAATTCTAGCATGAATAATAATTATTTATCATGATATAAGGAAATAAATAATAACTTTATTATTGCCTCTAGGGCATATTTCCTTCAGCTCGACCTTTCGGTCTCAGTGTTCCGAGGCCACATCTGCATATGCTAGGCTCGTCAAGTTTAACTCGAGTATTCTGCGTGTGCAAAACTGGCTTGGACCCGTTGTAGATGAACGTAGAGCTTATCACACCCGATCATCACGTGGTGTCTCGGCACGACGAACTTTGGCAACGGTGCATACTCAGCAAGAACACTTTTATCTTGAAATTTAGTGAGAGATCATCTTATAATGCTACCGTCAATCAAAGCAAAATAAGATGCATAAAGGATAAACATCACATGCAATCAATATAAGTGATATGATATGGCCATCATCTTCTTGTGCTTCTAATCTCCATCTCCGAACCACCGTCATGATCACCATCATCACCGGCGCGACACCTTGATCTCCATCGTAGCATCGTTTTCGTCTCGCCAACTATTGCTTTATGACTATCGCTACCGCTTAGTGATAAAGTAAAGCAATTACATGGTGATTGCATTGCATACAATAAAGCGACAACCATATGGCTCCTGCCAGTTGCCGATAACTTGGTTACAAAACATGATCATCTCATACAATAAAATATAGCATCATGCCTTGACCATATCACATCACAACATGCCATGCAAAAGTAAGTTAGACGTCCTCTACTTTGTTGTTGCAAGTTTTATGTGGCTGCTACGGGCTGAGCAAGAATCGTTCTTACATACGCATCAAAACCACAATGATATTTCATCAAGTTAGTGTTGTTTTAACCTTCACAAGGACCAGGCGTAGCCACACTCGGTTCAACTAAAGTTGGAGAAACTGACACCCGCCAGCCACCTTTGTGCGAAGCACGTCGGTAGAACTAGTCTTGCGTAAGAGTACGCGTAATGTCGGTCCAGGCCGCTTCATCCAACAATACCGCCAAACCAAAGTATGACATGCTGGTAAGCAGTATGACTTGCATCGCCCACAACTCACTTGTGTTCTACTCGTGCATATAACATCTACGCATAAACCTGACTCGGATGCCACTATTGGGGAACGTAGTAATTTCAAAAAAATCCTGCGCACACGCAAGATCATGGTGATGCATAGCAACAAGAGGGGAGAGTGTTACCCACGTACCCTCGTAGACCGAAAGCGGAAGCGTTAGCACAACGTGGTTGATGTAGTCGTTCACGATCCGACCAATCCAAGCATCGTACGTACGGCACCTCCGTGTTCAGCACACGTTCAGCTTGATGACGTCCCACGAACTCCGATCCAGCTGAGCTTTGCGGGAGAGTCCCATCAGCACGATGGTGTGATGAAGGTGTTGATGATGCTACCGACGCAGGCTTCGCCTAAGCACCGCTACTATATTACCGAGGTGGAATATGGTGGAGGAGGGCACCGCACACGGCTAAGAGATCAATGATCAATTGTTGTCTCTCCAAGGGGTGCCCCCTCCCCGTATATAAAGGAGTGGAGGAGGGGGAGGGCCGGCCCTCTCTATGGCGCGCCCTAGGGAAGTCCTACTCCCACCGGGAGTAGGATTCCCCCTTTCCTAGTAGAACTAGGAGCCCTTCCAAGTAGTAGGAGTAGGAGAGAAGGAAAGGGAAAAGAGAGGAGAAGGAAGGAGGGGGCACCGCTCCTCCCCCTAGTCCAATTCGGACTAAGCCTTGGCGGGCGCGCACAACATATACTCCCCGGCGAATTCCCGTAACTCCGGTACTCCGAAAAATACCCGAATCACTTGGAACCTTTCCGATATCCGAATATAGTCGTCCAATATATCAATCTTTATGTCTCGACCATTTTGAGACTCCTCGTCATGTCCCCGATATCATCCGGGACTCCAAACTACCTTCGGTAGATCAAAACACATAAACTCATAATACAAATCGTCACCGAACGTTAAGCGTGCGGTCCCTACGGGTTCGAGAACTATGTAGACATGATCGAGACACGTCTCCGGTCAATAACCAATAGCGGAACCTGGATGCTCATATTGGCTCCTACATATTCTACGAAGATATTTATCGGTCAAACCGCATAACAACATACGTTGTTCCTTTTGTCATCGGTATGTTACTTTCCCAAGATTCGATCGTCGGTATCTCAATACCTAGCTCAATCTCGTTACCGGCAAGTCTCTTTACTCGTTCCGTAATGCATCATCCCGCAACTAACTCATTAGTCACATTGCTTGCAAGGCTTATAGTTATGTGCATTACTGAGAGGGCCCAGAGATACCTCTCCGACAAACGGAGTGACAAATCCTAATCTCGATCTATGCCAACCCAACAAACACCATCGGAGACACCTGTAGAGCACCTTTATAATCACCCAGTTACGTTGTGATGTTTGGTAGCACACAAAGTGTTCTTTCGGTATTCGGGAGTTGCATAATCTCATAGTCATAGGAACATGTATAAGTTATGAAGAAAGCAATAGCAACATACCAAACGATCAAGTGCTAAGCTAATAGAATGGGTCAAGTCAATCACATCATTCTCCTAATGATGTGATCCCGTTAATCAAATGACAACTCATGTCTATGGCTAGGAAACTCAACCATCTTTGATCAACGAGCTAGTCAAGTAGAGGCATACTAGTGACACTATGTTTGTCTATGTATTCACACATGTATTATGTTTCCGGTTAATACAATTCTAGCATGAATAATAAACATTTATCATGAAATAAGGAAATAAATAATAACTTTATTATTGCCTCTAGGGAATATTTCCTTCAATCCCGACCTCGGAGTGAAGAACGCAGAGGGAGACGACGACTAGAGCGAATCAGGCACTAGGTCGCGCCGGGGACTGGGGCGACCCGTGCGGTGTGGCGTTGGCGAGGGGCACGGGCGGCGAGCGGCCGCGGCGAGGAGCCGTGAGACAAGGTCGGCGGCGGTGGGGAACAGAGGAGAGGAGCGAACGAGGATTAGGGTAAACTGACCCAAACCGCACCCCGCGTTATATATATGTGCCCGAGAAAAGGCCGGACGATCGGAGTTCTACGGACGTCCGGTGCCTGGGCTAGGTGAAAATTAACGGAAGACCGGATAGACCGGACGTCCTGAAGAGGGAGGCAGAAGGATTTTTACGGACATTTGGACATAACCGGATGACCGTCCAGATGACAACAGTGGGGTTTTTACGGACATCCGGAAAGTACCAGATGACCGGACTGAGGGCAACAAAAGGCTTTTTACGGATGTTCGGACAGTACCGGACGACCGACATACAGATTTTTTTCTGTAAAAGCCAATGACAAAGGTAGATGATGACAATGATGATCTAACCCATGTGTAAGGGTACCAACGATGACTTGAATATGGAGTAAGAAGAATTAGTATAATGTCAAGCAACGAGTATCCTATGCCAATAAAACAGCAACAACAAAACAAAACAAATAGATCACACCGATCTAACCCATGTTTGAGTATATGTGACATGGCACTGCAAGAATTTGAACTTTGGGTGCATAATCACTACTCCATAATTTTAAAGCACCATAGTTAGAATAACATGGTAGCTTTGAGAGTGTTTGTTCTATTTATGCATTTCATAGGGTGAGAGTACTCAT
The DNA here is from genome assembly GCF_002162155.2 of Triticum dicoccoides. NCBI lineage: Eukaryota > Viridiplantae > Streptophyta > Magnoliopsida > Poales > Poaceae > Triticum > Triticum dicoccoides. Next base: position 36,956,310 of record NC_041390.1, on the reverse strand, counting down.
GAGTTGAGTGTCTCCCCCTAAATATATGCCTACATCAAGACAAGACATTAAGTTCATGCATGAGTGGGTACTAGATTTCACATAATATTGTCAAGCTCCAAGATACCAAGTTCACGCCTAAGTTGACAGAACCTTGCTTCATCCAATGGCTTGGTGAAAATGTCTGCAAGCTGCATATCGGTGCCAACATGAGCAATGTCAATATCCCCCTTCTCCACATGATCTCTCAAGAAGTGATACCTAATATCAAAGTGCTTGGTGCGGGTATGATCTTTGGGATTCTCAGCAATATTGATGGCACTTTCATTATCACATAGAAGAGGCACATTTCTATAGGTGATACCGTAATCCTTCAATGTTTGCCTCATCCATAGTAATTGAGTTGCACAACTGGCGTTTGCAATGTATTCAGCTTCGGTGGTGGAGAGAGCAACAAAATTTTGTTTCTTCGAGGACCAACTTACCAAGGAGCGTCCAAGAAACTGACATGTGCCGGAGGTGGACTTACGATCCACTTTGTCTCCAGCCCAATCCGCATCCGTGTACCCAATGAGATCAAACTTAGCATCCTTGGGGTACCATAGACCCAACTTTGGGGTGTGAACAAGGTATCTAAGAATATGCTTAACCGCCTTATGATGACTTTCCCTAGGGAAAGCTTGAAATCTAGCACACATGCATACACTAAACATGATGTCTGGTCTAGATGCACAAAGATAAAGCAATGAACCAATCATAGAGAAGTAAATAGATGGGTCGAAAGGAATACCATTTGTGTCTTCAGTGAGTACTATTTTGGTTGGCATGGGTGTCTTACATGGACTAGCATCAGATATGCCAAACTTCTCTAGGATATCCTTGAGGTATTTTTCTTGAGACAAGAAAATTCCTTCTTGAAATTGTTGAATTTGAAATTGGAGGAAGAACTTCAAATCCGCATTGAGTGACATTTCGAAATTCTTGGTCATGGAAGCCGCAAACTTCTTGCACAAATGAATGTTAGGAGAACCAAAAATGATATCATCTACATAGATTTGGCATAAGATCAAATCACCCTTGTCCCTCTTAGTAAAAAGAGTGGGATCGATCACCCCTCTCACAAAACCATTATCGAGTAAAAACTTCTTAAGATGATCATACCAAGCACGAGGTGCTTGTTTGAGGCCATACAAAGCCTTATGAAGTTTATACACATAGTCTTTGTGATCGGGATCAACGAACCCAGGTGGTTGTGATACATATACTTCTTCTTGTAGAGGACCATTAAGGAAAGCACTCTTCACATCCATTTGATGTAATGCAAAACCATTGAAAGCAACATAAGCAAGTAAGATGCGAATGGATTCAAGACGGGCAACGGGGGAAAAAGTCTCACCAAAGTCCAAACCTTCAACTTGTGAGTACCCTTGTGCCACTAACCTTGCCTTGTTACGGATGATCACACCATTATCATCTTGCTTGTTCTTGAAAATCCATTTTGTTCCAATGACATTGTGCTCGGTAGTTGGCCTCTTGACTAATGACCACACTTGGTTGCGTTCAAAATTGTTCAACTCTTCTTGCATAGCAACGAGCCAATCGTTGTCCATCAATGAATCTTGTACCTTGAGAGGCTCAACACTAGACACAAACGAGAAGTGAGCACAAAATTTTGTCAAATGTTTATGAGTGACTCTACCTTCCTATATGCCGATGAGAATTTTGTCAACATCAACACGACCGGCCACTCGAGGCATGATGGAGGTAAGAGTTTCACGAGGTTCAACTTCATGTCCATCATCCACATCCTCAACATATGGATCATTAATGTGTGGTGGAAGATCTTCTTCATCTTGCATTTGTTGAGGTTCATTGTCAATGATTGCACTTTCTTGTTCTTGCCCTTGAGGATGATCTTGTTCTGCATGAATATCATGAAGAGGAACTTGATCATCATCTTGTACTTGGTCTACGGGCATTGGTTGAGCAATAGGAGCTTGTGGTGGTATGGGCGTTGAAGTAGTTTGATGATGCGTGAAGCTTCCATCTTCTTCATCATCATCATGAGGTTCTTGTTCCATTGGAAGAAGTGCACCACCCCATGGTCAAGATATCTTGAGAAGAATCTTCTTCACCTACATCACTTAGATCAACTTGCTCCCCATGGGAGCCATTAAATTCATCAAACACCACGTCACAAGTTATCTACAACACATCCATTGGATTTGTTGTAGACTCTATAGCCGTGAGAGTTTGATCCATAGCCAACAAATATGCCCTCAGTGGTTTTGGATTGAAATTTTCCTAAACGTTCTCTTTTGTTGAGGATGAGACATTTGCACCCAAAAACACGAAAGTACTTGACATTCGGCTTGTTCCCAGTTAGGAGCTAATATGGAGTCTTTTCCAATATAGTGCGGAGGAAGAGCCGGTTTGATGCATGGCATGCGGTGTTGACAGCCTCGGCCCAAAAACTATGTGGCGACTTGTATTCATCCAACATGGACCTTGCCATCTCCACAAGTGTGCGGTTCTTCCTTTCTACTACACCATTTTGTTGGAGACTGTATGGAGCTGAATATTGATGCTCAATCCCTTCATCACTAAGAAATTCTTCCAAGGTGTATCTCTTGAACTCAGAGACATTATCACTTCTTATTGCCAAGATTTCTTTGTCAAACTTGCGTTGTGCTTGCTTGGCAAAATCAATGAAGGTGATCTTTGTCTCGTCCTTGGACTTGAGGTAGAAGACCCATGTATATCTTGAGTAATCATCAACAACGACAAGCCCATACTTTTCCCACCAAGACTATCCCATGAAGGAGGCCCAAAAAGATCCACACGAAGGAGCTCCAAAGGCCTTGAAGTAGATACAATATTCTTGGGTGGGTGCTTTGATTGATGTTGCTTCCCGGCTATGCATGCACTACACACACGATCTTTCTCAAAAGAGACATTGGTTAGTCCAAGGATGTGATTACCCTTTAAGAGATCTTGAAGATTTCTCATGCCGACATGGGCTAGCCGGCGATGCCATAGCCACCCCTTGTCGGCCTTGGCCAACAAAGGCCATTTTGAGAGTATTTCTCTTAAAGACTTTCACATCCGTTAGTCCAAAGAGTGTATCATAACCAACAGAAGCCAATTGGCGAACAGAAAAGCAAATGGTATTTAAGGGATTGGAAAAGCATGACATTTGCAAGAGACATGTCATTTGTGATAGCCACCTTGCCCAACCCTAGTACTTGTCCTTTTGATCCTCCACCAAACATAATGCTCAGAAATGGTTGAATAGCTTCCATGAAATCGTAGAGCAATTTGCTACCTCCGGCATATGATTGGCACATCCACTGTCAATCACCCATTTTACTCCACCAGAGAAAGCAACCTACACAAAATTATGACTTGGTTAGAGGCACCCATTTTACAATGGGACCTCTCAAGTTAGTCACAAGGGTCTTAGGGACCCAAATAGCATAAAACCGGAATGCATTTCGAGGACCAACAAACTTTGCATAAACTTCTCCATCCTTAGTCTTACGAAGTACATAGGATGGAGGCATGAACTCTTTTGGCTTGTTGAGAGTGGGCATGCCCCTTGTGGCCTTCCCACTAACAACCTTACCTTTCTCCTTGTGCCCTTCTCGTACAAATGTTTCTTTTAGAGGGGCAGTGCACTTTTGAGAGGACGTCTTCTTCTTGCTTGTGCTTGGGTCAAACCCGAGCCCCTCTTTGGAAAACACCTCATCGTGTTGGCTCAATACCTCATTGAGGTTCTTTTGTCCTTGAGCACATGTCATGAGACCTTTCTCGATTTGAGCCTTGAGAAAGCGATTCTCCTCAAGAATAGATGCTAGATCACTACTGGAGTTAGTAGTACAAGCATCAACATTGCTAATAGGAGAAGAGTAGGCCTTGGCTATAGTTTCAAGATAGGTAAGCTTGAGCGTCTCAAAACTCTTTGTAAGGAGGGTGAGCTCTTCTTCCTTAGTCTTGAGGGACACGGATAGGAGCTCACAATCCTTAGAGAGAGAAGCATGAGACTTCACAAGCTTACTTTTATCATTCATCAACTCTTCGCAAGAGTCCTTAGCCTTTTCAAGGAGGCAAGATCTTTAGCATGAACATCAATGTTTGCACCAATTTTCAAGCATAGTTCATCATTTCATGCTTCCTCATATTGGAATTTCCGCTCGATTTCATATTTTCCCCTTTCCTCGGTGACGAGGGTTTTGAGTTCCTTAATGGTGATGGTGCGCTTACTCACCATATCCATAAGCATACGAAACATAGTGAGCTTCTTTCCTTTGAGGGAGAACATGAACTTATTTAGTTTAGCAAGCATAGGATCATCTATATCATCATCATAATTTTCCTCCACATCAAGATACTCATCACTAGGAGTAGGAGGAGTGAAAAGAGAAGGGTTTGATCGTGGGGTTACCTTGACCTTGTCAGGAGAGCTTTGGTTCTCTCCGTCTTCTACCACGACCTTTGCCATTAGGCACTTGTGAGTGTTGCCCTTGTAGTCTTTCATATAGTTGTAAGTGACAACATCACCACTCTTGTTGACTAGCCTCAAGGTGTTTCGAGAATCTCAAGCAACTCCGACAACACCACTCACATCATCCGGATCGGATTCTTCTTGAGCAACCATTGGTTTCCCATCTCTCTTCTTGAGCTTGGATTTCAAAGGATTTGGCAACTTCTTCTTGGAAAAGGTCTTGGGAAACCTTGGTTTATCTTCTCTCTTCTCATAAGGGCACTCATTGGAGAAGTGGTTGGTTTCTTCACAGTTGTAGCATTTTCTCACTTTCTTCTTCTGAAATCTTCCTTTGAATTTTCCTGTGCTAAACTTCTTGACAAAGAGAGCCATGTCTTCATATGAAGGGTCGTCATCAGGTTCAATCTCATCACCATCTTCATCATCAACATCATCATCTTCTTCTTCACTTTGCTCGTCTTCACACGCATGCTTGGCCTTCAATGCAAGGTTGATCTTTGATGTTGAGGTACCATGCATGGCAAGATTTTTTGTAGCATTTTCCTTTGACTCTTCAAATAGATGAAAAGTGGATATGATGTCATTCGGAGTCATTTCCTTGAATCCATGGTGTTGTCTTATGTCCCACACCATTTGGTGATGATACAGAGCAAGAGTGTGAAGCAACTTATCCACGAGAAATCACTTAGTCAAGTTGAATACATCTTGTGTCTTGTCACATTCACATGACTTGATGTCGGCGGTGAGAGTCATGAGACGCTCAAGAAGTTGCTTGGGAGATTCACCTTTCTCCATACAGAAGTTTTGTAATTGCCCCTTGGCAATTTCATATTGAGCAAGCCGGAGAGTGGAGGTACCGGCCTTGGTTCTCACAATGGTATCCCATAATTCCTTGGCACTTGTGATATGTATGTATGGTCCTTTGCTTGTCGGTCATACCTCTTCTTATGAACACGGTTGCTGTATCGTTGAGATTCTTGTCATATACCTCTCTTGGAGCAAGATTCTTCGGGTTAACAGCTTGGTAGCCATACTCCAAGATCTCCAACATCTCATCATTTCCATATCGAAGATGATCCTGCATAGCAACTCTCCACAAAGCAAAATTGGTAGTTTCCTCAAGTAAAGGAGGTTTGCCTTGAGGGTTATACTTAGATTTCTCTATTTGAGGTCTTGCATAAAGCCAAGGTACACTAGAGTGTTCATTGCTAGGAGGTTGTTGGCCAAGTGAAGGAGTAGGCACAGCTGGCCTCAAGGCCGCACCACCAGAAAGTGGTGCAAGCATCGTGGTTAGTGTGGCTAACCTCATTTGGACCTAGGCCTCAAGAGAGGCATCATGCTCCTCCTTTTGCATAGCAAGAGCTCATTCCAGATCCTCTGAAGTGAAGGACTTGGCTTCCGTGGAAGCCGCACCCGTATTCTTCGGATCTGCAACAAGGGGAGTCACATCGGGGTTCATCTCGCTCTAGGGCGGTTAAGCCACAAGAATAGAGCACGAGGCTCTGATACCAATTGAAAGGATCGAGATGGACCTAGAGGGGGGTGAATAGGTACAATTAATTTTTTTAATTATTACTTAGCAATTTTAGGCAATAATGCGGAATATGAAAGTGAGCCTAACAATTGCAAGTATGATACTAAGAGCTAAGAAAGCTAAACAAGTGGCACAAATATATGAGTAAGCAAGCACAATATGATAAGCATAAGTGCAAAGAGACAAGTAACCACAAGCAGGGAGTTTAGTGTTAGGAATAACTGCAACTCTGAGAGACAAGGATGTATGCCGATGTTCACTTCCTTGGAGGGAAGCTACGTCACCGTTTAGAGAGGTGGAATTTACCACGAAGTCACACCAATGCCATGAAGGCTCACCCTATTCTCTCTTTGAGACAACACCACGAAGGCGTTTCTCAACCACTAGTGGTACACCTTGGGGTGGTCTCCAAACCCTCACAAACTTTTTCGAGGGTAATCACAATGGTCGATTCCTCTCTGAAAGACTCCTACCGCCTAGGAGTCTCCAACCTCCAAGAGTAAAAAGAACGTTGGGAAGTGCTCAATAACATGCTCAAATCACGAATTCCTTTGGTGAGAATAAGGGGAAGGAGTGGATCTATCACTTGATTGGAGAACTTCTCTCAAAAGTTCCCAAATCCCTTGGGGATCTAGGATTTGGTGTACGGAATCAAGAGAGGGAGTGAGATGTGTTCTTAGAAAGTTCAAAGTGAATGGTCAACCTTATCCCGTGGGGGGAAGAAGGCTATATATAGTGGAAGTGGAAAAGTAACCATTTGAGCCACTTAAGTGCACTGTAGAGGTCGGACGTCCGGACAGGACCGGACGTCCGGTGGCACAGATACGGCCGGACGTCCAAGAGACATTGGTCATCTGGTCGCTAGAACTCCACAGGCCACGAATCAGCACACAACCATCGGTCGTCTGGAACGTGCCGGTCGACCGGCGACCAAACGTCCGGAGAAGACCAAAAATCCGTAAATAATATTCTATTGAGAAAGTGTCGGACCTCCGGAGGAATACGGACGTCCGGTGACCGGACGTGCGGAGAAGCTCGGATATCCGCAAATATCATACTGTGAAGAAACACCGGATGTCCATGGAGAGCCGGAATTCTGGTCAGCTGTGAGGGCTCGGACGTCTGTAGAGTACCGGACATCCGGTGAAAAATGGAGTTGGTGGGTTTTGAGCAAATATTTCACAGATCCAACGATCCCCTCTTAATAGTGCGGGGTCCCTATACTCAAGAAACAAAGCCGCAAAGAAAGAAAAAAGGCACAGCTATTTTCTTGTATCTTCGATCTTGAATGATATGCATTTGTCCCTAGTTATGATCCACACACGCCCTTGAGACTTAATCCTGAGATATACTTGACAAACATGATTAGTCCCATATATGCATGTTGTCATGAACATCAAAATAAGATTAAGGGCATGATTGCACTTTCAACAGGGAGCAAAAGAAGGACTTGCATATGGTGTTCATTGACTTGAAGAAGGCCTATGATAAGATACCGCGGAATGTCATGTGGTGGGCCTTGGAGAAACACAAAGTCCCAGCAAAGTACATTACCCTCATCAAGGACATGTACGACAATGTTGTGACAAGTGTTTGAACAAGTGACGTTGACACTGATGACTTCCCGATTAAGATAGGATTGCATCAGGGTTCAGCTTTGAGCCCTTATCTTATTGCCTTGGTGATGGATGAAGTCACAAGGGATATACAAGGAGATATCCCATGGTGTAAAATATGCTATTTGCCGATGATGTGGTGCTAGTTGACAATAGTCAGACATGGGTAAATAGGAAGTTAGAGTTATGGAGACAAACCTTGGAATCGAAAGGGTTTAGGCTTGGTAGAACTAAAAACGAGTACATGATGTGCGGTTTTAGTACTACTAGGTGTGAGGAGGAGGAGGATAGCCTTGATGCGCAGGTGGTGCCTCAGAAGGACACCTTTCGATATTTGGGGTCAATGCTGCAGGAGGATGGGGGTATTGATGAAGATGTGAACCATCGAATCAAAGCCAGATGGATGAAGTGGCGCCAAGCTTCCAGCATTCTCTATGACAAGAGAGTGCCACAAAAGCTAAAAGGCAAGTTATATAGGACGACGGTTCGACCCGCAATGTTGTATGGCGCTGAGTGTTGGCCGACTAAAATGCGACATGTTCAACAGTTAGGTGTGGCAGAGATGCGTATATTGAGATGGATGTGTGGCCACACGAGGAAGGATCGAGTCCAGAGTGATGATATACGAGATAGAGTTGGGGTAGCACCAATTGAAGAGAAGCTTGTCCAACATCGTCTGAGATGGTTTGGGCATATTCAACGTAAGCCTCCAGAAGCTCTAGTGCGTAGCAGACGGCTAAAGCATGCGGAGAACGTCAAAAGAGGTCGGGGTAGACCGAATTTGACATGGGATGAGTCCATTAAGAGAGACCTGAAGGATTGGAGTATTACCAAAGAACTAGCTATGGACAGGGGTGCGTGGAAGCTTGTTATCCATTTGCCAAAGCCATGAGTTTGTCGTGAGATCTTATGGGTTTCACCTCTAGCCTACCCCAACTTGTTTGGGACTAAAGGCTCTGTTTGCCAAGAATAATGTATATTCACACATTTGGTAATCTAAATCGTGTTTTTCTTCATGGAAGGGTAATTCTGTTTTGTATGGTCGATTTATCTGGAATTTGAATAACCATTATCGAAATATTGTGCCTACCACTGCTTAACTTTGCCCCTCCTCATATTCCGTTCAAGCTCCACCACTGCCAGGTGGGAAACATCTAAGCAAAGTATTGTAGAGAAAATCTGGGTCCTCTCTTATACTTGAGGAGTGGCAGTAAAAAGGAAAGCAATACATTTTGTTCAAGAAGAGTTCAAGTGCCTGAACATGCTTGCAGAAGGTAAGCTTACCTACTTAACCGGTAACTTGCAATAGCATATCTAACTGGATAAAAATCTTATGTGTTATGCAAAAGATCAGCTTCATCATCACCAATTCCACTTTCTGTAAGCATACCAAGTCAAACAACAAAGAACATTCCAACAAAAAGCCAAACAAATACGAGGAGGCATCGAGATACTATGATAAACTCACAGCCGTAGTTTGAAAAAAAAATCAATTTGGAGACAACACCAGAGAAAGATAAATAAAACCGGACCTACTATCAAATTTAATGAATGTTCCGAAAAAAGCAGAAATTGATTATCGTAAAAATGAAGAAGATGCACACTAGGACTATTAGCTTCCCAATAAAGGTGCAAATGGGTATCCTTTAGGGTATTCCCTGACCCTCTTTAGTTCAACTAAATGAAACAAAATTTCACAAATCACATCACTTTATAATTTTAGTTCATTTGGTTGAACTAAGGAGGGTCTGAGGGTACTCTGAGGGTCATAAATTTGCATCCTTACTTCTCAAAAGAGACAACTTGTCCAGAATTATTAAGCTCATTCTACGCCATATTGGATTTTTTTAAATCATACTAATAAACCCTATCAACAAAAGTGACCAAGGCTATAAAGGTTTAGACTATCTTCGGATAAATTTAGCCTGAAAATCCATACTAATAACCTAGCAACAGGAATGATCAAGATGATTCAGATTTGGATTCTCTTTGAGTAAATTTAGCCTTGAAAAATGAAATGAATTTATTAGTTTTCCCTAGTAGAAATGGATTTGCTACTTGCAGCAGGGACTCTCCTAAATGTGATAAAATAAACAATTATTTGTATATTTTAGATAAGTTAGTCACTATGAATTTAAGATTAGTAATAGAACTAGATTTAAGCTTCCAATGTATCTATTGAACTACCTAGATATTTTCAGTTGGTTCAGGCTAGTGGTCATGTAGTTATCTTCAACTTTACGGTGTTATGTTGTCTTGTCTGGAGAAAAAAGCCGCATTGCAGCTATGCACTAAAACTACCATTATTCAATCTTGCGGATGTACGCAGGCAACAGTCAAGTAGCTCAATTATTACAGAAATAATTTGCAAATCTTGGTATTCATTGCTTTATTATATGTATGGGTATTTATATGATAAAGTGATAAATACAGTTTGCTAGCTCTGACTTGAGCCACAAACATTACAGAATGAAGTTAACATTAGACCAATGCCCACTGCCTGGCTACAGAACGTGAAACCACTAAAAGATATTTTCCAGATCATAATCATTACATAAGACTACGACATGCAAGCGTCAAAACAGAACACCGTGGAACAGCATCACTATATGTTGAAAGATCATCAAGCCGCAAAAAACCCCGATATAGCACTACTTAAAATTGATAACTTAACACGAAAGTGTGTACACAATATTACATCAAACAATTATAAAAAATTAACTTGGTTTTATTATACTCATGATGTAAAGCATGATATTACCTGTAGTATAGACACTTTCAAATAAGTGATAATGAGCCATGATGTTGGTTCCCGAGACGTTCTCAAACTGCAGCGACTCAAGCTATAACATGACAGGGCCATCAATTGTCCACAAAAGAACAACATTATTGTCCTCAGCAAAACCTAGTATTAATTGGCTCCCCTTCGACTCTGGTTCCTACCGAAGTAGCTTGTCAATCTCAAGAGGTAATATTATCGAAAGTCATAGAACTTGCGCTCAATGTTCAGTTTAATGCTAGGACTTTAAAAATACAGACTTGTAGTCACTTAACTTGACTCAAGCGTGCATATACGGTCACAAAATGCGTAAGAGGACGTATCCGTGTTTATGGCCCCATCTGTCAGTGAGTGATGGCGCTCGGCTGGCATATTTTTGTATAAAACACCCTCGTATTTTCTTTATTTGTGGAAAAAGCAGACCACCGCGACGCATTTTTCACAAAACCACCTCGCATTAGCCGACCACTGCACTGTTTATACATGTGAAAAAATTAACAAAGAAAGTGGGCATCTGAGTTCGAACTGAAACGTACTATGATGAGACGTGCCAGTACAACCACTTCACCAGTTAGCTTCATATATAATTATACGAGAAACAGCCTATATGTATTGGAGGAGACGCATGTGGAGCTAAAATGAGCCGTAGATACCGCGGTTCATTTTGCATGTGCTATTTTTTCAATATTTCCCGTAAGTAATAGAGTTATGTTCAAATATTTGTGTGTTAAAAAATATTATACATACAAACAATGATTAGTAAATAAAACATTCAAATATTAACATGTGTATTATATAAAATATATTTAGTAAAACATAATTAATAAAAACATTTAAATAAATCATTCAATATATTGTTAACGATATTTTTAAAACATAAGTAATAAAATAATGTTCAAATATTTGTGTGTTAAAAATATTATACATTCAAACAATGATTAGTAAATAAAAATATTTAAATAAATACATGTGTACTATATAAAAAATTGGTAATACGGAAACGGAAAATATTTATTAAATAAATATGTTTGATGAATCGAAGGAAATTTATACATCC
>NC_041390.1:36943672-36944435 GCF_002162155.2 Triticum dicoccoides | reverse complement strand
AATATTCACTTATGTATAATTTTTTATCATGACTGATATACAATAAAATTATATAATTTAAATATTAGACATGACTTAATATTCATATCAACAGTCTAAATTCTAAAATATAAATATTTTTATTTATACAAACATTGAATTATACAATCGTATAATTCTTGAAATGTTTGCATAATTAAATTAACATTGCTGAATTGTAACTTTTAAACTATTTATTACTTAAAGTATAAAAACATTTCTATAATTCATAAGTGTTATTTTAAATATATGTAATTTTTAAAATAATGCATGAACAATTTTAAAGTTTATAACACGTGAATATTTAGGCGTTATTTTTATTGCTCGGACTATACTATCGGTCATGGACGGCTGGTGAAATTTTTTAGTTTCTGTTTAATATTTGGTTTGGCTGATGTCCAGGCGAATATCATCTTGAAATAAATTTTGTATGATACTGCAACAACGTGTTATTGTGTGACCGAGTGGTTAGACAGTGCATGGTTACTCTGTCCCTGCAGAGGTCATCGGTTCGAATCTCTGCTGATCGCGTGTTTATTCCTATTTTCCTAAGCCACAATGCTCCTCGAGAGTGGTTTTTCCAAAAAAAAAAAACAAGGAGTTTTCTTCACTGTAAGATTATGATTGCACGATGTATTGCTCTTCGTGCATAGGCACGTATATATGATGTACAAAGGTGGGCCACATACCTCAACTATACAAGAAAACTAGAAGGTGGGCCCAATACACAATATGCACATAACAC
>NC_041390.1:36941854-36943513 GCF_002162155.2 Triticum dicoccoides | reverse complement strand
CACCGCGGCTGACGCAAAGACTAGACCGGAACTCCTCAAATGACGCCGTAGGCAAGCTCTTGGTCATGATATCTGCAAATTGTTGGGAAGTAGGGACGTGTAAAACACGAATATGGCCAAGGGCCACCTGTTCCTGAACAAAATGAATATCCAACTCAATATGCTTGGTCCGTCGATGATGCACCGGGTTAGCGGAGAGTTAGACCGCCGAGACGTTGTCGCAGTAGATCACCGTGGCACGGTCAACAGGGCAAGATAGCTCCTGAAGCAGCTGGTGAAGCCACGAACACTCGGTGACGGCGTTGGCCACCGCGCGATACTCAGCCTCAGCACTGGAACGAGAGACCGTAGGCTGCCGCTTGGATGACCACGAGATAAGTGAGGGTCCAAGGTAGACACAATAGCCCGAGGTGGAGCGACGAGTGTCAGGGCATCCCGCCCAGTATGCATCGGAGTAGGCGGTGAGGGCGGTGTCGGCGGAGGCATGAAGCGTGATGCCAAGATCCATAGTGCCACAGACATAGCGGAGAATCCGCTTGACCGCGGCCTAGTGAACGTCTCGAGGAGTATGCATATGAAGACACACCTGCTGCACAGCATACTGGATCTCCGATCGAGTCAGAGTGAGGTACTGAAGAGCACCAACGATAGACCGATAGAAAGCAGCATCTGAAGCAGGAGAACCATCCGTGGCAGAAAGCTTGGCCTTCGTATCAACAGGCGTAGCGGCGGGCTTGTAGTTAAGCATGCCGGCGCGCTCCAGGAGCTCATGAGCGTACTTCCGCTGATGAAGGAAGAAGCCATCGGGACGACACACCACCTCGACACTGAGGAAGTAGCGCAAAGGACCCAAGTCCTTGATGGCGAACTCAGCGCAAAGACGAGCCGTGAGCTGAATGAGGAGACCAGCCGTACATGCCGTCAGGATGATGTCGCCGACATAGAGTAGCAAGTAGGCCGTGTCGGAGCCCTGATGATAGACGAAGAGCGAGGCGTCCGAGCGGGTAGAGCGAAACCCAAACTGGTGGAGAAACGTCGCGATGCGCTGGTACCAAGCACGCGGAGCCTGCTTGAGTCCGTACAAGGACCGCGAAAGCAAGCACACGTGGCCGGGAAGCGCCGGGTCAACAAACCCGCTGGGCTGCTGGTAGAAGACCTGCTCCTCGAGGTGACCATGGAGGAAGGTGTTAGAGACATTTGTCTAGTGCACCGGCCAAGCACGGGAGACCGCAAGGTGGAGAACCGTGCGTATCGTGTCGGGCTTGACGACCGGAGTGAAGGTGTCGGTGAAGTCGATGCCAGCACGCTGTCGGAAGCCACGAACGACCCAGCGCGCTTTGTAGCGATCAAGGGTACCATCCGAATGGAGCTTGTGTTTAAAGACCTAGTTTCCGGTAATCACGTTGGCGTGCTGGGGATGGGGAACAAGCTGCCACGTCCGGTTGTGCAACAGGGCGTCAAACTCCTCTTGCATCGCAGCCATCCAGAGCGGGTCATGAAGAGCGGCTCGAACGGAGGACGGCAACGGCGACGGCTCAGAGGTGGACGCCGCATGCACGTAGTCATCCGAGGCGTAGCGTGAGCTTGGGCAAAAAACGCCCGCACAGGCGCGGGTGACCGGACCGGCCACAGGCGCCGGGGGGCCGCGTGCGCCGGGGA
>NC_041390.1:36911062-36941392 GCF_002162155.2 Triticum dicoccoides | reverse complement strand
GGGGCGTCCAGGGGGCCGGGGGCACCGAGGGGGCCTGGAGCACCGGGGGCACCGAGGGGGCGCCGAGGGGGCCGGGGGGCGGGAGCACCGAGGGCGCCGGGGGAGACGCGAGGGCCGCGGGCACCGGGGGTGCCGCAGGTGCCAACGTCGGGGGCACTGGGGGCGCCAGCGCCGCAGCTGTAGGAGGCGCCGCATGCGGGGGGCGCGCCTCAAAGCCAGGGGCGGGCCAAGAGAGGCACACGAGCGCCCTGGGAGAGGCGTCGAGGAGCCCGCGTCACTGGTGGCGGGAGGAAGAGCCGGGGGTACCTGGTGAAACGGAAATACATGCTCATCAAAGTAAACGTGTCGGGAAGTGAACACACGGCGGGAGACGGGATCATAGCACCGATATCCCTTGGAGTTAGAGGAGTAGCCGATGAAGATGCAAGCGACAAACTGAGGTGCAAGCTTGCGAGAAGCAGTGTCAGCAGTGCTGGGATGGCAAAGGCACCCAAAAATGCGCAAGTCGTCATAAGACGGGGCGTACCAAAGAGAAGATGGTGAGGTGCATGATACGTCCACTTTGCATCATGCTTTTATATCGATATTTATTGCATTATGGGCTGCTATTACATGTTATGTCACAATACTTATGCCTATTCTCTCTTATTTTACAAGGTTTACATAAGGGGGGAGAATGTCGGCAGCTGGAATTCTGGGCTGGAAAAGGAGCAAATATTAGAGACCTATTCTGCACAACTCCAAAAGTCCCGAAACTCCACGAAAGTCATTTTTGGAAATAATAAAAAATATCCAGCAGAAGAAGTTCACCAGAGGGGGGCCCACCTGTCCACGAGGGTGGGAGGCGCGCCCTACCCCCCAGGGTGCGCCCCCTACCTCGTGGGCCCCCTGTTGGCTCTCCGATGCCCATCTTCTACTATATGAGGTCTTTCGATGAGGAAAAAATCATAAGCAACCTTTCGGGACGAAACTCCGCCGCCACGAGCGGAACCTTGTCGGAACCAATCTAGGGCTCCGGCAGAGCTGTTCTGCCGGGGATACTTCCCTCCGGGAGGGGGAAATCATCGCCATCGTCATCACCAACACTCCTCTCATCGGGAGAGGGCAATCTCCATCAACATCTTCACCTGCACCATCTCCTCTCAAAACCCTAGTTCATCTCTTGTATCCAATTCTCGTCTCCAAGTCCGGGATTGGTACTAGTAGGTTGCTAGTAGTGTTGATTACTCCTTGTAGTTGATGCTAGTTGGTTTATTTGGTGGAAGATCGTATGTTTAGATCCTATATGCATATTATTACCCCTCTGATTATGAACATGAATATGCTTTGTGAGTAGTTACGTTTGTTCCTGAGGACATGGGAGAAGTCTTGCTATTAGTATTCATGTGAATTTGGTATTCGTTCGATATTTTGATGAGATGTATGTTGTCTAGCCTCTAGTGGTGTTATGTGAACATCGACTACATAACACTTCACCATTATTTGGGCCTAGAGGAAGGCATTGGGAAGTAATAAGTAGATGATGGGTTGCTAGAGTGACAGAAGCTTAAACCCTAGTTTATGCGTTGCTTCGTAAGGGGCTGATTTGGATCCATATGTTTCATGCTATGGTTAGGTTTACCTCAATACTTTTGTTGTAGTTGCGGATGCTTGCAATAGAGGTTAATCATAAGTGGGATGCTTGTTCAAGTAAGAACAGCACCCAAGCACCGGTCCACCCACATATCAAATTATCAAAGTACCGAACATGAATCATATGAACGTGATGAAAACTAGCTTGACGATATTCCCATGTGTCCTCGGGAGCACTTTTTCTTATATAAGAGTTTGTACAGGCTTGTCCTTTGCTACAAAAAGGATTGGGCCACCTTGCTGCACTTTATTTACTTTTGTTACTTGTTGCTCGTTACAAATTATCCTATCACAAAACTATCTGTTACCACTTATTTCAGTACTTACAGAGAATACCTTGCTGAAAACCACTTATCATTTCCTTCTTCTCCTTGTTGGGTTCGATACTCTTACTTATGGAAAGGGCTATGATAGATCCCCTATACTTGTGGGTCATCAAGACTCTTTTCTGGCGCCGTTGCCGGGGAGTGAATCGCCTTTGGTAGGTGGAAGTTGGTAAGGAAAAATTTATATAGTGTGCTGAAATTTACTGTCACTTGTTACTATGGAAAGTAATCCTCTGAGGGGCTTGCTCGGGGTATCTTCACCTCGACCAGTAGAGCAAAGAATTGCTCCTCAACCTACTGAACCTACTGAAAATTAAATTATTCCCTTTGAAGTTCCTTCGGGTATGTTAGAAAAACTGCTTAATAACCCTTTTACAGGAGATGGAACAAAGCATCCTGATGAACATCTACTCTATGTGGATGAAATTTGTGGATTATTTAAGCTTGCAGGTATACCCGATGATGTTGTTAAGAAGAAGGTCTTCCCTTTATCTTTGAAGGGAGATGCATGGACATGGTATAGGCTATGTGATGATACGGGATCATGGAACTATAAAAGAATGAAATTGGAATTTCATCAAAAGTATTATCCTATGCATCTTGTTCATCGTGATCGCAATTATATATAATTTTTGGCCTCGCGAAGGAGAAAGCATCGCTCAAGCTTGGGGGAGGCTTAAATCAATATTATATTCATGCCCCAATCATGGGCTCCCAAGAGAAATAATCCTTCAAAGTTTTTATGCTCAGCTTTCTCATAATAATCAAACCATGCTCGATACTTCTTGTGTTGGCTCTTTTATGATGAAGACTATTGAATTCAAATGGAATTTATTGGATAGAATTAAACACAACTCTGAAGATTGGGATCTCGACGAAGGTAAGGAGTCAGGTATGACACCTAAGTTTGATTGTGTTAAGTCTTTTATGGATACCGATGTTTTCCGTAAATTTAGCACTAAATATGGACTTGACTCTGAGATAGTGGCTTCTTTTTGTGAATCTTTTGCTACTTATGTTGATCTCCCCAAGGAGAAGTGGTTTAAATATCATCCTCCCATAGAAGTAAAAGTAGCTGCACCTACTAAAGTTGAATAAAAGACTATCACTTATAATGATCCTATTGTTCCTACTTCTTATGTTGAGAAACCACCTTTCCCTGTTAGAATAAAGGATCATGCTAAAGCTTCAACTGTGGTTCGTAAAAGTAATATTAGAATTTATACACCTCCTGAGCAAGTTAAAGTTGAACCTAATATTGCTATTATTAAAGATCTCTTGGCTGATAATATTGATGGGCATGTTATTCAATTCTGCGGTGAAACCGCTAGAATTGCCAAACCTTGTGCTAAAGATAAACATAGACCTGTGGTAGGCGTGCCTGCTATTTCTGTTAAAATAGGAGATCATTGTTATCATGGCTTATGTGATATGGGTTCTAGTGCTAGTGTTATACCTATTACCTTATATGAAGAAATTAAGCATGAAATTGCACCGGCTGTGTTAGAAGATATCGATGTCACAATTAAACTTGCCAATAGAGATACTATATCAGCATGGGAATTGTTAGAGATGTTGAAGTCTTGTGTCGGAAAAATAAATATCCTGCTGATTTTCTTGTTCTTGGTTCCCCACAAGATAGCTTTTGTCCCATTATATTTGGTAGACCCTTCTTGAACACTGTTAATGCTAAGACAGACTGCGAAAAGAATGTTGTTACTATTGGTTTGGATGATATGATTCATGAGTTTAATTTCTCTAAGTTTAGTAAACAACACCGTGAAGAAGAATTGCCTAGTAAGGATGAAATTATTGGTCTTGCTTCTATTTCCGTACCTCCTAGTGATCCTTTAGAGCAATATTTGCTAGACCATGAAAATGATATGTTTATGAATGAAAGAAGGGAAATAGATGAAGTATTCTTTAAACAAGAACCTATTCTGAAACACAATTTGCCTGTTGAAATCTTAGGGGATCCTCCTCCACCCAAGGGTGATCCCGTGTTTGAGCTTAAACCATTGCCTGATAATCTTAAATATGCTTATCTTGATGAAAAGAAGATATATCCTGTTATTATTAGTGCTAACCTTTCAGAGCATGAAGAAGAAAGATTATTGAAAACTCTGAAGAAGCACCGTGCTGCTATTGGATATACTCTTGATGATCTTAAGGGCATTAGTCCCACTCTATGTCAACATAAAATAAATTTGGAAGAAGATGCCAAACCAGTTCGTGATCATCAACGAAGGCTTAATCCTAAAATGAAAGAAGTGGTAAGAAAAGAAATACTAAAGCTTTTGGAGGCAGGTATAATTTATCCCGTTGGTGATAGTCAGTGGGTAAGTCCTGTTCATTGTGTCCCTAAGAAGGGAGGTGTTACTGTTGTTCCTAATGATAAAGATGAATTGATTCCACAAAGAATTATTACATGTTATAGGATGGTAATTGATTTCCGTAAATGAAATAAGGCTACTAAGAAAGATCATTACCCCTTACCTTTTATCGATCAGATGCTAGAAAGATTATGCAAACATACACACTATTGCTTTCTAGATGGTTATTCTGGTTTCTCTCAAATACCTGTGTCGGCTAAGGATCAATCAAAGACTACTTTTACATGCCCTTTTGGTACTTTTGCTTATAGACGTATACCTTTTGGTTTATGTAATGCACCTGATACCTTTCAAAGATGCATGATGGCTATATTCTCTGACTTTTGTGAAAAGATTTGTGAGGTTTTCATGGACGACTTTTCCGTCTATGGATCCTCTTTTGATGATTGCTTGAGCAATCTTGATCGAGTTTTGCAGAGATGTGAAGAAACTAATCTTGTCTTGAATTGGGAAAAGTGCCACTCTGTGGTTAATGAAGGTATTGTCTTGGGGCATAAAGTTTCTGAAAGAGGTATTGAAGTTGATAAAGCCAAGGTTGATGCTATTGAAAAGATGCCATGTCCCAAGGACATCAAAGGTATAAGAAGTTTCCTTGGTCACGCCGGATTTTATAGGAGGTTCATTAAGGACTTCTCAAAAATTTCTCGGCCTCTGACTAATTTGTTACAAAAAGATATACCATTTGTCTTTGATGATGATTGTGTAGAAGCATTTGAAATACTTAAGAAAGCATTGATCTCTGCACCTATTGTTCAGCCACCTGATTGGAATTTACCCTTTGAAATTATGTGTGATGCTAGTGATTACGATGTAGGTGATGTTCTAGGGCAAAGAGTTGATAAGAAATTAAATGTTATCCATTATGCTAGTAAGACTCTAGATAATGCTCAAAGAAATTATGCTACTACCGAAAAATAACTGTTAGCAGTTGTATTTGCTTGTGATAAGTTCAGACCTTATATTGTTGATTCTAAAGTAACTATTCACACTGATCATGCTGCTATTAAATATCTACTGGAAAAGAAGGATGCTAAACCTAGACTTATTAGATGGGTTCTCCTGCTACAAGAATTTGATTTGCATATTGTTGATAGAAAGGGAGCTGAGAACCCCGTTGCAGACAACTTGTCTAGGTTAGAAAATGTTCTTGATGACCCACTACCTATTGATGATGGCTTTCCTAACGAACAATTAAATGTCATAAATACTTCTCGTAGTACTCCTTGGTATGCTGATTATGCTAATTACATTGTTGCTAAATTTATACCACCTAGTTTCACATATCAGCAAAAGAAAACATTTTTCTATGATTTGAGACATTACTTTTGGGATGACCCACATCTTTATAAAGAAGGAGTAGATGTTGTTATTAGACGTTGTGTACCTGAGCATGAACATGAACAGATCCTACCCAAGTGTCACTCCGAAGCTTATGGAGGACACCATGCCGGAGATGGAACTGCACATAAGGTATTGCAATCTGGTTTTTATTGGCCTACTCTCTTCAAGGATGCCCGTATGTTTGTCTTGTCATGTGATGAATTCCAAAGAATTGGTAATATTAGTAGACGTCAAGAAATGCCTATGAATTATTCACTTGTTATTGAACCATTTGATGTTTGGGGCTTTGATTATATGGGACCTTTTCCTACCTCTAATGGATATACACATATTTTAGTTGCTGTTGATTATGTTACTAAGTGGGTAGAAGCTATTCCAACTAGTAGTGCTGATCATAACACCTCTATTAAGATGCTTAAAGAAGTTATTTTCCAAGGTTTGGAGTCCCTAGATATTTAATGACTGATGGTGGATCACATTTTATTCATGGTGCTTTCCGTAAAATGCTTGCTAAGTATGATGTTAATCATAGAATTGCATCTCCTTATCACCCTCAGTCTAGTGGTCAAGTAGAATTGAGTAACAGAGAGCTCAAATTAATTTTGCAAAAGACTGTCAATAGGTCTAGAAAGAATTTGTCCAAGAAACTTGATGATGCATTATGGTCCTATAGAACTGCATATAAAAATCCTATGGGTATGTCTCCATATAAAATGGTTTATGGAAAAGCATGTGACTTACCTCTCGAACTAGAACATAAGGCATATTGGGCTATTAAAGAGCTCAACTATGATTTCAAACTTGCCGGTGAGAAGAGGTTATTTGATATTAGCTCACTTGATGAATGGAGAACCCAAGCTTATGAAAATGCCAAGTTGTTTAAAGAAAAAGTTAAAAGATGGCATGACAAAAGGATACAAAAGCATGAGTTTAGTGTAGGTGATTATGTATTGCTATACAACTCTCATTTAAGATTTTTTGCAGGAAAACTTCTGTCTAAATGGTAAGGCCCCTACGTTATCGAGGAGGTCTAACAACTTCGAAGGCACAAATCCGAAGGTGGTGAACGATCAAAGAATTAAACACTATATCTCAAGTAATCCTATAAATGTTGAAACCAATGTTATTGAAACCGTAACCCCGAAGGAATACATAAGGGACACTTTCCAGAACGTTTCAGACTCCGAAAAGGAATAGGTATGTGGTATGGTAAGTAAACCGACTCCAAAACAATTTTAAGGCAATATTTCTCTGTTTTGGAATATTTAGAAAAATAGAAAAATAAGTAGCAGTTCGGGAAGGACACGAGGGCCCCACGAGGGTGGAGGGCGCGCCCTACCTCCCTGGGCGCGCCCCCTACCTCGTGGGCACCTCGTGTGCCTTCCGGACTCCGTTTTCTTGCACGATACGTATTTTGGTCGGTAAAAATTCATTATATATTCTCCCAATGGTTTTGACTCCCGTATCATGCAAATATCTTTTGTTCTTGTTTCGAGCTGTTCTCTGTCAGGGTTGTCAATGCCATGCATCATGTCGTCCCCCTCCCCCAACAATGGTGACAAAGATGCTTGGCTAATGAAGATAGAGCTGAAGAGGGAAGAACGCATGGAGATCAACAAGGATGAAGGGATCAAGAAGGCCACAGAGAACCAAGCTCCGGCAGCAGAAGACCTCTTTCAACTTGATCACAATCTTCTTACCCCAACTGAAATCAAAGCTTTCAAGATGATTGAGTTAGTTCGTATTCAAAACAAGTATCTCACAAGTGAAAATATTTTGTTGAAGGAGCACATCGTTGCACTCAAGGGCATTACTCGCAAGTTGGGGGACCTCTTACGCTCGATGTGCGACTATCCATCACCTCCATCCTCTTCACCAACAACAAAGAAGGAGACATAATCACATGGGTATGGGCACTCCCCTTGGCAACTGCCAAGCTTGGGGGAGGTGCCCCGATATCGTATCACCATCACACTCCTATCTTTACCATTTTTCCTAGTTCGATCCTATTAGTAGTATCTTGATCTAGTAGAATAAAGTTTATGGCATGATCTAGTTTTGAGTTTTGCTTTATGATCACTCTATGTAATCGAGTCCGAGAGCTATATATATAATAAAGATTAGATTTGAGTCAAGGGCTTGATTATTTTGCCATGATCTTGAGTGAATAAAAGAAAAGAAGAAAAAGAATAAAAAGAAACAAAGAGTTCATATTGATCTTATTGAGAGTAATGACTTCACATAGAAAGACTATCTTATCTATCTATCTATCTATCTATCTATCTATATCTATCTATCTATCTATCTATCTATCTATACCTATACTAATTCTAGACTTCCTACAAATTCCTACGCTAATTAGATTTTACGAGCCGTTAATCTAGCGTGGGACCAAGTTATTACGGTGTTGATTAACCCGTTAGAAATTGCCACCAGAACCAAAGAAAAAAACATCAAGATCTAACCACCCACCAAGTTATTAGGGTGTTGATTAACCCGTTAGAAATTGCCACCAGAACCAAAGAAAAAAAAACATCAAGATCTAACCACCCTGATTCTAAAAAAAAAGATCTAACCTCCCGTGTATAGAGTCCTGGCATGGTAAAACTATAAGCAGCCGTGCCCCTTTCCAAATATCTCATGACAGTTCCCTTCTTCTAGGTCACGATCGTCCCCTACCTCTAGGTTAGCAATAACAAATTCAATCTCACAGCGATAGGCACGTACGTTGCGCAATAGCCTCCCTGCAATATGCCGACTGGCCGTCTGATGGACCGAGACAGCGGACAGGGTTGCTCGCAGCTCTGCATACTGCATGAAGGGGCGCCCAGATTGTGTCACCCGTCCACATCGCCACATGAACGAATTCAGGTCAATCCTTCCCCATTGCCTTCCTTTTCCAAATCCTTTCCTCCACGATATAGTCCGCTCATCCACATGCTGCCTTCTTTTTTTGCGAGGGCACACACTGCCTTCTGCTGTTTACTTACTGGCGAGATGCATGTATGTCAGGTGTGCTGGTGGGGCCGTCCTCGTGCGTCCTACGCTGCGGGCCAGTCGGCGGTTGTCTGCACTGTGTACCCCGAGGGCACGCACCCTGCGCGGGAGTTGTTGTCGCTGCTCACATGCCTGCGCTCTGGTGAGCTAAACATTTAATTGATTTTCCGTGAGATGTGCAAGTGCACAAAGCTGGCTTGGTCGATTCTCCTCAAGTGCACACGTGAAAACAGCAGAGTGGTATATTAATTGGTATACACAGTACATGCATGTTGAGTCATCTGATCAATCCGTCTCCATATTTATATTGCCGTAACTGTACTCTGTACTGTATGGGTAGATTGATACATAGCCATTGCTTAATGTTATACTGTATTCATCTGTGCGTACATGCAGCAGGTACAAATTCACCACGTCGTACTCAGGAGGATTTCTGCCATCCACAATAAAAATAAACGGAACATTAAGATTCTCAGTCGACTAAATTGAGAATGAGAACCTGTACTATTAACAAATTACACTTGATCTTCATGTCCCAAATTGACTTGGTAACTTTTTATGTTTTCCAACACATGACTATAAAACAAACTAATGGAAAATATTTTACGTGAGCAAATTTTATCAGATAATATCTATATATGCAATGTGTATTTTTTTTCTTAATTAGTTTTGAAAGATAGAGAAGTATACGATGCCACTCTTGCACCGTTAGGTAAAACTTCTGCAAAAGCTAATTTTGGCATGCAAATCACATGTTTGTAAGATGCTCCATGGCCAACCGTGGCATCTATGTAGGCTGAAGATTGAGGTAAGTATAGCGACCCGTGAGCTAGCATGTGAGCAATCAGCTATATATTTATATTAACCATTTATTTTGAACATCCCATTTTTTGAAGTTGTACATATTAAGCATGCAACTACACAAGCTGATTGCCCTTCATTTGTTTATACAGTAATAGTTGCAAGTAGCGTCCAAGAAGGAACATACAACGTTTTATATCATTTTTATATATGTGCGTGTTTTGCATGCCATCCAACACAAATTAATAACATGAATAGGTCTATATGACAAGTACAGTGGTATAAATATATGCAAAATATTCTAAAACAGTATCCAATATTAACGCGTATTACTATCGATTCCTAAAGAATGTGCTGACACAATTCATAGAAAAAAATTGGATTAACATAGATCATCGATAATCTGCCAAAAAATTCATCCTTATAAAATTCCATTGTGTTGGTTGTTAAAGCTATGGTGGATCGTGCTACTTACCTAATGTGATGTCTAATCATGTAGGTTTAACTAACTTATTATTTGTAAGTCTCAGCCATTTTAAAAAAAGTATTCTAAACCAATACCCAATATCTCCCCTCATTGTCATATATTTCTAAGAATATACTGGCGATGATTATACAAAGATAAGCTTTGGGTTCATATGGGTCATCAGTCAGTAACATGGCAATGATTTAAGCAACTATAGTTCCATCGTGTTGTATTTGTATATGGAGCAATCTTTTACATACCTTCCCTAATGTCATCTTCATTCATTTAGGTTTAAGTTATTTTTTCTAAGTCACAGTCATTATATATTTTTAATATATTTCACGTCCAATGTGGAAATATCAATAGCCCGTGTGAATGCACGGGTTGACGACTAGTATATTTACTAATTGGAGGCACCATATAAGCCTCCACGTTAATCCTACAAAAGCTAACTAATTAACCGCCGGATCTGTAATTAAAAAATCTGTAGCCATGGGATGTACGTAATGACTTAAGCTGAATAAAAAAAACACGCTTGAGATTTAAGTTTAAAGAGCACATGGACAGAGTCCCAAACGACCAGGCCTAAGTTCTGTAGAAACAAAAATAGCGTTCCTTTTCCCCCACTTACAAAAAGAGTACCCTTGAGATCCTAAAAGTTAGAGTCCCCTTGGTGCACGTCCAAAAGAAACTCCTCTAACATCACGTTAAAAAAGTTCAGATCCCAATCCAAAATAAATTAAGGAAAATCCATACGGGTTCAGAAAAGAGGGACCTCAAGGCTCATGGTTAAAAAAGACAGTACAGGCCTGATTTTCAGAAGGAAAGGTGTAGATCTATTAGAAGATGTTGCTTGAATAAAATAAAAATCACGTACTGCTCCCAAACGCCCACATCTAACCTCTATAGAAAAATGAACGTGTCTTTTCCCCACACGTAGAAAAATGAGTCTCCCGGCTATGAAAAGAGTCTCCAACACGCACGTCTATGTTCAGTGAAAATAAAAAAATGCGCCAAACAAATACGTGTATAGATATGAATATATACCAGCAACGTGAATAAAAAGTCGTCAGGCCTCTCATTAAAAAGAGTCCACCCCTCAATCCCCAAAAAAATGAAAATTCATGCACGTACTAAGAAGATGGAGCTCAAGCCCCATGGTCAAAAAAGAGAGTGTATGCCTGATTTTGAGAAGAAGAAAAAGGTAGCGGCTGGATATGCTGCCGGCGCCAAAGAAGTATATCCAAAGCCGTACTCAGAATTCCCAAAAAACAAAAAGAGCCGTTCTCAGAGATCATATGCATGCTGGCCAGTCTATGGCACAACCGACATTGACAACAACGTCTGAGTCGTTGGGACTAACTTGCATGTCTACGATAGTTGACCCCCTAATTTATGCTTCCGCTTGGTCCCTCTGCTGCTCTCTTTGGCGTGAGTTTTCCTCCAATCTCTACTTCATAAAAGTGGGGAATAGCTTGCAGGTCAAAGGAACGGAATTAACTGATTTTACATGCCTCAGATTTACAGATTTCTAAAAATCGATACTTCTTTGGTGGTTTTCCATTCATGTTCATCTAATGTTAACCTTATGTGCAATTTAAATATATGAAGGTGATTTAACATTCTATTTTCACACCTTTTTCTCATGTTTAGATTAACATACATGCATAGTGCAGTGAACGATGTTGCATCGCAAACATTATTGCTTTGTTTACAGCTCCATCAAAACTAATTAGTGCATGGTATGCATCTCCCTTGGAATCTTCGCGTTTGTTTCTGTTGAGCATTAAACACATCATTTTCTTAGTTTTAAGGATTAGACCGTTGCTGTTGTAATTTCACACTTGAGAGTGCGAGAGTATCATGAAAATTCATGCACATACAAAATAGAAGGACCTCAAGCCTCATGGTAAAAAAAGAGAGTTTATGCTTGATTCTGAAAAAGGGGTACCGACCGAATTTGTTGACGGCGCCATAGAAGTATACTCAGAGTCATACTCAGAGATCATGTGTCGTCCAGTCTCTTGCAAAATATATTGACATGTCGGTTCTACTAATTTAATGTAGTTACACCTGTTCACAGGGAGACCTTACTTAGATTAATAAATCATGAATGTATTTTTGATAAAGATTAGTTTTTCTGAATATTTATGCATATGTTGTGACCTATTTTGTCGAACAAGTTTTGCAGCTACAACTAAATCAAATGTTAATATGTTATGCTTAGCCACTAAGTACTATCTACCATTTTCTTGCCGTTGTTATGATGTAACTATTGCTGAATTAAATTGATTGGAAAATTCCCTTTGTTTGCAGGTACAAGGCATTTGCCTATTTCTGCGTTAAGTTTTACTTGAGAAGGTTGTCCATATTGGTACCCTTCTACAAAGTCTACTTAATATTGTAGCTACTTGGACATAAAATCAAATATTAAGTGCATCGGCACGATGGTTTCCAAGAAATGGGTAACAACACTGTCAAGTTCCAAATGGAGATACAAATGTTAATAGATGTATTGTTAACGAAAACAAGCTATGGTGTTCTAAGCAATAAAGTGGAGAAGCTGGGTACATAATCTCTAAATAGTATATTGGTCGAAGAATAATAAGATGGAGTTTTATACCATTAGACACGAAGACTTAACAATCAGAGATTTAGTACATCTATAAATATATTTTGTTTCCTAAAATCTTGACACAAGCAGATGTATCTTGATCCAAGATGTATTTACCTCTTTCCACAAGGTTTCCAACACCTTAAGCATGGCACCCAATAAATCAATATGTCTTTGGTAATACTTCTTATGAATATTAGAAATCATAATTCTCTATAATTTAAAATAAAAAGAAATATCAAAATGACATTACTATTTCTATTGTTGCATGACTCCCTAGTTAACTAGCATGTGCTGCAGCACGGGTTGACGACTAGTGATGATTAAAAGTTGTTGGGAGTTGGCAGACATAGCTTTGGTCATCGTTACAATTAATAGAAAGTAATAAGGAAAGAGAGGTCTCACATATAAATATACTATTATTGACACCTTTTATGATTGGGAGCACTCATTAAAATATGACATGCTAAAGAGTTGATGTTGGACAAGGAAGACAACGTAATGAGTTATGTTTTCTTATATCTGAGATAAAGTATGTTGTCATGGATCATCCAACATGTTGAGCCTGCCTTTCCCCCTCATGCTAGCCAAATTCTCAGCACCAAGTAGAGATACTACTTGTGCTTCCAAAAACCCTTAAACCAGTTTTGTCATGAGAGTCCACCATATCTACCTATGGATTGAGTAAGATTCTTCAAATAAGTTGTCATCGGTGCAAAGGAATAAAAATTGCTCTAAATATGTATGATTGATTGGTGTGGGAGAAATAAGATTTATACGATCTTGTGATGTGGAAGTAATAAAAGCGACATACTGCATAATAAAGGTTCATATCACAAGTGGCAATATAAAGCAACGTTCTTTTGCATTAAGATTTTATGCATCCAACCATAAAAGTGCATGGCAGCCTCTGCTTCCCTCTGCGAAGGGCCTATCTTTTATTATTATCTTCTACCTTATGCAAGAGTCATGGTGATCTTCACCTTTCCTTTTTCATTTTGTCCTTTGGCAAGCACAGTATGTTGGAAAGATCCTGATAGATATATCTAATTGGATGTAGGGGAGCATGAGTTATTATTGTTGACATTACCCTTGAGGTAAAAGGTTGGGAGGCGAAGGTATAAGCCCCTATCTTTATCTGTGTCCGATTAAAACTCCGTAACCACAAATATCGCGTGAGTGTTAGCAATTATGAAAGACTAAATGATAGTTGAGTATGTGGACTTGCTATTAAACTCTGACACAGACTCTTTCTGATGTTATGATAAATTGCAATTGCTTCAATGACTGAGATTATAGTTTGTTGGTCCTCAATAAAGTTTATGATGCGTACTCTGCCTTGTGAATAGATTATTACTTGAGCATAAGAAATCATATGACAATATCTATATATGTTGCTGGTATGAGAATAATCATGATGCCTTCATGTCCGTATTTTATTTTTATCGACGCCTATACCTCTAAACATGGGCACATATTTATTGTTATCGGCTTTTGCTTGAGGACAAGCGAGGTCTAAGCTTGGGGGAGTTGATACGTCCACTTTGCATCATGCTTTTATATTGATATTTATTGCATTATGGGCTGTTATTACATGTTATGTCACAATACTTATGCCTATTCTCTCTTATTTTACAAGGTTTACATAGGGGGAGAATCCCGACAGCTGGAATTCTGGGCTGGAAAAGGAGCAAATATTAGAGACCTATTCTGCACAACTCCAAAAGTCCTGAAACTCCATGAAAGTCATTTTTGGAAATAATAAAAAATATCCAGCGGAAGAAGTTCAACAGAGGGGGCCCACCTGTCCACGAGGGTGGGGGGCGCGCCCTACCCCCAGGGC
Organism: Triticum dicoccoides; assembly: GCF_002162155.2. Taxonomy (NCBI): domain Eukaryota; kingdom Viridiplantae; phylum Streptophyta; class Magnoliopsida; order Poales; family Poaceae; genus Triticum; species Triticum dicoccoides. The sequence continues at coordinate 36,926,979 of NC_041390.1, read as the reverse complement.
GCGCCCCCTACCTCATGGGCCCCCTGTTGGCCCTCCGATGCCCATCTTCTTCTATATGAGTGAGGGAGTCCTGGATTAGGGGGTCTCCGGACAGCCGGACTATATCCAATGGCCGGACTGTTAGACTATGAAGATACAAGATTGAAGACTTCGTCTCGTGTCCGGATGGGACTCTACTTGGCGTGGAAGGCAAGCTAGGCAATACGGATATGGATATCTCCTCCTTTGTAACCGACCTTGTGTAACCCTAACTGTCGGTGTCAAAACCGGCAGATCTCGGGTAGGGGTCCCGAACTGTGCGTCTAGGCCGGATGGTAACAGGAGGCAAGGGACACGATGTTTTACCCAGGTTCGGGCCCTCTTGATGGAGGTAAAACCCTATGTCCTGCTTGATTGATATTGATGATATGGGTAGTACAAGAGTAGATCTACCACGAGATCAGAGAGGCTAAACCCTAGAAGCTAGCCTATGGTATGATTGTATGTATGGTTGTTGTCCTACGGACTAAAACCCTTCGGTTTATATAGACACCGGAGAGGGTTAGGGTTACACAAGGTCGGTTACAAAGGAGGAGATATCCATATCCGTATTGCCTAGCTTGCCTTCCACGCCAAGTAGAGTCCCATTCGGACACGAGACGAAGTCTTCAATCTTGTATCTTCATAGTCTAACAGTCCGGCCACTGGAGATAGTCCGGCTGTTCGGAGACCCCCTAATCCAGGACTCCCTCAGTAGCCCCCGAACCAGGCTTCAATGACAATGAGTCCGGCGTGCAGTATTGTCTTCGGCATTGCAAGGCGGGTTCCTCTCCAAATTCTGTGTACCTGTCGAAATAGTGTCCGGTTTCTTGTGAATGTTGCACTCCTTGGCTTCCACGCCCAATAATAGCCACTTTCCACGTGTCGAGCGAATGTGAAGAGCCAGGGTGTTTTCACATTTACCCCCCTAGCTGTGTGAATGAGCCGTCTATTAAAAAGACGAGGATTCAGATCCAAATCACACCATCCTCCCTTGGCAAGCCTTCATCGGAGCGCGCCTGACAGAGATCCATTCCATCATGGCCGGTCAACGCAGCTCCTCCTCTCGCTCCCCTAGCTCCAAGCCTGGAGATTGGGAGAGATGTTCCGTCCCGCACAGCAAATTAGTGATGCTTCAGAACAAGGGATTTCTTCCCCCAGCCTACATGGTCCCGGTTCGAGCCGGGCTCGCCACCTACAATGGCGGAGAGCAAGCGGAGAGCCTTCCCAATCCCTCCATGGGAGAGCGGGTATGCCTTGTCCCTTATTTGGTAAGAGGGCTCAGATTCCCAATTCATCCGTTTCTCCGGGGGCTCCTGGAGTTCTACGGCCTCCAGTTGCACAACCTTACGCCTGCCTCCATGCTGCATATCGCGGGATTCGTAGCCCTTTGCGAGTTGTTTTTTGGGCTGTGAGGCTCATTTCGCTCTATGGAAGAAGTTGTTTTGCCTTGTGCCCTGTTCTCAGAAGGGGTCAATATATCAAGTGGGCGGAGCCGAAGTGTGGCGTGTTGCCGGGACCGGATACCTGTCCGGAACCCCAAAGAAGACGTCTGAAGACTGGCCTTCAGAATGGTTTTATATAGAAGACGTCCCCCTCCCGGATCCTATTCGGATCGGCCTTCCTGAGTTCCACAATGCCCCTTTGAAGAAGCGTCGAAGCTGGCGTCCACGGATCCCCCTGGAGGAAGATGACAGGGACATTCTTTACCTGATGAGCCAGATAAGTTTTTTAGCTCGATCCGGATTGACCATGATCGAGGTCATGGCCATATGTATCATGCGGGGGGTGAAACCGCTTCAGTATAGAGGCCACCCCATGTGGGATTTCAACGGGGAGGATGACGCCACCCGCTACGGCCGTAAAGGGCCGGGATCGGTTGCTGATGTAATAAAGATCTTATCCACTTTGTATAAGGGAGAAGAGGAGGAATTCCTCCGTGTCAACCCGCAGGGCGGATTTTCTATATACAATCCTCCGAGCTGGGTAAGCGAAGACTTTTTCTCGCCCATCTGTTTCATATTTCCGCAATTAAGTATTCAGTCTAGCGATTTCTACGCAGGAACTGCGCCAGGCTGTAAGGAAGATAAACAACCCCCCTCCACAACCCGAGGACCCTGGACGGTCCCTCGACCCGGCCTCCCAAGAAGATCCGGACATATCTGTGGAGCTGATCGATGGGGTGTTTTACCAATCGAGCAATGATAATGCTTTGGTGGCCATTACGGCCGATTACCCTGGGCTAGTTCCAGCCTCACAGGTGACTGAGACCAAAGTCCCAGCACTTCAAAAAGGGATCCGTCCTTGCGTGTTTTTGATCGCCGTATAACAGCCGTGTTTTGCAGGGGAGGTCCTCGAGGCAGAAGGCCGAGCCTGCGGCGACTGGCCAACAAGGGGCCGTGAGGCCAGGCAGGCTGAAAAGACCCGCCGTCCGGATTGAGACACCGGTGCAGCGGTACGGCGCGCCGTCTTTATTGTAAGACACTATTCTCAGAGGAGTATTAACGCCCATGCCTTCTTTTCAAGAAAAAGAGCGCTCGCCGGACTATACCCGGAGAGGCTACCAATCGCTCCTCCACAAGCCAGGCTGCGAGGCCGGATTCGGAGGCGGGAACGAATACGAGGCGTGCGCCGGGTGCTCCTCCAACAGAGGATGCGGATAAACTGTCTGCCACCAATTCCGAGGTGGAAAGTGCCATGAACCACAGGCGTCGCCAGACTGTTCTTCGTGACGCTTGTTTCTCCCAAGAGGCATTGGATGCCTTCAACTCGGGAGACGCGCACCTCCATGCCGCTTAAATTGGTCTAGCCAGAGCCACGGAGCAGTATGTAAAAGACATACGGGTGAGAAAATTTGGTGATTATATATATCAGTAGCCCCTGAGACTTGAAACAATTAGGATAACTGATTTAAGGATCATTTGTTATGCAGGTTCTTACAGAAAAGAATACTCAACTGTCCCAGGATCTGCAAGAGTGCAAAGCCCAACTTCAGGCCGCACTGGCCGCAGCAGGGGAGCCCAAAGAGACCCCCTCTGGTACCATATCCTTCAAATGATAAGTATCATATAGAATGCGGCGTGTATGCAGATCTGACGATAAAATTGCAGATGACACTGGAGTAAATCCGGATAAGCAACAGCTCTTACGCCAGCTGAAGGCCGGTGAGAATGTGCTTACGAGGGTGAGGCAGGAGAAAAATGATCTCCTAGATGCCAACACCAAGCTGGGCGTGGAACTACAAGATGTTCGTGCCCAACTGTCGGACTCTGTTAAGGAAAATCGGTGACTTCGACGCGGCATATTTAGTATGTGCTTGAACGAACTTTGAAAAAGAGTTCGGCAAGGAAGCTGGCTGACAGAGTTATGTCTGTAGGTATGCTAACAGGTCATCCTGCCGAGGAAATGCCCGGTTCAACGGGTGACCTTCTTCCCGAGCTCTCACAGCTGCACGAACGAGTTCGGCAGGTGATGCAAGGCGTCGCCCAGGCCTTGTGGCCATCCGTCTCCATACCCGAAGGCCTTGGAGAGCGTGCAGAAAAGCTAAAGGGAGCGCGGCGGCGCTTCCGATTATGGAAGATATCGGCCTGCCGTCAGGGCGCCAGGGAAGCCTGGGCAATGGTGAAGACACGGTACACGAAGGCTGACCCGAACCACATGGCCGAAGTTGGACCTGTGGGGCCCGATGGGAAGGAGATCCCTGTGAGCTTAGTGTACGGCCAAGTAGAATTGGCCGCAAAGTATTCCCAACAGGACTGTAGACTAGACAACCTATTGGATGGTATTGAAGAGGAATTCAACTAGTCAAATTGACTATGTAATTTTAAAGTGACATGTATAATGCCTTCTAGCCGGATTGTAGATCGTTTGTCGTGGCGGACCTTTTTGCTTCGACCTCGGAGTCCGGAGTGTATCCGAATACCCTCTCGGTTATGTAAGAACCGGGGCATGCATGGAGACCAGGCGTAGGGGTCATTAGTGCTTTATTGGACAAGTGCCCAACTAGTTATGTTATATTACATGGGTAGTAAGAAACATCTTCCAGGGAGAATAGTTTCATTAAGGGTTCCTTTCCCTGGGTAAGCATGCCCTAAAGTGCATGTCCGGACTGTGACAAGAAGCGCAGAAAAAGAATTTGGGGGCAGATATGGATAATAAATAAAAGTCATCTTTTGTTCACCGACCGAATATTCCCTTAAGAACGCTAGCTTTCGGCTTCACCCAGTCTAAGGTACACGTCCGGCTGACCCGGCGGTAACAATCGCAGAGGTGCTCCCCTTATGCCCTAGCCGAATTAACGGGAATGTAGGGCATAAATACAAGAGCCAGGCAACCCAGCTTGGCCAAAATTTAAGTCATATCGATGCATATAATGGTGAAAAAAGGTACATGCGGAAGTATAACACATGTGTTGGGCGTGAGGCCTAGGTAAATAATTTAAGCTTCTATGAAAGAAGCCCCCAAGTATGAAGAGTGCAGCTAGCGCATCTGTAATGTATAAGTGAGGCACAAGGTGACCCTTGAAGGCCTAGAGAAATAAAAGAAAGAAAGGGAAACAAGACAGATGATGCATATGCAGAAAATGGATAAAGGGAGGGGACTAACATAAAGTCCGGTGCTAGGCGTAGAATCTTCGAAGCCTGGCTGCGTTCCATGGGTTCGGCTCGAGTCGACTAGTCGATGCATCCCGCAGTCGGTACGCTCCACTGGTCAGAACTTGGTCGATAATGAAAGGACCTTCCCATTTGGGCTCGAGCTTGTTCTTTTTCTTATCCGGCAGCCATAGAACTAGTTCGCCAACGTTATAAGTTTTGGCCCGTACTTCTCTGCTTTGGTATCTGTGAGCCTGTTGCTGGTAAAATGCGGAACGGGCTTTGGCTACGTCGCGCTCTTCTTCCAAGTTGTCCAGACTGTCTTGCTGATCGAGCTCGGCTTCTCTTTCTTCGTACATGCGCACTCGAGGTGAGTCATGAATTATGTCACAGGGCAGGACTGCCTCTGCGCCGTACACCATAAAAAATGGTGTATATCCGGTACTACGATTCGGCGTGGTCCGCAGCCCCCAGAGTACGGAGTCGAGCTCCTATACCCAGTGCGTGTCAAACTCCGTTAAGGAGCGCACTAATCTGGGTTTAATGCCGCTCATTATAAGACCATTTGCTCATTCGACTTGACTGTTGGTTTGTGGGTGATAGACTGAAGCATAATCGAGCTTGATGCCCATTTTGCTGCACCAGAGTTTTACCTCGTCGGCCATGAAGTTCGTGTCGTTATCAGTGATGATGCTGTGGGGGACGCCGTAACGGTGTACAACCCCGGATATGAAATCAATTACCGGTCCGGATTCGGCTATTTAAACCGGTTTAGCCTCTATCCATTTGGTGAATTTAGCCACCATGACCAATAAGTATTTTTTCTTGTGGGTTCCCCCTTTAAGGGGTCCAACCATGTCAAGCCCCCAGACCGCGAAGGGCCATGTAATGGGGATTGGTTGGAGGGCGGTGGGTGGCATGTGGCTCTGATTTGCAAAGAGCTGGCAACCAGCACAACGTTGGACCAAGTCCTGTGCATCTGCCCGGGCCGTTGGCCAATAGAATCCTGTACGAAAGGCCTTGCTTACAAGAGCCCGGGCTGCTACGTGATGACCGCCGAGTCCGGCGTGAATTTCTGCCAAAAGGTTCCGCCCTTCCTCTTCGGAGATGCACCTTTGAAGGACTCCGGTAGCGCTTTTTTTGTACAATTCTCCCTCATTGACCCTGTAGGCCTTGGATCGCCGCACTATGCAGCGTGCCTCATTTTGGTCCTCCGAAAGTTCCTGTCTAGTTACGTAGGCCAGGAATGGTTCTGTCCACGGGGCAATAATGGTCATTATTTCATGGGCTGAATGTGTTATTTCGGTGGCGTAGCCTCCGATTGTGTCAGAGAGTTCGGTATCGGGTATTTTGGCCGGGACTGTTGTTACCGGTGTCCCCTTCCCATGCTATGGATGGCTTGAAGAGCCTTTCCAGAAATATGTTGGGAGGGACCGCGTCACGTTTTGCGCCGATGCGGGCGAGGATATCCGCCGCCTGATTGTTTTCCCGGGCCACATGGTGAAATTCGAGCCCCTCGAACCGAGCTGACATTTTTAGGACGGCATTGCGATAAGCTGCCATTTTCGGATCCTTGGCATCAAAGTCTCCATTTATTTGGGATATCGCGAGGTTCGAATCCCCGCGCACCTCTAGGCGTTGAATGCCCATGGATACTGCCATCCGGAGACCATGTAGAAGGGCCTCATATTCGGCTGCGTTGTTGGAGTCTGTATACATTATCTGTAGTACATATTGAATGGTATCTCCTGTTGGGGACGTCAAAACGACGCCAGCCCCCAGACCAGCCAATATTTTGGAGCCGTCGAAGTGCATGATCCAGTTTGAATATGTGTCGTGCTCTTTAGGGAGTTCGGCTTCCGTCCACTCAGCGACGAAGTCAGCCAAAACTTGCGACTTAGGAGCTCAATGGCCCATTTGGCAATCCGGCCCGTCGCGTCGCGGTTGTTTATAATATCGTTAAGTGGTACTTCCGAGGCTACCGTTATCGAACACACTTGAAAGCAGTGTCGTAGCTTCCGGGATGCCATAAATACAGCGTACGCTATATTTTGATAATGCAGGTGTCGTGATTTGCATGGAGTAAGGACAGTGGACACATAGTAAACCGGCTTTTGAAGGGGGAATTTGTGTCCGTCCACTTCTCGCTCGACGACGAGCACTGCGCTTACTACTTGATGAGTTGCCGCAATGTATAATAGCATTGGTTCGCCAATGTTTGGCGCGGCCAGGACTGGGTTTGTTGCCAATATGGCTTTTATTTTGTTGAGTCCGGCCGTGGCGGCATCCGTCCACTCGAAGTGTTCGGTGCGCCGGAGGAGGCAATAAAGGGGTAATGCCTTTTCTCCCAAGCGGGAGATAAAGCGGCTTAGAGCCGCCATGCATCCAGTCAATTTTTGTATTTGTTTGAGATCTGTTGGGGTAGCCAACTATAACAACGCTCGGATTTTGGCCGGATTAGCTTCAATACCTCTACTGGAGACAATGAATCCCAGGAGCTTTCCGGCTGGTACGCCGAAAACGCATTTTTCCGGATTGAGCTTGATGTCATATGTTCGGAGGTTGTCGAATGTGAGCCTCAAGTCGTCTACTAGAGTTTTGACATGCTTGGTTTTAACGACCATGTCGTCTACGTATGCCTCCATGGTTTTGCCGATCTGGTTTGCCAGACATGTCTGAATCATGCGCTGATATGTTGCGCCGGCGTTTTTGAGCTCGAAGGGCATTGTGTTGAAGCAGAATGGGCCATATGGTGTGATGAATGTCGTTGCGGCTTGGTCTAGCTCTGCCATTTTAATTTGATGGTAGCCAGAGTATGCGTCGAGGAAACACAATGAACGGTAGCGTCGATGATTTGATCGATGCGGGGGAGGGGGAAGGGATCCTTTGGGTAGGCCTTATTAAGGTCCTTAAAATCGACGTTGTGCCAGGATTTGTCCTTCTTTGGTACCATCACCAGGTTTGCTAGCCAGTCCGGATGTTTTATGTCTCTGATGAATCCGGCCTCCAATAGCTTGGCTAGTTCCTCTCCCATGGCTTGTCTCTTAGGTTCGGAGAAATGTCGAAGAGCCTGCTTGACTGGCTTGAATCCTTTTAGGATATTTAGGCTGTGCTTAGCCAGCCTACGTGGGATTCCTGGCATGTCTAAAGGGTGCCAGGAAAAAATGTCCCAGTTCTCGCGTAGGAACTCAGTGCGGCGTCGACATCAGGGTTTAATTGTGCCCCGATGGAAGTTGTTTTTGTAGGGTCTGTTGGATGGACTTGGATTTTGACTATTTCGTCTGCCGGTTTAAAGGAGGTGGACTTGGATCTTTTATCGAGTATCACGGTGTCCCTGTTCACCGTGGAGCGCAGTGCAGTTAGTTCCTCGGCCGCTAGGGCTTCGGATAGTGCCTCAAGGGCCAGTGTAGCTGTCTTATTTTCGGCGCGGAGTGCTATGTCCGGATCACTAGCAAGAGTGATGATTCCGTTGGGCCTGGGCATTTTGAGCTTCATGTACCCGTAATGGGGTATGGCTCAGAAGATTGTAAACGCCCCCCGCCCTAATAGAGCGTGGTATCCGCTACTGAATGGGGCCACTTGGAATGTAATTTCTTCGGACCTATAATTATCCAGCGTGCCGAATACCACGTCTAGTGTGATTTTCCCAGCACAGCGTGCTTCCCGACTGGGGATGATTCCTCTAAAGGTTGTGCTACTTTTCTCAATGTGGCTCCAGTCTATTTCCATCTTTTGAAGAGTTTCCTCATAGATGAGGTTTAATCCGTTGCCGCCGTCCATGAGTACCTTGGTGAGTCGAAAGCCGTCCACGATTGGACTGAGGACCAGTGCGGCTGGTGCTCAGGCTGTTCGGAATTTAGGTTCGTCACTGGCATTGAAGGTAATAGCCGTGTCACTCCAAGGATTTATTTCTGCTATGTGGTAGATTTCGGCCATGCTGCGGAGTGTTCGCTTGTGTCTATTATTTGACGCGAAGGTCTCAAAGACCGTTAACACCGTATTGTTGTCCACGGGATGGTGCTCTCTGGTATTTGGGAGGAGTAGATCCTCACCACTTTTGGCCACCTGCCGGAGTATCCAACATGCTCTAAGGTTGTGCGTTGGTATTGCATCCGCTGTACTATGAATTTTGTAGGGTCCGTTGAGCCATCCCTCCAGTACGGTTCCATGCCCCGTAGAGGGCTTTTGCTTTTTGGTAGTTAACCCAGGTGTATTGTGATAATGCACCCTTTTATTTTGAACTGGGTTTGTATTTAGGGCCGGATTATCCCAAAATTTTATTTCGGTTTTCCAGGCGCTTTCCATCGCACAGTACTTTCGTACTATGGACACCAAGTCGGCAAAGCGTGAAATTTCGCGACGACTTATGGCGTTGAGGATTCCCTTGTCCATGCAATTATTGCAGAAGAATGAAATTGCGTCTTCCTCGCGGAAGTCTTTTATCCTGTTCATGACCAGGGGGATCTGGCCCAGTAATGGTGTACTGTTTCTTCGGGGTCTTGCCTAATTTGGGATAGATCGCGTATGTTTGGGTGGGTGGGTGGAATTGAATCCGAATCCTCACCCAATCTGAGACCCAGGGGCCAAGGAGTTTCCGAACTCGGAAGTTTGGATTCTTGGATGTTTTCCGATAAATCTAGCCCGCTGCCTGATTCTAGGTTCAGGCCTTGAGTGACGTCCTCCCCTTCGCGGGTATCCGGCTTGGAGGGATCAGGAATCCGGTTATAGCTAGTCCTTAAGATAGATGAAGGGTTGCCGCATTGTTCCTCCACCACTGCAACGTGATGGGTGACCTGGGGAGAGTTGATCTCTCTCAGATCGGGTTTAGGCCCAATCTGATCGTAGTCTGTAGCGACTCCCAGGGCGGCGATGCGATCCAAGAGCTCGTTCAGGGAAGAGAGCTCCATTGGATCTAACTGCTCGGCGAGTTCCGAGTTGACATGAAGATTTCTTTCGATGATCCGAGAAGTCATCGTTGGTGCAGCGGCCGAACAGGCGGTCATAAGAAAACCACCTAGCCGGAGAGTTTGGCTGATAGCCAAAGCTCCCTCAGCAACAGTGCTGTCTTTAAAGACGGGATGAGTCATCCTTCCTGATGGCGACGGCACAGCGGAACTCTCAATGAAAGCACCAATGTCGGTGTCAAAACCGGCGAATCTCAGGTAGGGGGTCCCGAACTATGCGTCTAGGCCAGATGGTAACCGGAGGCAGGGGACACGATGTTTTACCCAGGTTCGGGCCCTCTTGATGGAGGTAAAACCCTACGTACTCCTTGATTAATATTGATGATATGGGTAGTACAAGAGTAGATCTACCACGAGATCAGAGAGGCTAAACCCTAGAAGCTAGCCTATGATATGATTGTATGTTATGGTTGTTGTCCTACGGACTAAAACCCTTCGGTTTATATAGACACCGGAGAGGGTTAGGGTTACACAAGGTCGGTTACAAAGGAGGAGATATCCATATCCGTATTGCCTAGCTTGCCTTCCACGCCAAGTAGAGTCCCATCCGGACACGAGACGAAGTCTTCAATCTTGTATCTTCATAGTCTAACAGTCCGGCCAATGGAGATAGTCCGGCTGTCCGGAGACCCCCTAATCTAGGACTCCCTCACTAACCCTCTCCGGTATCTCTATAAACCGGAGAGTTTTAGTCCGTAGGACACAACAACGACAACATGCAATCATACCATACGCTAGCTTCTAGGGTTTAGCCTGTCTGATCTCGTGGTAGATCTACTCTTGTACTACCCATATCATCAATATTCATCAAGCAGGATGTAGGGTTTTACCTCCATCAAGAGGGCCCGAACCTGGGTAAAACATTGTGTCCCCTGCCTCTTGTTACCATCCGGCCTAGACGCACAGTTCGGGACCCCCTACCCGAGATCCGCCGGTTTTGACACCGACATTGGTGCTTTCATTGAGAGTTCCTCTGTGTCGTCGCCGTTAGGCTTGATGGCTCCTACTATCATCAATGGCGATGCAGTCCAGGGTGAGACTTTTCTCCCCAAACAGATCTTCGTATTCGGCGGCTTTGCACTACGGTCAATTCGCTTGGCCATCTAGAGCAGATTGAAAGTTACGCCCCTGGCCACCAGGTCAGGTTTGGAAGGTTAAACTACACGACCGATATCCGCGGAGACTTGATCTTCGACGGATTCGAGCCTCTGCCTTGTGCGTCACGCGGTCACGATGAGTACGGCTTAGCGCTACCATCGGATAGTGTTCAAGAGATCGCACAGGCAGCCGCCCCGACCCTCAATTCGGAGCCAGGTGCGCCTTCCGCGGACGGGTGGATGGACCCCGGCACGGAGGCCTTACCCTCAGCGGCGATCGAGCCAAACATCGACCTTACCTTTCACGAGAGCCGTGTCGTTAAACTGTCGGATCCTTCTCTGGCCACGGACTTCGAACTGCCTGTGCCCGTTCCTATCGAATCCGATTGGGCACCGATCATGGAGTTTACCTCCACAGATATTTTTCAGCACTCTCCCTTTGGCGACATACTGAACTCATTAAGGTATCTCCCCTTGTCAGGAGGATCCTGGCCGAACTATGTCCGGCAGGACTGGGATGCGGACGATGAAGAAATTCGAGGCCCACCCACCACCCACTTAGTAGCCACTGTCGATGACTTAACCGACATGCTCGACTTCGACTCCGAAGACATCGACGGTATGGACGACGATACGGGAGGCGAAGAGGAACCACCGCCCACAGGGCACTGGACAGCCACCTCATCATACGATATATACATGGTGGATACGCCCAAAGAAGGCAATGGCGACGAGATAGCGGAGGATGACCCCTCCAAGAAGCAACCCAAGCGCCGATGTCAGCGGCACCGCTCTAAGTCCCGCCAAAGCAAAAATGGTGATACCGGCACAGGAGATAATAATACTCCGGATAGTGCCGAAGACAACAACAATCCCCTCCAGCAAGATTTAGAGCAGGAGAATGGAGGAGCCAGCCACTACAAGAAATATGTCAACTTATGACCTTCTGTCAGTGACCCTGGAAGAATTGGTCATAAATCTATGACCATTTTAGACCAACTGGTCAAAAGCTGTTCGGGGGGCTCCAAACCCTAAACCATTGCGACCATTTTGGTCAGAAAGGTCGTAATTTCCTTACACGAAATGGTCATAAAGCAGACAACACTAGTCTGATGCCTTATTTCTAGCTGATCATGACCAATATAGATGGTCATAACCTTGTAAATTATGGTGGGTTGCTATGACTAGGCGCCACCTCATCAGTTTTGCCTATGTGTCATGTCCATTGTCAGTTTTTTCCCTAGGTTGTGAAGCAACCTATATTTCTGTCATTCCCAAAATTCCCAAAAAAATCTCATAAATTCTTTGGGTCATATCTTCATCAAATATGTAAAAGTCCTTCCTTGCCTAGTTCAAAACTAATTCAACAATATTCATTTTCCTATTCTGTTCACAACAACACTTTATGAAGGAAGTGCTATTTATATATTCTTGATTGCCCTAGGAATTCTTGGGCACTCTTTTCTATCCAAATCATTACCGCATGACAAAATTCAGCTCCATTTGCCTGGCAAATCTTCCTCGGCAAATTTCCAAAGTTTTTGTCCACCTAGAAGCATTGTGAAGGAAGTACCTTTTTTATATCACGAAATGACATGAAATTTATACCGTTCCTTCATATGCCCAAATTATCACCCTCCTCCAAATTTCAGCTCAGTCAAATCATCTATGTGAGCCCAGGTTCAATTTATATTTTATGGCCAAATTGGCACGTTGCAAAGCAAGTGTTATATAGACCCCTCCTATTACCCTCAAACTTTTCGGGAACGCTTCCATACCCAAATCATTGCCACATGATAATATTCAGCTCAATTTTCCTAGTAAATCTTTCTCAGGAAATTTCCAAAGTTTCTACCTCGAGAGAAGCTTTTTGAAGTAAGTACTAGCTAGGCTTACCCAAATGATCTGAAAATTTACCAGCGCATGACCATACCTATGTAACTTACCTACACCAATTTTTAGCTCATTTAATTCATCCAATCTCTCTCACTAGTTTTCCCAAGTTTTTGTCCATAGAAGAGCATTGTGAAGGAAGTACTACTTTGGCATGTCCAAATGGTATCAATTTTCTACAATGCTTTCTTATGCCCAAATAACCATCCTCCACTAAATTTCAGCTCAATCCATTCATTATTTTGAGCCCAGCTTCAACATTCATATTTTTGTCCAGTGTGGTACTTTGCAAAGCAAGAACCACCTAGGATCCTCCTTTTGAGCTAAAAATTTGTGAAGACATTCTCCTTAGTAGATGATCATTCTTAGCCAAAACGCCCATTGGCCATGTGCATTTCCCGTACCGCTAATCAAACACTTGGCTGCTTATTCATGTTTGAGCATCGATCGGTCTCCTCGTGAGAATCTTATGTTGTGATTTTCTTCCTATCACCTACCTGGGGAGTGCCCAACCCACTAGACATGCCTAGGCTGCCTAGAACACATGGCAACGCCACGGTCATGCGGTGACCACGCGGCGGGCATGCGAGTTTACGTGCTCTAGAGTTGGGGGCCTCGGCCACCGCCCAAACCTCGACGTATCGCCACCAAACCATGTATTTATGATTAAATATGTACTTATGTAACTAGAAATGATTTTTGGACAAAATAAATAGCAAACTATGAGGCAGCTGTAGTTCAAATTTGACCCGCTTCCTACTGAATCGGCGGGAATTTGTCTTTTTCACCAGAGGTGGATCAAAACTTTTGACACCCAACCATTTTGTTAATTGTGCACTATATATGGCCTAGTATTTTATAAAATTGATTAGGTCCAATTTTGCAACAAATATATGGTAGGTCCTTCACAAAAAAAACTCATTTGGGGCACTCAGAAAAATGGAAAATGAATTTTTCGTGCAAAGAAAATGAAAACTTCCCTAGGCAACATTGTTTGTAATTCCAAGATGCACCCTTGTGCACAATATGAGATCATTTGAACAAACTATGCCATGAATGTGGCCATAAGATTGATCATTTAGCTTGAAAGCCATGAATCTTCACACATGATAGCTCATTTCTGAGAACACTTTTTTAAAAGAATTGCCGTATTACAAGTTTATTATTTTTCCTGGGAACTTGGCCATATATAATGACACAATGCGAAGGTTTCCCAATTTTTTGTTTTTTTTAACTTTTTATGCCCGTTTCAAAATGCTGTCAAAACGGCGGGAATGACCGTTCCTAGCTAGTGGTTGAATCTTGAATTTTTTTTGGTGTTTCTATGATTAAATAGATACTTATGTACCTAGAAATGATTTTTGGAAAAAATAAAGAGCAAACTACGAGGTAGCTACAGTTCAAATTTGACCCGCTTCCTACTAAATCGGCAGGAATTTGTCTTTTTCACGAGAGGTGAATCAAAAATTTTGACACCCAAACATTTGGTCAATTGTGCATTAAATATGTCCTAATATTTTATAAAATTGATTTGGTGCAATTTTGCAACAATTATTTGGGAGGTCCTTCACAAAAAAACCTCCTTTTGGGCACTCGAAAAATGGAAAATGGTTTTTTCGTCCAAAGAAAATGGAAATTTCCTTAGGCAACATTGTTTGCCATTCCCATATGCACCCTTGTGCACAATATGAGATCATTTGAACAAACTATGCCATGAATGTGGCCATAAGTTTGATCATTTGGCTTGAAAGCCATTGATCTCCACACGTGATAGCTCGTTTCTGATAACACTTTTTTAAAATAATTTCCGTATTACAAGTTTGTTATTTTTCCTGGGAACTTGACCACATATAATGACACAATGCGAAGGTTTCCCATTTCTTTGATTTTTTTTAAATTTTTTATGCCCGTTTCAAAATGCGAACAAAACGGCGGGAATGACCGTTCCAAGCTAGTTGTTGAATCTTGGAATTTTTTTGGTGTTTCTCTGATTAAATAGATACTTATGTACCTAGAAATGATTTTTTTAAATAAAGAGCAAACTACGAGGCAGCTACAGTTCAAATTTGACCCGCTTCCAACTGAATCGGTGGAAATTTGTCTTTTTCACGAGAGGTGGATCAAAACTTTTTACACCCAACCATTTGGTCAATTGTGCATTAAATATGTCCTTGTATTTTAGAAAATTGATTTGGTCCAATTTTGCAACAAATATATGGTAGGTCCTTCACAAAAAAAACTCATTTCGGGCACTCGGTAAATGGAAAATGTATTTTCCGTGCAAAGAAAATGAAAACTCCCTTAGGCAACATTGTTTAGAATTCCAAGATGCAGCCTTGTGCACAATATTTCTAGGTACTAATCAATTTTTTGAATTTTTTTTGAATTTTTTATGCCCGTTGCAAACTGCGGTCAAAACGGCGGGCTTGACCGTTCCAAGCTAGTGGTTGAATCTTGGAATTTTTTTGGTGTTTCTTTGATTAAATAGATACTTATGTACCTAGAAATTATTTTTGGAAAAAATAAAGAGCAAACTACGAGGCAGCTACAGTTCAAATTTGACCCGCTTCCAGCTGAATCGGTGGAAATTTGTCTTTTTCAGGAGAGGTGGATCAAAACTTTTCACACCCAACCATTGGTCAATTGTGCATTAAATATGTCTTCGTATTTTAGAAAATTGATTAGGTACAATTTTGCAACAAATATATGGTAGGTCCTTCACAAAAAAACTCATTTTGGGCACTCGAAAAAATGGAAAATGAATTTTTCATCCAAAGAAAATGAAAACTTCCTTAGGCAACATTTGGTCAACTGAACATTAAATATGACCTAAGATTTTATAAAATTGATGCTGCCCAAATTTGCAACAAATATTTGCTAGGTTCTTCATAAAAAATCATTTTGGGCACTCAAAAAACAATTCTCTTACAAAAAACTTATTTCTGAGAACACTTTTTTATGATATTTGCATTATTCAAAGTTTGTTATTCTTACTGAAAAGTAGGTCACACTTGGTGACACAATGCAAAGTTTTTTGATTTCTATTTGTTTTTATAAATTTTCTAGGCCGTCAAATAGCAGACATGTTTTAACATCTTATTTTCAATCGATTATGACCAATTTAAATGGTCTTAAAGTCATCAAAGGGGTACCGCGTTTTAATTGGTCCAAAACCATCTCACGCGGATAATGGATTAGCACCGTCGGATGCGCCCGGATCCAACAGCAACCCACACCCCCCCCCTCATCCACCAACGAAAACCCTAGCTCACTTATCCCCATCGCCACTGCCGCTCCCGCTCATTCCCCCCCCCCACCGCATGTCTCCTCCCATCGTACTCCTCCTCCCTCAT
>NC_041390.1:36821503-36910825 GCF_002162155.2 Triticum dicoccoides | reverse complement strand
GACCTTATCTCCGCCACGGACCCTCTCCCCTAGCCTTCCCCCCCCAGATCCACCAGTCCAGGCATGGCCATGGCGTCGCGGTCGGCTTTCTTGCCGGCGCGCGTGTGCGTGCTTCACGCCGGCCACGGGTCTTTGGTGGCTCGTTCCCCGCCCTCCCTGCGCTCCAGATCCGGCCCCAACGAAGCCATGGTGAGTCCTGTCGCAGCATCTGGCCACCCAGCGACGGCGGGGATCCGCTGCTGCAGCGCCTCCGCGCGAGGACCTGCGAGGCCGCGCCGTCCCCAACCCCAAGGTATTTTCCTCTCCCGTCGTGCCCTACGTTGAGCCTGTGCGTTTCTCCTTCTCGATACGAGGTTCTAACGATGTCATGTGCTCCTTTGGTGTTCGATTTTCATTCCCGCAGATGTCATCCGAGGCGTTCAAGGTGGTGCTGCTGGAGTCGGTGCACCAGCACTCCACCGCACACATGCGACGACGCGGGCGGCTGCTTAGGGTTCCGGGTGGTGCTGCTGGATTGTTATTACTTTGCTCTTGCTTCTGATTTTGCTCTGGTCTCTGATGCGAATCTTCGCTGCTCTTCCTTTCCCTTGTAGCGTGCGTGAGCCGATGGAGCGTGGGAGCGAGATGAGGCCCGTGCACAACAGCGTCGACACCGCTCGCGCTTCGATCCTGCCCTCTGTGTGAATTTTTAGTATCCTACATGTTGCTACTGGTTGGGTCGTTTAGCGAGCTTGCTCTGATCATTATGCTGTTGTGGCAGAGTTCACGGTTGCTTAGTAGTTGCATCGTCTGTCTCTGTTTTTTTAGTGCAATCGCTGGTTTGGGTACCTCACATATTCGACTGCTACTTTGTGTCATTTGATTGGTGCCACAGCGAGGGCTCGACATGATTGATGCATCTCGTTATGATATCACCTGGTTGCCAACTCACATGTGCATGCCGGGTACCTGGTTGCTGTGTAATAGGAGGCTATGGCGGTGACCACCTAGGTGCAAGAGGAGATTCTCCGTGAAATGGGGAACGATATATGCTCTATGCTTTTCTGGTTTGCTTGCTCTAGCGATTCTTATGCATATGTGAAGTTAGAATTGACGATAGCCTAGCATGTCTTTCAGTCTATGCTAGTAGTGATGCCCAAATACAGAATGTAGGCATGACCCTGTGAGAAAGTGTTCAACGATTGATATTATATTGTAAGATAATTGTGCTGACAAACTAAAGGAAATAAATAGTATTTTATTATGATAACCAATATTTTTATATTCTCAAAATAGTGTTGTACAGGTTAGGTCCAGGGAGTAAATTATGAGTTGATAGCAGTAACAGTGTAGTGATATTGTATGCAAGTCAAAATTTTGAATAACTAATTGCATCATATTGTAATCTTTGGTGCTTTGGGATCAATTCACCATCTGGTCCCGGCTAACCATTCAGTGCTTTGGTGCTTTGTACACATGCAAAGCAGTACTAATCAAACTAGCCCAACAAACTGAGTATTTCCTTTGGCCACAGGTGCATGCAGCTGTTCTTGTAAGAACAGACAGTAGAGAAGAGTAGATGTATCATCATTAGTTTTTGTTGTTGATTTATTAGTAAGTTATAATCCTGCATCAATTGTTTTGGTTGCGGACAGCTTGTGCAATATGTTCTGAAGGGTATTCTTCCAATATGATAGCGCTCTGCAGCCTGTGCTCATTTTTATTGCGTGTTTTCCTTGTGATTTATTCGTCTGATGTCTGATATGTTCTGAAGGGTATTCTTAGGCTCCTTATTTTCTTTTGACCGATATCTTGCTTCTGGGGCAGCATTGCACATCATTCTCCTCCTTTATTTATTTTGCTTTGTACTTTGCTATGGTGTTGAACTGCCGCTGTTGGATGAACAGGAGGTTTGGCCGGGAACATGGCCTTGTCTTGCTTGAGGAGGAGGGACGAACCTAGGCACCGGCCCTGTCCCGCAACAAGGGGTCTGCTACTCTGCTTCCAAGGCAACCAAGTTGCCCTCTTTGAGCTCGATGAGTCCAGCCCGACCACGACCACGCACCGCTCCCAGCAGGTAGCACCTCCCTCTCCCTCTGCTCACTCACTTGCTGCTAATCTCCCTACACGGGCTTCTGCTATTGTAATTTCATAATGGTTGATGTTTGTTAGCTTGTTAAACGGCTTGCTTTCTGCTAATGGCCCATTAGGTAGAGCAGCTATGCACCTGGTGGAGGTCATGGCCTTGTTGCTTCATCAGTTTTTTCCTTTGGGTCATTTGCAAGAAAGAATTTTTGTCTTTGTTTTCATTTCCTTGCTCTAGTCAAATTCATCGTTTTTTAATACTAGCACTAGCACATCAGAGTACTAATACTTGCTAGATTTTGAGTATGCCACTGCTGCTAAAACAACAACAGCAACTTGAACATCAACCAAGTTGCTGCACTTAATTAAATTAGCCTACCGACTAATCTAGTACGTAATTAATTGTTGCTCTTCCATTGTTTTGGTATCTCTTGGTTTGCAATGGTACAGTTATATGATGAATACACATCATGATATATACTTGATGAATCTGCCTGCTACATCTCAACTTGTGTATCTGTTTTGGTATCTCTTGCACTGTGTATCTGTTTTCTTGTGTGAGTGGGTATCTCATTTTAACTAGTTGGAGAACAAAAAGCATGGTACTAGCTAGCTCAATTTGTGTTATCATTCTAAATAAATGTCATTTTCTTGAATGGTCTATTCGTAATATATTTTCATGTCAAGTTTCGCCAGCGTGAGGCAAGCGACCAAGGTGGCTGCTGCTGTGACCGAAGATCAGAAGAAGCTTGGAGATGTGCACAATAGTTTTGGTGCCTCTGTATTTGTTTCTGATTTTATGTACACTTGATGGATCATGCAGATGTCCTGTTCTGAGTTTCATAGAGTGATTTTTGGATTTGATCATTTAATTGTGAGAATTATTGATTGTTTGCTGTTGAAATGTGTAAAATTGAAATCTGTGAATGAAAAAGGTTGAATGTTCGTCTATTGGATCGAATAATATTTGTGCTCTAAAAAGTCTATGGCCCAAACAATAGTGGACTGGAATATTGTGCATTTATGAAAAACAAAACAAAAGGCTGAATGAAACGGAATGCAAAATGGCCTAAGCCCAGAAAATAAAAAGGCTGAATTGTAGGGCTTGGCCCATGAATCCGACAAAAACTTGATAGAAAAAAACACAAATAGGTTGAATTATTGGGCTCGGCCCATGTAAAACACCTAATCGGACTGGGCTGAATCTTGTGCCACATCAGATTGCCACGTTGGATGCCTACGTGGCCTGGGGAGGTTGCTAGTGACCAAAACACCACAGTAGATGTATTTGGTCGTAACGTTTACAACCATTCCAGAAGAAAGGTCGCTAATGTCAGTTTATGACGGCCAGCTTTTGACCTTATGTTTTTGGTCACAAAAAGGTCACAAATGGAAATTTGTGACCATTCAGTGACCAATAGTGGTGGTCACAAGTTGACATATTTCTTGTAGTGAGCCCTCCTGAGAGAGCGACAGATGGAGAAGAGGAAGATGACAATTACATGCCCCCCTCCGAAGATGAGGCAAGCCTCGGCGACGACAAATTCGTTGTGCCATAGGATCCCGTCGAACAAGAGCGCTTCAAACGCCGGCTTATAGCCATGGCAAATAGCCTTAAGAAAAAGCAGCAGCAGCTTCAAGCTGATCAGGATCTGCTAGCTGACAGATGGAATGAAGTCCTCGCGGCCGAGGAATATAAACTTGAGCGCCCCACCAAGAGTTACCCAAAGTGCAGGTTGCTACCTCGACTAGAGGAAGAAGCGTATGATACGGCTGATCGGCCACCTCGTGGCCGTGATAGAGAGGCATTCCAGCCAAAAACTCAGCCTCCACCCTGACGCCATTCAAATAAAAAGGCATGGGGAGATATGCCAGACCTGCGAGACATATTGGAGGACAAAGCAAAGCATGCAAGATCGATCTACGGATCACGAGGGCGCGCCACTCTGCGAGACGATAAACGTCACGCTGGATACAACAAAAGCAAATCCGGCCGGGCCGAACACAGCGGGCAAGACCCATTCGGGCTGCATCACGATATAGCCCAATACAGAGGCGCCGCACACCCCTTATGCTTCACAGACGAAGTAATGGATCATCAAATCCCAGAAGGTTTCAAACCTGTAAATATTGAATCATACGACGGCACAACAGACCCCGCAGTATGGATCGAGGATTTCCTCCTCCACATCCACATGGCCCGCGGTGACGACTTACACGCCATCAAATACCTCCCACTAAAGCTCAAGGGACCAGCGCGACATTGGCTTAACAGCTTGCCAGCCAAGTCCATCAGCTGTTGGGAAGATCTAGAAGCCGCATTCCTCGACAACTTTCAGGTCACTTATGTGCGGCCACCAGACGCCGATGACTTGAGCCACATAATTCAACAGCCAGAAGAATGGGTCAGGCAATTCTGGACTCGGTTCCTAACAAAGAAAAATCAAATTGTCGACTGTCTGGATGAAGAGGCCCTAGCGGCTTTCAAACACAACATCCGCGACGAATGGCCAGCCCGGCACCTTGGTTAGGAAAAGCCGAAATCTATGGCAGCCCTCACGACACTCATGACCCGCTTTTGTGCGGGAGAAGACAGCTGACTGGCTCGTAGTAATAACATATCAAAGAACCATGGTACTTCGGATACCAAGGACGGCAATAGCAGGTCACGTTGCAACAAACATAAGCGCCGCATTAACAGCGATAATAACGATGATACGACAGTCAATGCCGGATTCAAAGGCTCTAAACCCGGTCAGCAGAAAAAGCCATTCAAACAAAGTACGCCGGGACCGTCCAGCTTGGACCGTATACTCGATCGCTCGTGCCAAATACACGGCACCCCAGAAAGGCCAGCCAATCACACCAACATGGATTGTTGGGTGTTCAAGCAGGCCGGCAAGTTAATTGCCGAAAACAAGGACAAGGGGCCACATAGCGATGACGAGGAGGAGCCCCGGTAGCCACACACTGGAGGACAGAAGAGGTTTCCCCCACAAGTGCGGACGGTGAACATGATATACGCAACCCACATCCCCTAGAGGGAGCAGAAGCGTGCGCTCAGGGACGTATATGCGTTGGAGCCAGTCGCCCCAAAGTTCAACCCGTGGTCCTCCTATCCGATCACTTTCAATTGCAGGGACCATCCCACTAGTATCCGTCATGGCGGATTTGCCGCACTAGTTCTGGACCCAATCATTGATGAATTTCACCTCACTCGAGTCCTTATGGATGGCGGCAGCAGCCTGAACCTGCTTTATCAGGACACAGTGCACAAAATGGGTATAGACCCCTCAAGGATCAAACCCACAAAAACGACCTTCAAGGGCGTCATTCCAGGCATAGAGGCCCATTGCACAGGCTCAATTACACTGGAAGTGGTATTTGGATCCTCGGATAACTTCTGAAGCGAAGAGTTAATCTTCGATATAGTCCCGTTCCGCAGTGGTTATCATGCACTGCTCGGGCGAACCGCATTTGCGAAATTCAATGTGGTACCGCATTATGCATACCTCAAGCTCAAGATGCCAGGACCTCGCGGGGTTATTACGGTCGATGGAAACACAGAGTGCTCTCTCCGAACAGAGGAGCACACTGCAGCCCTCGCAGCAGAAGCGCAAAACAGCCTCTCAAGGCAATCCACCAGTTCAGTGGTTCAAAACCCGGACACCTTCAAGCGCGCTCGGAGCAATCGGCAGATAGACCGCCTGGCACGATCTGAGCTCGCGTAGCAATGTGGCCCCTACCCCAGTCCCAGCCAAACGGCGAAGCTCGTGCCACGTGTACATACTTACGCATTAAAAATACCATGGGCACAGGTGGGGACGGGGGGCACAGTGCGGCACGCCCCAAGACGCGGCTTAAACCACACTAGGGGCTTCCCGTTTGGTTATTTTTCTCTTTTTTCAGGACCTTAATCTCTGGAAACCCTGTCCGGCAGCACTATTACCGAACACATGATGCAGCAACCAAGGAGGCAGAAAGCTACGTCACACCACGGAATTCCCAGGTGGATTACAATAACGAGCGAAATATTTGATTTAATACTATTCCTCAGCTTGCCCTTGGAAGGGACATAGTCCCACTCTTTGCTTATCGCACTATCTGTATGATTCTGCTTTAACGCACCTTTTTGAATAAACAATGCATACCATCACGACTATTATTGCATTCTTGTTATATGTGTGTGTGTTCATTAACGACGCCTTGCAACCGTACACTTTGGTACGGCCAATACACCAGGGGCTTACGTACCCCACAATATGGTGTGAAAAGTCTGAACACTTTCACAAGTGCGGCACCCCGAACTTATAGCATTATATGCATCAGCTCCGAATCATGTCTTTGGTCAAATGTTGGGTTTGCCCGGCTGCTATGTTTTGGTACCTTACGTTTCGCTCTATCGGCTAAGGTAGCGCTAGGAGAACTACTGCAATTGTGCCCCGGTTCTGCCGGGCTGAGCACCTCAGTAGAGAAAGCTAAAACTGACTGTCATGATAAGGCGAGATACTGGTCGCTGTTCGGCGAGGTTTTCGAGTCCCTAAAGACTTATGCCACTTAGGGCGAGGGGCCGTCCCTATCTGGCTTAAAGGCGTGTATCGCGCCTCGAATTCGGCCTTCCGAATACCAGGGGCTTCACCGAAATTTAAAATTATAGAATTCTATGGCTAAGTGAGAGTGATAAAGCATTATTAGTGTTGCCTTGTTCGTTGTGCTGAGCACCTCCCTCGAAGGACCCAAACATGGGAACAAGAGTGCTCAGGTTTATCCCGAACACCCCAGCACTCGTGGCATGGGGGCAGAAGCCGAGGACTAGCCATCTCTCAGATTGGATAAACAGCCAAACAGAAGGTAATATTTTAAATTCACACAAGCGTTGCATAGCACATATGAAACAAGTTTTCATCATACAGGATCACACGAGCAAGTTTACTCAAATATTACATCCTTTGAACATTCGTCCGCCACAAGACGGGCACCCTTCAGGACACCCTCATAATAAATTTCGGGGGTGCGATGCTCCTTGCCCTGCGGTGGCCCTTCCTTGATCAGCTTCACGGCGTCTAGCTTGGCCCACTGCACCTTCACACGGGCGAAAGCCCGGTGTGCACCTTTGATGCTGACGGACCGCTTGACGACCTCCAGCCATGGGCAGGCATCTACAAGCCGCCTCACCAGGCCGAAGTAGCTGTTCGGAAGGGCTTCGCCAGGCCACAGCCGGACTATAAGGCCCTTCATGGCCTGTTCGGCCACCTTGTGCAGCTTGACCAGCTGCTTTAGCTGGTCGCTCAGAGGCATCGGGTGTTCGGTCCCAGTATACTGAGACCAGAACAGCTTCTCCATTGAGCTTCCCTCCTTGTCCTGGTAAAATTGTGCGGCATCCGACACGCTGCGGGGCAAATCTGCGAATGCTCCTGGCGAGCTCCGAATCCGGGTAAGTAATCGGTAATTTACTTTTACATGCTTGCTCTGCATATAGAATGCCTTACCCGCCGTTATCTTCTTCATTGCGTCGATCTCCTGGAGGGCCTTTTGGGCTTTGGCCTTGGCACTTCTTGCGCCCTCGAGGGCCGCGGCAAGCTCAGACTCTCGCGTCTTTGAGTCAAGCTCCAACACCTCGTGCTTCGTCATGAGAGCCTAGAGCTCTTGCTGCACCTCGCCCACCCGAGCCTCTTGTTTTTCCCGCTCGGTGCGCTCCTTGGCTGCTTTATCTTCGGCCTTGGTTAGCACTTGCTTCAGGGTCTCCACCTCGGTCGTGGCCCCTGGCAAATATATGATGATCCTGTCATTTTGCAATCGCGTCTTTTTTATATATACATATATAGAGATAGGGTATTACTTACCCTTGTTCTCCTCGAGCTGCCTCTTGGCAAGGCCGAGCTCTTTCTTGGACCACCCGAGGTCCTGCTTCAGTACAGCAACCTCCGCAGTCAGTGCGGCGGACGCCAGCAGCGAAGCCTGCATACGCGTATTGACATACTTATATTAGACTCTTGCGATATTATTTGATCCTCTGTTCGGCTTTTCTTTGTGAACACCGAATGAAGCATCAGGGGCTACTGTCTATGCGGTAATATTTTTCCTATATTCTAAAAACACTTACCTCAAAACCTGTTAGAAGGCTGGCACAGCTTCAGTCAATCCGCTCTTGGCGGACTGAATCTTCTGGACCACCGCACTCATAATAGTACGGTGCTCCTCGTCGATGGAAGCGCTGCAAAGCGCTTCCAGCAGATTGTCCGGTGCCTCTGGATGGACAGAGGTCACCGGCACAGGCGTCTTGCCCCTCTTGGAAGGAGGCCACCTGCCCGAGCCCGGAACCACTGGAGGTTCCGGCGCGGTGTTCGGCTAAGGGCCGAACTCGGAGCTCTCAGGGGCCCCGTCCCCTCGGCACCCGGAGTCCGGAAAGTCGCCTTGAGGCGCCTCCGGGACTGCCTCCCCTCGACCTGGGGCCTATTGAGACAGCATCTCGGCGTCGTCAGCAGGATGAGGGGAGGTGGCAGTCGGGACTGGATCACTATCCATGTCCAACGAGCCCAGGGAGCCGGCCGATGATACATCGATACTGGCTTGTGGCGGCCTGCATAGTTATGTTCGGCGTTAGGGAAAGCAGTGCGACAAAGGAATGCTATGAGTTACTCTGGTATCCGAATACTTACGATCTCCACAGGGGCTTGGCCCTGGGAAACCACTCGTATTCACCTTCGTCGGCGGCGGTGGAACTGTCCGGAAGGAGAGTCCTTCCCTTCTTGGACCCTTCGGCCCCCCAGTTGGGGCGGCCTTCCTTTTCTTATCTCGCCCAGCTGGAGGGGGAGCATCTTCTTCTTCTTCCTCGTCTTCGGGGGAGGAGTGCACCGCAGAGTCATCAGACGGTGAGTCCGACGATGCCTGGCGTCGAGAACTCTTTCGGGTTCCCTTGGCCTTCTTGGTCTTCTCCGGCACCGTATAAGGAGCCGGAGTCAACATCTTCGCCAGAAGAGCGTCCGCTGGGCCTTCGGGCAAAGGAGCCGGACATTCGATCTGTCCGGCCGTCTCCTGCCAGTCCTGTCAAAGGTACCGGAGTTTAGATCCCGCATGGAGTCAATCTATAAAACATAAGTATCCTATGAAAGGTAAAACAGCTTACCGCACTGGCTTGGCGCTTCGCGCTGAATCCGCGATCCTCAGTAATGGGAGGGGGGACCACGCCGCTTTTGAACAGCACCCTCCAGGCATCTTCGTGATTTGTGTCGAAGAGCCTGTTCAGAGTTCGGTGCTGCGCCGGGTCGAACTCCCACAAGTTGAAGTCCCGTTGTTGGCACGAGAGGATCCGGCGGTGGAGCATGACCTGGACCACATTGACGAGTTTGAGCTTCTTGTTCACCATGTTTTGAATACATGTTTGGAGTCCAGTCAGCTCTCCCAAACTACCCCAGGACATGCCCTTCTCATTCCAGGAGGTGAGCCGCGTGGGGATGCCAGATCAGAACTCGGGGGCCGCTTCCCATGCAGGGTCACGCGGCTCGGTGATGTAGAACCACCCCAATTGCCACCCCTTTATGGTTTCCACAAAGGAGCCCTCGAGCCATGTAACGTTGGGCATCTTGCCCACCATGGAGCCTCCGCACTCCGCCTGGCGGCCACCCACAACCTTCGGCTTGACATTGAAGGTCTTCAGCCATAAACCGAAGTGGGGCTTGATGCGGAGGAAGGCCTCACACACGACGACAAACGCCAATATATTGAGGATGAAATTCGGGGCCAGATCGTGGAAATCCAGGCCGTAGTAGAACATGAGCCCCCGGACCAATGGGTGGAGAGGGAATCCCTGTCCGCGGAGGAAATGGGTAAGGAATGCTACCCTCTCATGGGACCCGGGGGTGGGGATGAGCTGCCCCTCATCTGGGAGCGGGTGCGCGATGTCGTCGGGCAAGTATTCGGCTCTCCTCAGCTTCTTGATGTCTCCCTCCGTGATGGAGGAGACCATCCACCTACCTCCCGCTCCGGACATGGTGGGGGAAGGTTGAGGTGGGAAGTGCGGACTTGGGCGCTAGAGCTCGAGTGTACGAAAATGGATGAGCAAATGAGGAGGAAGGCGTGGATGAAAAGGTGAATCCTTATCCCTTTATATGGGCGGACGAAACTATGCGCCCCCACTAGCCTGGTAAGACTCGCTTATCCCCCAAGAGCCGTAATCGATGGCGCGGTTGGGTTACCCACGCCCGTATTGATGAGAATCCCGTAATAAGGGGACACGATCTCTGCTTTGACAAGACGTGTCAAAAAACTGCCTCGCGTTATGTGCGGGGCTAGTTTAAGGAAACGGTTCGAATAATCATCGGGCCATGACATAACGTCATGCTGCCAAAACAAGTCAGCAAATTAGATTTGCGAAAATATTATTCTCTCTACGGTGGTATGTGGAACTTATTTTGCAGGGTCGGACACTATCCTTGTATTCAAATTCTTCTGTGGTGTCTTCGGAGGAGGAACCCGCCTTGCAATGCCGAAGACAATACTGTGTGCCGAACTCATCGTCATTGAAGCCTGGTTCAGGGGCTACTGAGGGATTCCTGGATTAGGGGGTCTCCGGACAGCCGGACTATATCCTTTGGCCGGACTATTAGACTATGAAGATACAAGATTGAAGACTTCGTCTCGTGTCCGGATGGGACTCTACTTGGCGTGGAAGGCAAGCTAGGCAATACGGATATGGATATCTCCTCCTTTGTAATCGACCTTGTGTAACCCTAACCCTCTTCGGTGTCTATATAAACTGGAGAGTTTTAGTCCGTAGGACACAACAACGACAACATACAATCATACCATAGGCTAGCTTCTAGGGTTTAGCCTCTCTGATCTCGTGGTAGATCTACTCTTGTACTACCCATATCATCAATATTCATGAAGCAGGACGTAGGGTTTTACCTCCATCAAGAGGGCCCGAACCTGGGTAAAACATTGTGTCCCCTGCCTCCTATTACCATCCGGCCTAGACGCACAGTTCGGGACCCCCTACCCGATATCCGCCGGTTTTGACATCGACAATGAGGTCTTTCGATGAGGAAAAAATCATAAGCAACCTTTCAGGACGAAACTCCGCCGCCACGAGGCGGAACCTTGGCGGAACCAATCTAGGGCTCCGGTAGAGCTGTTCTGTCGGGGATACTTCCCTCCGGGAGGGGGAAATCATAGCCATCGTCATCACCAACGCTCCTTTCATCGGGAGAGGGCAATCTCCATCAACATCTTCACCAGCACCATCTCCTCTCAAAACCCTAGTTCATCTCTTGTATCCAATTCTTGTCTCCAAGTCCGGGATTGGTACTAGTAGGTTGCTAGTAGTGTTGATTACTCCTTGTAGTTGATGCTAGTTGGTTTATTTGGTGGAAGATCATATGTACAGATCCTATATGCATATTATTACCCCTCTGATTATGAACACGAATATGCTTTGTGAGTAGTTACGTTTGTTCCTGAGGACATGGGAGAAGTCTTGCTATTAGTAGTCATGTGAATTTGGTATTCGTTCGATATTTTGATGAGATGTATGTTGTCTAGCATCTAGTGGTGTTATGTGAACGTCGACTACATAACACTTCACCATTATTTGGGCCTAGAGGAAGGCATTGGAAAGTAATAAGTAGATGATGGGTTGCTAGAGTGACAGAAGCTTAAACCCTAGTTTATGCGTTGCTTCATAAGGGGTTGATCTGGATCCATATGTTTCATGCTATGGTTAGGTTTACCTCAATACTTTTGTTGTAGTTGCGGATGCTTGCAATAGAGGTTAATCATAAGTGGGATGCTTGTTCAAGTAAGAACAGCACCCAAGAACCGGTCCACCCACATATCAAATTATCAAAGTACCGAACGCGAATCATATGAACGTGATGAAAACTAGCTTGACGATATTCCCATGTGTCCTCGGGAGGGCTTTTCCTTATATAAGAGTTTGTCCAGGCTTGTCCTTTGCTACAAAAAGGATTGGGCCACCTTGCTGCACTTTATTTACTTTTGTTACTTGTTGCTCGTTACAAATTATCCTATCAGAAAACTATATGTTACCACTTATTTCAGTACTTGCAGAGAATAGCTTGCTGAAAACCGCTTATCATTTCCTTCTGCTCCTCGTTGGGTTCGACACTCTTACTTATGGAAAGGACTACAGTAGATACCCTATACTTGTGGGTCATCAGTGCATAGTTCCACCGTGGGCGACAGGGTCTAATGTTAAGAAGAAGTGATGCAGTGGCGAGTGCGTCCGGCCAGAAACGAGGCGGCACGTTGGCATGAAACAGGAGCGTGCGAACACAGTCATTCAGAGTGCAAAGGACGCGTTCAGCTCGACCGTTCTGCTGTGAAGTGTATGGGCATGTGAGGTGGAAAATTGTACCGTGATGCGACAAAAAGGTGCGGAAAGCGAGGTTGTCGAACTCTTTTCCATTGTCCGTCTGAAGTGCAAGGATGGGACGCCCAAACTGCGTGCGGACATAGGAGTAAAAAGCCGTCAAGGTAGAGAGTGTATCTGACTTTCTGCGCAAAGTAAAAGTCCACTCATAATGAGAATAATCATCAAGAATGACCAGATAATATAAATAGCTCGAGTTACTGGGAACCGGAGAAGTCCACACATCGCTATTCCGTCGTGCATGCCCATCCTCCTTTTGTTTATCGCTTTGTGGGCGAGCCTCATGCTTCTTCTTTGCAAGGTGATCCTCCCTTGACCACGCGTGAATCCGACAGAAGCATCAGACATATTGAGGGAGTGCTACTTCAATAATGTCAAAGGTATTAAGAATGCTTGTAGCTATAACATACTGTTAAATAAATTATTAAAACAGGTGCAGCAGGTTAGTTATGAAAGAGTGGAATTCTTGTTAGGATTGGCATGTCAAGTTGCTTTCTCGGACCCTAACATAAACCACCTTATCCTCACTCAGATTGTTCTTTTGGACTGAGCAGAAGCACTACCTCTATCTGACGTTTTCTCTGTCCCTTCTAATCTCTCAATTCGCCAGCCCAGTTTTCACTTGGAAAAATAGGAGATTTAGTTCCACTCTTTGATTGGTAGCAGAAGGGAGGGCGCGTTGCTAGCCTTCATTTTTCTTGGATATTCAACACTAAACGAAATGCAAATGCATATGAGAGAACTTCAAACTACTTTACTTGATCGAACGGTTCGACTGATCCAATTTATAGTTGCATTCAAGGCTCCACATGGGCGGTAAATTCCAAATAATATTTGGATATCTCGAAGAGAACCCCAATATAACCATTTAGATACTTCGATGAGAACCAATAGAACCATAATGGTGAGCGTCGACGCCAGGTCAATTTATAGCCATTCACACAACGGGATAATAAAGCGAACAAAGACCATGAGAAGAGATTACAACATCCAGAACGAAGCCTGTCAAGCCAACCTTCCCTCACTGCGAAAATGCAACATCCGACGTACTCATCGTATTTTATTATAGATTTATTGCTTTCACATGCCATGATATTTCTTCCTTTCTTATCGATTATGGCTAGAAAGAGAGGTTGGTGTGGTTAGTGCAGTTGTTTATTGAACTTCCTTTAATAAGGTTAACAAGGAGTGCCCGATCACTTGAGGGAACGATCGAGGAGACCGATCAGCTGCATCGGTAGCTTTTTGTTCTGTTCTGTCCCTTTCCTTTCCTTTGACATAGACGAAATATTCTTATTATGTCAATGCCAATTGAATCAATGTTATTAGCTGTCAATTTGAATTTTTTTGGTATTTTCCGTTTCTATGGATGATATGATGGGTCAATCATTTGCTTCATTAGTTCCAACAGTGGTGTTGGGAGCCCCCAATAGAGAAGGACGATGCGGAAAGGTATGGTGGGAATACAAACAGGCCTGGATAGAAGAAGTAGATGAAAGACCTCCAGGCCCTAACTTCTATTTCAAATTCAAGGTTTTGTAACTTGAATTGAAGGTTGTCACATTTGGTACTAGTCAATAACTTACGGCGAGATGAGCAACAAAAAGATAAAAAGAACATTAATAGGTGGAAGTCTTCGAAACTTACTTATCAGTTCGGTTGTGCCTTGATACCTATCTATAGCTTTCCTAGCGACTTTGTTTACTCATCGCTAGTAAGAATGTCTGCTGATCCCAGGAGATAAGGCTCGTACAAGTATCTGACGTGATTAGGCGGGGACAGGATTCGAACCTGCAGTCTTCAGGTCATGAGCCTGATGATTTGACCAATTCCTCTACCCCACTTCTTCCCTTGATATTTCTTTCCCTCTTCCCATAAACATTGATTCTCTCTCCTAACCACTCTTAAATATGTGAAATACACGGAATGGATCCAAAACTACAAGCAAGGGAATCAACTTTGACCGCTCTTAAGGTGCCCGCACTCTTGGCTTGAATCGCTGACTTGTGTTTCAGTTTAACCGAAAAGAAGAATCCTATCATTTCACTACTCGACAGAGGCTCCTCATTCATCCATCGAATACAATAAAGAGCAGATAGCCCACATGAATCATGGGAATAACAATACAAGGCCTTTGACGTTCACTCAGGGTAAAGTGGCAGAGGTATGACCTCAGGAAGAAAGAAAGATCGGGCAGGGAAAACGGGTTCGAACCCGCGACTTCTGGCGTGACAGACCAGCACTCTAACCAACTGAGCTATTTCCCCCTTTCGTAGCCCCGCCCCCCGCTCATGAAACGGCTCTGCTGCAATGGATGGCAGAGGGTCCGTAGTACCCGATGTTGGGGATCGTAGCACAAATTTAAAATTTTCTATGCATCACCAAGATCAATCTATGGAGTAATCTAGCAACGAGGGGAAGGAGAGTGCATCTACATACCCTTGTAGATCACTTAGTGGAGGCGTTCAAGTGAACGGGGCTGATGGAGTCGTACTCGTCGTGATCCAAATCACCGATGATCCTAGCGCCGAACGGACGGCACCTCCGCGTTCAACACACGTACGGAACGGAGACGTCTCCCACGCCTTGATCCAGCAAGGAGGAGGGAGAGGTTGAGGAAGAGAGTCCAACAGTAGCACGACGGCATGGTGGTGATGGAGTGGCAGTTCTCCGGCAGGGCTTCGCCAAGCTCACACGGAGGAGGAGAGGTATTGGAGGGGAGGGGCTGCACCAGGTTCAAGGGTGTGGCCGCCCTCCCACCCCTCCACTATTTATAGGTGGGAAGAGAGGGGGAAGGCCCCCCTAGATCCCATCTAGGGTTGGGGGCGGCGGCCAAGGGGAGGAGGAGTGCCTCCCAAGTCAAGTGGAGGCCCTTCCCCTTAGGGTTTCCCCTCTCCCATGTGCATGGGCCTTGGGGGGCTGGTGCCCTTGGCCCATTAAGGTTAGGGCGCCCCCCCTACAGCCCATGCTGCTGTATTAGACGTGGTGGAACATTTTCCGGACCTCCGAACCCCTCCGGAATCCTCCGGAAACTTCCGGAAGCTTCCCAGTACAATACCGGAAAAAACCAAACTTTTCCCAGAACCCGAACAACAACTTTCCATATATAAATCTTTACCTCCGGACCATTCCGGAACTCCTCGTGACGTCCGAGATCTCATCCGGGACTCCGAACAACATTCAGTAATCACATACAAGTCTTCCTAATAACCCTAGAGTCATCGAACCTTAAGTGTGTAGACCCTACGGGTCCGGGAACCATGCAGACATGACCGAGACAACTCTCCGGCCAATAACCAACAGCGGGATCTGGATACCCATGTTGGCTCCCACATGTTCCACGATGATCTCATCGGATGAACCACAATGTCAAGGATTCAATCAATCCCGTATACAATTCCCTTTGTCTATCGGTATGATACTTGCCCGAGATTCGATCGTCGGTATCCCGATACCTTGTTCAATCTCGTTACCGGCAAGTCTCTTTACTCGTTCCGTAACACATCATCCCGTGATCAACTCCTTGATCACATTGTGCACATTATGATGATGTCCTACCGAGTGGGCCCAGAGATACCTCTCCGTTTACACGGAGTGACAAATCCCAGTCTCGATTCGTGCCAACCCAACAGACACTTTCGGAGATACCTGTAGTGTACCTTTATAGCCAACCAGTTACGTTGTGACGTTTGGCACACCCAAAGCACTCCTACGGTATCCGGGAGTTGCACAATCTCATGGTCTAAGGAAATGATACTTGACATTAGAAAAGCTTTAGCATACGAACTACACGATCTTTGTGCTAGGCTTAGGATTGGGTCTTGTCCATCACATCATTCTCCTAATGATGTGATCCCGTTATCAACGACATCCAATGTCCATGGTCAGGAAACCATAACCATCTATTGATCAACGAGCTAGTCAACTAGAGGCTTACTAGGGACATGGTGTTGTCTATGTATCAACACATGTATCTGAGTTTCCTATCAATACAATTCTAGCATGGATAATAAACGATCATCATGAACAATGAAATATAATATAATAATAACCAATTTATTATTGCCTCTAGGGCATATTTCCAACAGTCTCCCACTTGCACTAGAGTTAATAATCTAGTTCACATCGCCATGTGATTAACACTCACAGGTCAAATCGCCATGTGACCAACATCCAAGAGTCTACTAGAATCAATGATCTAGTTCACACCACTATGTGATAAACACTCAAAGAGTTCTGGGTTTGATCATGTTATGCTTGTGAGAGAGGTTGTAGTCAACGGGTCTTGCCATATTCAGATCCCTATGTATTTTGCAAAACTTTATGTCATATCGTAGATGCTGCTACCACGTTCCACTTGGAGCTATTCCAAATTGTTGCTCCATTATACGTATCCGGTATCTCTACTCAGAGCTATCCGGATAGGTGTTAAGCTTGCATCGACGTAACTCTTTACGTCGAACTCTTTATCACCTCTGTAACCGAGAAACATTTCCTTATTCCTCTAAGGACAATTTTGACCGCTATTTGGTGATCTAGTCCTAGATCACCTTTGTACCCTCTTGCCAGACATGTGGCAAGGCACACATCAGGTGCGGTACTCAGCATGGCATACCGTATAGAGCCTATGACAAGAGCATAGGGGACGACCTTCGTCCTTCCTCTTTCTTCTGCCGTGGTCAAGCTTTGAGTCTTACTCAACTTCACACCTTACAACTCAGGTAAGAACCCCTTTTTTGACTGATCTATTTTGAACTCCTTCAAAAACATGTCAAGGTGTGCGTTCTATGAAAGTATCATCAGGCGTCTTGATCTATCTCTATAGATCTTGATGCCCAATATGTAAGCAGCTTTATCCAGGTCTTCCTTTGAAAAACATTCTTCAAACAACCGTTTATGCTTTCTAGAAATTCTACATTATTTTTTATCAATAATATGTCATCCACATATACTTATTAGAAATATTGTAGTGCTCCCACTCACTTTCTTGTAAATACAAGTTTCTAGCAAACATTGTATAAACCTAAAAGATTTGAGCACTCCATCAAACCATATATTCCGACTCCGAGATGCTTGCTCTAGTCCATAGAAGGATTGCTGGCTCCATCTATCAGATTTCATAATCGAAAAATACAGCTAATGCTAACATGATTCCGACGGACTTAAGCATCGCTACGGGTGAGAAATTCTCATCGTAGTCAACTCCTTGAACTTGTGAAAAGACTCTTTCCCACAAGTCGAGCTTCACAGACGGTAACATTACCGCCCAGGTTCGCCTTCTTCTTGAAGATCCATTTATCTCAATGGCTCGTTGATCATCGGGCAAGTCCACCAAAGTCCATACTCTGTTCTGATACATGGATCCTATCTCAGATTTCATGGCTTCTAACCATTTGTTGGAATACGGGCCCACCATCGCTTCTCCGTAGCTCGTAGGTTCATTGTTGTCCAACAACATGATATCTGAGACAGGATAACCATACCACTCAGGAGTAGTACATATCCTTGTCGACCTACGAGGTTCGATAGCAACTTGATCCGAAGCTTCATGATCACTATCATTAACTTCCTATTCAACAGACGTAGGTGCCACAGAAATCATCTTTCTGTGTTGCATCACTTTCTGGTTGAAATAAAGGTTCCACAACCTCATCAAGTTCTATCTTCCTCCCACTCAATTCTTTCGAGAGAAACTCCTTCTCGAGAAAGGACCCGTTCTTAGCGACAAACAATTTGCCCTCGGACCTGAGATAGAAGGTATACCCAACTGTCACCTTTGGGTATCCTATGAAGATGTGTTTGTCCGCTTTGGGTTCGAGCTTCTCCGGCTGAAGCCTTAAGCATCGCAGCCCCAAACATTAAGAAACGACAACTTTGGTTTCTTGCCAAACCAATGTTCATACAGCGTCGTCTCAACGGACTTATATGGTGTCCTATCTAAAGTGAATGCAGCTGTCTCTAATGCATAACCTCAAAATAATAGTGGTAGATCGGTAAGAGACATCATAGATCACACCATATCTCACAAGGTTTGATTAAGACGTCCGGACACACCATTACCCTGTGGTGTTCCAGGTGGCTTCAACTGTGAAACAATTCCACAATGTCTTAAGTGTTTACCAAACTCATAACTCAGAAATTCTCATTGATCAGATCGTAGGAATTTGATCTTCTTGTTATGATGATTCTTAACTTCACTCTGAAATCGCTTGAACTTTTCAAACGTTTCAGACTTGTGCTTCATTAAGTAAATATACCTATATCTACTCATATCATTAGTGAAGATGAGAAAATAGTGATATCCACCGCACGCTTCAATTCTCATTGGATCACACGCATCAGCATGTATGATTTCCAACAAGTCACTTGCCCATTTCATTGTACCTGAAAATGGGGTCTTAGTCATCCTACCCATGAGGCATGGCTCGCATGTGTCAAGCGATTCAAAATCAAGTGACTCCAAACATCCATCGACATGGAGTTTCTTTATGCATCTTACGCCAATATGACCTAAGCGGCAGTGCCATAAGAAAGTGGTACTATCGTTATTAACTCTACATCTTTTGGCGTGAACATGTGTATTACTACGACCGAGATTCAATGAACCATTCACATAGGGTGCATGACCATGAAAGGTATTATTCATGTAAGCAAAATAACCATTATTATCTAACTTAAATGAATAACCGTATTGCAATGAACATGATCTAATCATATTCATGCTCAACGTAGACACCTGATAACATTTATCTAGGTTCAATACTAATCCCGAAGGCAGATGGAGCGTGCGATGGTGATCTCATCAACTTAGGAAACACTTCCAACACACATCGTCACCTCGCCCTTAGCCAGTCTCTGTTTAGTCCGTAGCTTTTGCTTCAAGTCACCAATAATAGTAACTGAACCGGTATCCAATACCCAGGTGCTACCAGGAGTACTAGTGAGGTACACATTAATAACACGTATATACTTTGTTGAAGTTGCCAGCCTTCTTATCTACCATGCATTTGGGGTAATTCCGCTACCAGCGACCGTTCCCCTTACAATAGAAGCACTCAGTCTCGGGTTTGGGTTCAACCTTGGGTTCCTTCACTGGAGCGGCAACTGGTTTTCCATCCATGAAGTTTCCCTTCTAGCCCTTGCCCTTCTTGAAACCAGTGGTCTTGTTGAACCATCAACACTTGATGCTCCTTCTTGATTTCTACCTTTTGCGGTCTTAAGCACCACAAACAGCTCCGGGATCAACTCCATCCCTTGCATGTCATAGTTCATCACGAAGATCTAGTAGCTTAGTGATAGTGGCTAGAGAACTATATCAATCACTATCTTATTTGGAAGTTTAACTCCCACTTGATTTAAGTGATTGTAGCACCCAGACATTCTGAGCACATGCTCACTAGCTGAGCTATTCTCCTCCATCTTGTTGGCAAAAAGAACTTGTCAGAGGTCTCACACCTCTCAACACGGGCATGAGCCTGAAATCCCAATTTCAGCTCTTTGAACATCTCATATGTTCTATGGCGTTCAAAACGTCATTGGAATCCCGATTCTAAGCCGTAAAGTATGGTGCACTAAACTATCAAGTAGTCATCAGGATGTGTCTGTCAGGTGTTCACAACATCCACAGACGACGTTGTAGGGGTTTGCACATCGAGCGGTGCATCAAAGACGTAAGCCTTCTATGTAGCAGTGAGGACACTCCTCGGACTATGGACCTAGTCCGCATCATTGCTTACAATATCTTTCAACTTAATCTTTCTCTAGGAACGTATTGAAACAGGGAGCTACAACGTGAGCTATTTATCTACAACATATTTGCGAAGACAATTTAGACTATGTTCATGATAATTGAGTTCATCTAATCAAATTAATTTAATGAACTCCCACTCAGATAGACATCCCTCTAGTCATCTAAGTGAAACATAATCCGAATCGACTAGGCTGTGTCCGATCATCACGTGAGACGGACTAGTCATCAACGGTGAACATCTCATGTTGATCGTATCTTCTATACGACTCATGTTCGACCTTTCGGTCTTCCGTGTTCCGAGGCCATGTCTGTACATGCTAGGCTCGTCAAGTCAACCTAAGTGTTTCGCATGTGTCCCGAGGCCATGTCTGTACATGCTAGGCTCGTCAACACCCGTTGTATTCGAACGTTAGAATCTATCACACCCGATCGTCACGTGGTGCTTCGAAACAACGAACCTTCGCAACGGTGCACAGTTAGGGGGGACACTTTTCTTGAAATTTTAGAGAGGGATCATCTTATTTAAGCTACCGTCATTCTAAGCAAATAATATGTAAAACATGATAAACATCACATGCAATCAAATAGTGACATGATATGGCCAATATCATTTTGCTCCTTTTGATCTCCATCTTAGGGGCTCCATGATCATCATTTTCACCGGCATGACACCATGATCTCCATCATCGTGTCTTCTTGAAGTTGTCTCGTCATCTATTACTTCTACTACTATGGCTAACGCTTTAGCAATAAAGTAAAGTAATTACATGACGTTTATGTTGACCCGCAGGTCATAAATAAATTAAGACAACTCCTATGGCTCCTGCCGGTTGTCATACTCATCGACATGCAAGTCGTGATTCCTATTACAAGAACATGATCAATCTCATACATCACATATATCATTCATCACATCCTTTTGGCCATATCACATCACAAGGCATATGCTGCAAAAACAAGTTAGACGTCCTCTAATTGTTGTTGCAAGTTTTTTACGTGGCTGCTATAGGTTTCTAGCAAGAACGTTTCTTACCTACGCCAAAACCACAACGTGATATGCCAATTTCTATTTACCCTTCATAAGGACCCTTTTCATCGAATCCGATCCGACTAAAGTGGGAGAGACAGACACCCGCTAGCCACCTTATGCAACTAGTGCATGTCAGTCGGTGGAACATGTCTCACGTAAGAGTACGTGTAAGGTCGGTCTGGGCCACTTCATCCCACGATGCCGCCGAATCAAGATAAGACTAGTAACGGAAAGTAAATTGACAATATCGACACCCACAACTGCTTTGTGTTCTACTCGTGCATAGAAACTACGCATAGACCTAGCTCATGATGCCACAGTTGGGGATCGTAGCAAAAATTTAAAATTTTCTACGCATCACCAAGATCAATCTATGGAGTAATCTAGCAACGAGGGTAAGGAGAGTGCATCTACATACCCTTGTAGATCGCTTAGCGGAAGCGTTCAAGTGAACGGGGTTGATGGAGTCGTACTCGTCGTGATCCAAATCACCGATGATCCTAGCGCCAAACGGACGGCACCTCCGCGTTCAACACACCTACGGAACGGAGATGTCTCCCACGCCTTGATCCAGCAAGGAGGAGGGAGAGGTTGAGGAAGAGAGTCCAACAGCAGCACGACGGCATGGTGGTGATGGAATGACAGTTCTCCGGCAGGGCTTCGCCAAGCTCACACGGAGGAGGAGAGGTATTGGATGGGAGGGGCTGCGCCAGGTTCAAGGGTGTGGCCGCCCTCCCACCCCTCCACTATTTATAGGTGGGGAGAGAGGGGGGCCGGCCCCCCTAGATCCCATCTAGGGTTGGGGGCGGTGGCCAAGGGGGGAGGAGTGCCTCCCAAGTCAAGTGGAGGCCCTTCCCCTTAGGGTTTCCCCTCTTCCATGCGCATGGGCCTTGGGGGGCTGGTGCCCTTGGCCCATTAAGGTTAGGGCGCCCCCCTACAGCCCATGCTGCTGTATTGGACATGGTGGAACATTTTCCGGACCTCCGGAATCCTCCGGAACCTTCCGGAAGCTTCACGGTACAATACCGGAAAAAACCGAACTTTTCCCGGAACCCGAACAACAACTTTCCATATATAAATCTTTACCTCCGGACCATTCCGGAACTCCTCGTGATGTCCGTGATCTCATCCAGGACTCCGAACAACATTCGGTAATCACATACAAGTCTTCCTAATAACCCTAGCGGCATCGAACCTTAAGTGTATAGACCCTACGGGTTCGGGAACCGTGCAGACATGACCGAGACAACTCTCCGGCCAATAACCAACAGCGGGATCTAGATACCCATGTTGGCTCCCACATGTTCCACGATGATCTCATCAGATGAACCACGATGTCAAGGATTCAATCAATCCCGTATACAATTCCCTTTGTCTATCGGTACGATACTTGCCCGAGATTCGATCGTCGGTATCCCGATACCTTGTTCAATCTCGTTACCGGCAAGTCTCTTTACTCGTTCCGTAACACATCATCCCGTGATCAACTCCTTGATCACATTGTGCACATTATGATGATGTCCTACCGAGTGGGCCCAGAGATACCTCTCCGTTTACACGGAGTGACAAATCCCAGTCTCGATTCGTGCCAACCCAACAGACACTTTCGGAGATACCTGTAGTGTACCTTTATAGCCAACCAGTTACGTTGTGACGTTTGGCACACCCAAAGCACTCCTACGGTATTCGGGAGTTGCACAATCTCATGGTCTAAGGAAATGATACTTGACATTAGAAAGGCTTTAGCATACGAACTACACGAGCTTTGTGCTAGCCTTAGGATTGGGTCTTGTCCATCACATCATTCTCCTAATGATGTGATCCCGTTATCAATGACACCCAATGTCCATGGTCAGGAAACCGTAACCATCTATTGATCAACGAGCTAGTCAACTAGAGGCTTACTAGGGACATGGTGTTGTCTATGTATCAACACATGTATCTGAGTTTCCTATCAATACAATTCTAGCATGGATAATAAACGATTATCATGAACAATGAAATATAATATAATAATAACCAATTTATTATTGCCTCTAGGGCATATTTCCAACACCCGAAGCATTGGAGTGATCCAGTAGCCGGGAAGGGGCCTCTTCATGCGTGAAGGGATGGGAGGAAAGAAAGGGCGGTAGATGATAATGCGAAAGGGCGTCGCATCTGGCTTGATAGTAAAGCCAAAGAAAGACGCCCCAAGACAAGATACAACTGTTGGGAACGGGACATGATCAATAGAACCTTCTCGATTCTACGAGAATTTTTATGAAAGCGTTTCATTTGCTTCTCTTCAATGGAAGTTTCATTTTCCCAGAATGTATCCTAATTTTGGCCTAATTCTTCTTCTGATGATCGATTCAACCTCTGATCAAAAAGATAGACCTTGGTTCTATTTCATCTCTTCAACAAGTTTAGTAATAAGCATAATGGCCCTATTGTTCCGGGAAAGCCAGGGTTCTGAGCTCTTATCCCTTAATGGGTAAGAGCGAAAGCCCGCAGTCCGGGGTTCTAGGCTTCTTAAGTAGAGTCAGCAGCCGTAAGCCCCAGATAGGGGAGACTGTTTATTGCTGCTTCATTGTCCTTTCCCTTTGCTCTAGCGTTAGTCGCAGGAATCCCTCTTGCATTAGTCATAGTCATCTATTCGTCATACTCGGTAAAAAGGAGGTGGTGGAGCTGGGAAGATGATTATACTTTATCGATTACTTGGACTTAGAGACCAATTATAGAAAGAAGAAAGTAGCTGAGTGAGTTTTATGGATCTAGTTTATGAGCAGCTTAACTAGAAAAGCAAGCAGAAGGAATAGAAGAATGAAATGCGGAAATAGGGGAAGGGCGGGTAGCATCTATAGCTCATTTTCTTTAATATGTGACAATCCTTGCAAATTGTGATAATATGTATCAAATTAGTGGTCCGCATAACCCAATATTTGAAAATTATGGAGGTGCAGGCCCAAGTACTTCGAATCATCAACAAGAAATCCAAGAAAGAACAGCGAAGGAAAAACATGACAAGAAAAGTGTTTTATCGACTCGAGATGTTAGAAGGTGCTAAATCAATAGGTGCCGGAGCTGCTACAATTGCTTTAGCCGGAGCTGCTGTCGGTATTGGAAACCTCAGTTCTTTGATTCATTCCGTGGTGCGAAATCCATCATTGGCTAAACAATCATTTGGTTATGCCATTTTGGGCTTTGCTCTCACCGAAGCTATTGCATTGTTTGCCCCAATGATGGCCTTCCTGATCTCATTCGTTTTCTGATCGCATAAAAAGTCATGAGATCAAAAAAGAAATGTGAGAATGTAGTTACAGATGTACCTCTGTCCCTTCATCTTTTTGAAAGGAATCGAGGCCCGGCCCGGCTCGCGTCGTTCCAACAACCTACGGGGAGCACCTCAGTATACGATCGTGCGCAGTAACTGGGAGTCCTATTACACCTAAGGCCAACCTCCATTCACCAAACCCAGGTTGCATAAGTAACCTCCTATCAGATCCGATAATGTATCAGGATCAGACCCCCTCTCTGCTGGTTGCCAATCCAAGGGTTTGCAAAGCATCGGAAGATTGAGTTTGATAGGGAGCAGATTTACGTTCAAATTGCACATAACATAACAAGAATTCTCTATATACTCTTGACCTTTCTTAAGAACCAGCACTGGATTCTAGCCCCCTTCA
Source organism: Triticum dicoccoides (assembly GCF_002162155.2). Classification (NCBI taxonomy): domain Eukaryota; kingdom Viridiplantae; phylum Streptophyta; class Magnoliopsida; order Poales; family Poaceae; genus Triticum; species Triticum dicoccoides. The sequence continues at coordinate 36,885,923 of NC_041390.1, read as the reverse complement.
TCGTCAGATTTAGGTTCACCGCTAGCATAGCATTCTCAAATGCAGATTGCTCCCCGCTTGAGCCTTTCATACTGTATACCTTTTCTACGCCTAAAACAAGTTCATGTCTCTCCTCTCTGAAGTCGGACCTTATTGAAAAGTAGTACACTTTCTTTCGTGGTGTTCAGGATCCCATGCTTTGTAGTTCATGCATGGCTTTCTCTAACGAAGCTAATGCCGAAAATTAAAGACCTTAAACGAAAAGACACAGGAGGTGGCGAAAAACGAAAAAAGAGAAAGAGCTTACAAACTTTTTGACACTTCCTTACGCTTTCTTTCAAGCATTGCTTCTAGGACAACGGAGAGTATTCCAAGATAAAGAACTAGAACTGAGGTTGACACTACTGAAAGATAAAAGAATGGTGGATAGATGGATTCGCACCATCCCAAAACCGAAATACAGACAAACGAAAAAAAGACGAAAATAAATACTCCACCACCATCCTACCTACTAGCATGTATTAGGTGTTTCGAGAACCTAAGTCCTTACAAAAAGAAGAATCCATGATCACTATATACCCCCGAAGGTACCGAGCCCAAACATCTGAAGCCATACGGATACTCACATCTGCAAAAGGCTGGGATTGAGAATTAAGGAATTGCTGAAGAATTCACTGATACAATCCTCTACTAGCCCCTTCCTCTTTCTCTGATGTGTTCTTAGAACCCACTACCCTCCCTCCAAAAAGACCATGTGACCATCGGATTCACCTCACGATAGTCAACCAGTGAATCAAAGGCCTTATAGGTATTCACACCGCCGGATGAAATTGAAGCCTGGGACCCTTGAAAGCTCGCTTCTCTTCCTGAACTAAGGGAAACCGGTGCCTGAGAGATCCATTATCTGCAGTCTCTGAGCTTGATTGCACATCTCAAACTTCAAAAAGTCCTTTCTCTGATGTAAATTATGTCTGTCTCCTTTGTCCTTCCTAACGCTAGTCTAGTCTCCGATTAAAGGATTGATACGGGCGTGCTTCCTTGCAGAGGGTTGTTTTAGACACCTACCCACCAGAAACTTCGCTTTGCCACCCACACTCAACTAAACATTGATGATTCTTTTCCAGAAATCTCAAGAGCCATTTGTTTATTTCAAACGCTTGATACTGAAGTCCATTCAAAATATCACACACTAAACTACAGTAGTGATCAATTGGCGGAACCTTTTGATAAAATGACAGATTGGAAACCAACACCAACACGTCTAGAAAGTCTGAAGGATAAGGCTTCTCTCGTCCAAAGAACGGTCCTCTCAAAGGTATAAATAAGTAGACATTAGTCTTACTGGTTCGGTCTTTTTCTTTTTTTGTTATGATGCCCACATTTCATACTTCTCAATTCTTATTTATTCAAGGGTTTCTCGATGCATAAGCGAGGCTTCGCGGTCGAAGTACCACATAAGCAATAAAGCCAATAGACCTTGAATAGCCTGTACGAAATAACTTGTGAAGAGGATTTACTAGAGTCTAAAAATCTTGTACGCAAGTTGGCACAGCGCTTTCAATCAATCTCGCTCATCTGGTTTGCCCAGTCAAATCAGTGATTAGGCTGTGCTGGTTGATTTCATCATTTCTAGGTATACCCTCTCCCTTTTCTACGAATGTTTGCTACTCCGCCTGCACCAGTGAATTATTCTATTCTTGTCCTTTGGTTCAGTTTGTGGGGAAATCAGAATTCACCATTGAATCATGTGGATCAGCTCCCCCTTCCCTAGGGCTAGAGGTATTTACACACTGCATTGAACCTAACGCTAGAGCGAGTACTACGATGAAAATCACTTTTATGAGCGAAAATAGCCGAAAGTGATTCTAGATATCCCCCGTGGGTTTGCATAAGTAACCTCCTATCAGATCCGATAATGTATCAGGATCAGACCCCCTCTCTGCTGGTAGCCAATCCAAGGGTTTGCAAAGCATCGGAAGATTGAGTTTGATAGGGAGCAGATTTATGTTCAAATTGCACATAACATAACAAGAATTCTCTAAATGCCCTTGACCTTTCTTAAGAACCAGCACTGGCGTATGGGTAGCAAATACACATATCAGAAGAGCCAAACCGAAAGCACTTGCTTCAAAGAAGCAGCAGTTACCAAGAAATTCCTGGCACCTATGGTAGAGATCGGAGGTATTTGGCCCCCAAAAGGGATTGGGGTTTTAGATCCTTGGGAAATCCCTCTTCTTAATACCCCTATTCCCCCTTCATCCGGAGCTGTCGTAACTTGGGCTCGAACCCGTGTCTTCGACATGAAAAGACGATGTCCTAACCTCTGGACGAAAGGGACCAAAAAGCTATTTTTCATATACTTAAGAGAAGAGAAGTGGTTCCTTTTCTTTCTATACGCGGTGGGCCTTCAAAAAGGAGCGAGGGAGTGATGGGCAACCTTTTTCTATATGTTGCTCGTGAGCCGCCAAGTACCAGTCTCGCAACAGTAATCAGAATGGAGACAAGGAAAGGAATCGAGGCCCGGCCCGGTAGCGATGCCTCTCACGCGGATGGGAGTTGCTTTTCTTTATCACCGTAAGCGTTACTAACCCCTTTCACTCTGCTTTTGGTAACGAACTTACGAACAGTCTTTGCTTGAGCAACTTCTTTTGTGGACAGCCTTTCTTAAAGTGGTCTCTCTCTTCTTTTCACAGGCAGAGGCCGCATTCCCCTTTGCTTTTCTTTTGCAACTAAGCTTAAAAGAAACATAGTAGTCTTTCAAGCCATTAGTGTTGCCATAGGCGACACACAGAGCCCGCACTGTCAGATGGGAGAGCGCCAACGGCCTTTGGACGATGTCAGGAACGGGGGACCTTGAAGGATCAGGAAGAGAAACATCTGAGCCACCGTCAGATCCTTCCTCTTAGAGCAACTTGTCGCAGCTGTGACTACTCTTTCTATTTGAATTGAATGTCAACGAATCACTTGTTTCACTAATGTGACTAGTCTTGACTGCAGGTTTTTTCTTTCTATAGAGAAGTGACTGCGCCTTTCCTTTGGATTTATTATCATAGGTAGTGTTCGAGATCGCCTCTGTGCAGTGAACGCTTGAATGTAGCTAACATCATGGTTGAGGGACCTTCTCGGTTCAAATCTAACAAATAGGTCTCATGTTGGCACTCAATCGCTAAGAGCAGCCAACAACTTAACTTGCAGGTTTTAAAACCTGCTCATATGGTAATGGCGAGGGGTTTTGCGGATCCCTTTCTCTATGAGTTTCGGTCGCATTTATTACACTTTTACAAGACAAAAGCGATAGTGGTTAGAACGCGCTAGACTGGCTGATGCTATAGATTTGCTCCACGCGGGCGATTTCCTCCCTTGTGTGTGCGTGATTTCTCCCTCACAGAATAGGGGCCCCATCTGCTAACCTCCTGCTGCCCAGATTCGTTTGGGCCATGGCGGCCAGTGCTCCTAAGATCATAGAAACAATGTTGCAGAAAAAGAAGATTTGTTGTAATGTACCCCCATAGGAAGCAACAACAGAAACACATGACATATTTGCAGAAATAGAGATTTTAGGTGCAATAGAAAGGAATGTTGTCACCCTCTTTTCAATAAGATGAAGTATTTGAAATGAAACAAAATCCTCTTCATTCTATTGTTAAGTGGGACATTGAGTTCATTGCTGCGATCGAGGGTCCAAAGCCAGCCAATTTGATGACCGCTTAGGAACGGGTTCCGAATGCTCACAATAATGTAGTTGGAAATGACAAAAGGCTCCTAAATTGATACCTAATAATAGCTTAGCAGCTCCTTCGTTTTACTAAAGAGTCAAGTTCGGACATCGTCTCCGCCAATTAGAGAAACGGTGCTGACCCAAGCTGAGTGAGTGAAGGCTCCGGCTTGACCTACTAGCTGTTTGCTATCAATAAATAACTAGCTGACAATATGCTATGCTTACTCTCCGAGCACTAAAGCTATCGAGACATGATCAAATCAAGTAAGTCTACTTCTAATTGGATTGGAAGTGAGTAGTTCACATACGGTTTTCAGTGAACAGTAGTTCATAATGCTGGTCTTATTCCACTTCCATTTGAAGTAGATGCAAAAATCTAATGAGATTGGAGCATAAATCTCACGACTGGATTGAGCTGTACTAGACGCTCAACTACGAGATGCTTGAAAGTCGATGTATCAATAATGTTCCCAAGAGTAGCATCGAGCCTCAAAATGGCAAGCCATGCTTCAAGACTTGGCTCGGGGCAGAACTGAGTGGCTAGGCTAAGTTCCCTAGTCTTCTATTGGCCTACCCACCCCTATGACATGGAGGTGCTTACCCTTCCCCAACAAGCGTTCCACCATGCGGCGATTGATTACCGCTTTCCGTCTCAATCCATTCTAGACCAAGCCCTTGGAATTCTTTTTACATATAGGTTCTTCCGCATGATTTTCCATATCACTTTGTGAAAAAAAAGATTAATTAAGTGAGTTTGGAAGCTACAATTTCGCCTCTCCCATCAATAGGTTTAGCCAGAGCATTTATAACACAACCCAAGTTACTTTCTAACTAAAAGGAATCTCTTATTCATATGGCATAAAATGGAAAAACTTGATGGAGATTTCTTCTCAATTTCCATGGTACAGTCCTTCAAGAGGTAGGGACTGGTCTCGCTGCTAAGGGAGAAGGAGAACTCTGTCAGAGCAAGCTAAAGAGCCCACTTTATATCGTCGATTTCAGGTAAGGCATTCGATCAAGCCTATACATCCGGGAATTTAGCTCCAAACCAAAGACGACTTGCTTTGCTGCATTTATTGGGCCGGGGATTTGCTTGATTTTGGCCAAAGAAAGGCCATATGATCTACTTTCTGGTGCCGGTCCCTTCACAAAGATAGCCCCTTCTTGCTCTTATTCTTATTCTTATTCTTATTCTTATTCTGTCGAATACAAGAGTTCTGAAGCTCCTTTCTTTCAAGTGAAAGTTGCCTATCTTTCTTGGTTCGGAATCCAATCCAGTCCTTCCCGCTGTACTAGATTTTATCTGGTTAAAGTCAGGAGCGATCATGAACGAAGACGTGTCGAAGTGAAAGCCCCAGGGATTATTGACCATAAATCTGTGCACGAACCCATGCAAACAGGCTTAAAAGCAGTGGATAGCCTGGTTCCTATAGGCCGTGATCAACGAGAACTTATAATCGGGGACAAACAAATTGGCCCAACGGCAGATGAAAACGATACCGACACATCTACTAAATCATCTTAACAACCTTGAAGATACGAGATTATATAATAAACTCATTTAGTTGATAGATCATTATTGGATTCTTTTTATTGTGACCAAGATCTGGGGAACTCTACACTATTGTACTCAGATGCTATTCCTTCAAGAAAGTATCAGAAAGCAAAAAGGGACTCGTTCACCGTATCGCGTCCAATACACAAATTGTTGTGATTTATGCTGCTGTCAACGGCTTCTGTGATCGAATGCCAATAGACAGAATTTCTCAATATGAAAAAGCCATTCTAAGTACTATTAATCCTGAATTACAAAAATCCTTCTTAGAAAAAGGTGGCTTAACTAACGAAATAAAGATGGAACCAGATGTTTCTTTAAAAGAAAGCACTGTGTGCTTAGATACAATTGGCTGGCAGCTGAGGCTTGGCAGGATGGGGGAGTTAATTAAGGTCGAGGGAGCAGGAAAGAGTTTGTTATTCGCTATTGGCTTAGTACGGCCTATACATAATAGGGCCATGACGGTTTTGGCAAGGCCTTGAACTTCCTCACGTGGTTGAAGGAGATGCTGTTGCTGGATGGAATGCTTCCGGGGTGCCATGATCCTTCTATCAGGAATAGAATAATCGAGGGCACTGACTGACTGGATCAATCAACGCTCAGTGAGTTACAGACTTCTAGAACAGAGCACTGAATACCAAGTCAAGGTGGATACAGTAGAGAATGCCATACGAACATGGTATAAAGGAGAAATATTAGGCCCAAACTAAGAAGTGTTGCACGCATTGAAGCAATCTCAAGATTCAGAAACGATCAAAATAATGGTATGGGGAGAAGGGCTGAAACAAGGCAAAAACTATTCAATGGGGTAAATAAATATGAGCAATCCGTGAGAATAGCAAACCCCTATCTCTTAAAAAGAAGAAGATAGATAGGTCCACAAGTTGAGACAGAGAAGTTCTAACTAATCAAGTAGGAGTTTACCCATGAGAGTCAGAGGCTGCATCATCAAAGGGGTATAGAAATAATTTAGAAGCACTATGGCCTGAAGCGAAGGGCAAGAACGAACGGAATCAATGTGTTCCAAGAAGTGTGGAATGCGCTATCTCAAAGTAAAGAAGTGTGGCTAGATAGATAAGTTGCACAAACCTTTGAGCTCGATACGATATAGTCTAGCGATTAGTTCATAGACGGGAAGCTCCATTCTCCCATTGTTCGGGACTCTCATTGTTCAGTTCAGAAATTGAATCAACTAAAAAGGAAAAGAAGCAATGGTGGTGGAGTTGTTAAACGGCAGACGAACATGTTTGCCGACTCGACAGGCATGACAAGTGTGATTCTAGATCTTATTGCAACTGAAACTGAAACTCCTAAGAATATGACGAAGTGTGACGGGATTGGGATGACCCAAGCGAGCGTGCCAGAGATCGACTCCAGCGGAGAGAGCAACCAGTGCGGTGGTGGTGGATGAAGGCAAGTGCACCGGATAGAACTCGCCAGGGCTGTCACATCGGTGAAGTACCATCCTGGTTCGAGTGTCTTTGACACAAAAACCAAGCTCGTCAAATTCAATGGTAACAGGATTTTCACGAGTGAAACAACGAACAGATATGAGATTCTTAATAAAATGGGGTGACACAAGTATGTTAGACAAAGATAATGGATTAGAACTAGAAGGAAAGTAAGTGTGCCCAATGTGTGTGATAGGAAGTGTGGAACCGTCGCCGACAATGATGCGGCGGTCGGTGGAGACAGGAGTGAATGAGGCAAGGTTACCAGGATGAGCAAACATGTGAGCCGTAGCACAAGTGTCCATGTACCAATCACCACCTCCAGTGTAATTATTCGGCGTATGAGCGGCATGCAGTGCGGGGAGGAGCACCCGGTCCTAGGGCGCCAGCGGGAGGGCCGGTGAGGGGGACGGAGACGCCATGGGGAGGCCGTAGCCACCGCTCGGTTGCAGCGGTGGGTACTCTCCATACGGTATGGGTAGCAGCCCCGGATGCGACTATGGTGCCGGATAGACCTATTGGCCTGCCGGAAAAACCTGCTGGCCCGCTGACAGATGCTGAAGGTACTGGGCGCCGTCAGGCTGCTGCGAGTGCTGGCCTGCTGACGACCCCCACCAGTATCCGAGAGACCCGTACACGGGCGGAGCCCCGTACGTAGGATTCCTGTACGTGGGAACATGCGCGTCAAACGCCCCGTGCAACAGCAAAAGGTCTACGGGCAGAGGCGGCCCCGGCGACGGGGTGACAACGGACTGGCCCGAGAGCACCGGTGGTGGTAGGGCCGCACCGTAGGACGCCGGCGGCAGAGCCGCGCCAGAGGGCCCGTAGCGGGACTCGCCGGAGAGCGCCAGCGGCGGTAGGGCCGCGCCATAGGACACTGGCGACGGAGCTGCGCCAGAGGGTGCCATCAGCGGGACGGCAGAGGCGGCAGCGAACGGACCGGTGGACGCCATCGGGCGGTTGGCAGTGGCGGATCGCGATAGGCGGCAGCAGCGGCTGGAAAGGCGAGCGGGCAATGCGGGCGATGCGAGCAAGCGAGGTGTGCTGGCTGTTAGACTGTATATATGTAGTCTTGTATAGGCCTTGTATTGTACCTCTTGGTACATCTATATAATGAGATAGCCACACCCCGTTTTAGGGTGTTGAGCCAGTTTCCCAAACCCTATGTTTTACATGGTATCAGTTTAGGTTACGATGTCTTCCGCTGCACCATCTCCCGCCGCCGCCGCGCCGATCTCGACCGCCGCCGCCGCACCGGCCCTCGCTCCGATGTCGCCCTTCATGACCTCCCACCCCCTCGTGACGACGTACGGTGCCGTGCCACCGCCGCCCACTTCCCCGCAGGCTTCGGGGTCTCCGGACGCTCCAATCGTCCCGACCGAGCCCGCGGCGCTGCCAGCCCCTGGCGGCCCTCCTCCGCCGAGTCTGCACCCGTGGTGCGGTGCTCCCGCGCCATCCTATGGTGCGCTCCCGCCGCCGTCATCCTTCTGGCCGGGGTCGGCCTATGCTGCGCCACCGCTGCAACCCAACACGGTGGTGCCGCATCCGCCGCCACCGCACCACTACTACCAGGCGCCGCCGCCGTCCTATGGGGGCGCGGCCTCCTCGCCGTACGGTCCCCTGCAGCGCCCGGCCAAGGTGCTTCAGCTGCTGCGGGTGCTGGCCCCTACGCCGCGCCGGGCACCTACGGTCCTCTTGCAGCGCCCGGGCATGGCTGTCGGTGTCAAAACTGGCGGATCTCGGGTAGGGGGTCCCGAACTGTGCGTCTAGGCCGGATGGTAACAGGAGACAAGGGACACAAAGTTTTACCTAGGTTCGGGCCCTCTCGATGGAGGTAAAACCCTACGTCCTGCTTGATTAATATTGATGATATGGGTAGTACAAGAGTAGATCTACCACGAGATCGAGGAGGCCAAACCCTAGAAGCTAGCCTATGGTATGATTGTTGATGTGTATGTTGTCCTATGGACTAAAACCCTCCAGTTTATATAGACACCGGGTAGGGTTAGGGTTACAGAGAGTCGGTTACAATGGTAGGAGATCTGCATATCCGTATTGCCAAGCTTGCCTTCCACGCCAAGGAAAGTCCCTTCCGGACGCGGGACAGAGTCTTCAATCTTGTATCTTCATAGTCCAGGAGTCCGGCTGAAGGTATAGTCCGGCCATCCGGACACCCCCTAATCCAGGACTCCCTCAGTAGCCCCTGAACCAGGCTTCAATGACGACGAGTCCGGCGCGCATATTGTCTTCGGCATTGCAAGGAGGGTTCCTCCTCCAAGTACTTCATAGAAGATTTTGAACACAAAGATAGTGCCCGGCTCTGAAAAATAAGTTTCCACATATTGCCATAGAGAGAATAATATTTACACAAATCTAATCTGCTGACGTATTCCGTAGTGTGACATCACACCACGACCAAGCTTTTATTCGAATCGTTTTACTGTCCCATCTTAGCGCGTTATGCGAGGCAGTTTCCTTGGCACGTCTTGTTAAAGCAGAGATCGTGTCCCCTTATCCTGGGATTCTCATCAATACGGGCGTGGGTAACCCAACCGCGCCATCGATTACGGCGCTTGGAGATAAGCGAGTTTTATCAGGCTGGTGGGGACATGTAGCTGCGTCCACCCATATAAGGGGATAAAGATCCACCTTTTCACCTACACCTTCTTCCTCCTTCGCCTATCCATTCTTGCGCACTCGAGCTCCAGCGCCCAAGTCCGCACTCCCAACCTCAACCTTCTCCAGCCATGTCCGGAGTGGGAGGCAAGTGGATGGTCTCCTCCATCACGGAGGGACATATCAAAAAGCCGAGGAAGGCCGGATAACTGTCTAACGACATCGCATACCGTCTCCCCGAAAAGGGGCAGCTCATCCCCACCCCTAGGCCCCATGAGAGGGTGGTGTTCCTTCCCCATTTCCTTCGCGGACTGGGCTTCCCTCTCCACCCATTTGTCCGGGGGCTTATGTTCTACTACGGCCTGGATTTCCACGATCTGCCCCGAACTTCGTCCTTAACATCTCGGTGTTTATCGTCGTGTGCGAGGCCTTCCTCCGCATCCTCCCCCATTTCAGGCTCTGGCTCAAGACTTACAATGTCAAGCCGAAGGTGGTGCGCGGCAGCCAGGTGGAGTGCGGAGGCGCCATGGTGGGCAAGATGGCCAATGTCCTCTGGTTCGAGGGCTCCTTTGTGGAGACCCTGAAGGGGTGGCAATCGGGGTGGTTTTACATCACCGAGCCGCGCGACGCCGAATGGGTCGCACCCCCTGAGTTCCGGTCTGGACCCCCAATGCGGCTCACGTCCTGGAAAGAGACGGGCCTGTCATGGGGTAAAAAAGGAGAGCTAACCGGACTCCAAACATGCGTCAAAACCCTGGTGGACAAGAAGCTCAAACTTGTCAACGTAGTCCAGGTTATGCTCATCCGCTTGATCCTCCTGTGCCAACAACAGGCTTTCAACCTGTGACTGTTCGACCTGGCGCGGCACCAAACTCTGAGCAGGCTCTTCGACATGATGTACGAAGATGCCTGGAAGGTGCTTTTCAAGGGCGCCGAGGCTCTCACATCCACTACTGAGGATCGCGGATTCAGTGCGCAGCGTCACGCTCTCGTGGTAAGCTGTTTTTTTTCCTTTTACAGGGTATCAGTTTTTCATAGTTTGACTCCATGCGGGATCTAAACTCCCTTTACCTTTGACAGGATTGGCAGGTGACCTCCGGACAGATCAACTGTCCGGCTCCTTTGCCCGAAGGCCCGGCGGATGCTCGCTTGGTGAAGCTGCTGGTTCCGGCATCCTATGTGGTGCCGGAGAAGAAGGTCAAGAAGAAGGCCACGGGGACTCGAAAGAGTGCCTGACGCCCGGAGGTGTCGGATTCATCATCCGACGAATCCAAGACGCACTCCTCCCGCGATGATGAGGAGGAGGAAGAAGAGATCCCTCCCCCTCCAGCGGGGGAAGGGAAGAAAAGGAAGGCCGCCCCTACTGGGGAGGCCGAAGGGTCCAAGAAGGGGAAAACCCTTCCTCCGGACTACTCCACCGACGCTGACGGGGGCAGAGAGGAGTGGGCACCTAGGGCCAAGCCCCTGGCCAAATTGTAAGTATCCAGATACCAGAGTAATTCGTAGTATTCGTTTATTGCACAACTTTTCCCTCATGTCGAATATGTTTATGCAGCCCACCCAAAGACCGGCTCGACGCGTCGTCGAGCAGCTCACTGGACTCGTCGGATGTGAACTCGCTTCCGACGGCTTCCTCCCCCCGCCCTACGGACGACACCGAAGTGTTGTCCCAACAGGTTCCAAGCCGGGAGGAGGTGGTCCTGGAGGCGCCACAAGGCGACCTCCTGGACTCCAGGAGCAAAGGGGATGAAACCCCCTAGGGCTCCAAGTCCGGCTCTAGGTCGGACACCGCTCCGGAACCTTCAGAGGTTCCAGAGTCCGGCGGGGGACCTCCTTCCAAGAGGAGTAAGTCCGCCGTGCCGGTGGCCCCCGTCCAACCGGAGGTGCCGGACAATATGTTGGAGGCGCTCCAAGGCGCCTCCATCGACGAGGAGCACCGTGCTATTATGAGTGCGGTGGTCCAGAAGGTTCAGTCCGCCAAGAGCGGGCTGACTGAAGCTTGTACTAGCCTTTTGACAGGCTTTGAGGTAAGTAAAGAATGTGTAAATAGTAGTACCGCCTAGACAGTAGCCCCTAATGCTCTGTTTGGCATTCGATAAGAAAAGCCGAATAGAGGATCAAATAGAATTCACAGGAGTCTAACAAATGAGTCAATATGCATATGCAGGCTTCCCTCCTTGCGTCCGCCGCACTGACTGCGGAAGTGGACACGCTAAAGCAGAACCTCGAGCGGTCCGAGCAAGAGCTCGAGCGTGCGAAGAAGCAGCTCGAGGATAATGAATGTAAGAAATACCTTGTTTTTAAATATATATATATATATATAAAAAGGTGCAATTGCGAAGAATGACATGATTATCATGGCTATTTCAGGGGCCACATCTGAAGTGGTGACCCTTAAGCAAGCGCTGGTCGAGGCTGAGAAGAGTGCGGCCTCGGAGCGCACCGAGCGGGAGAAGTATGAGGCCGAGGTTGGCAAGGTGCGGCAAGAGCTCCAGGCTCTCATGGAAAAACATGAGTTTTTGGAGCTTGACTCTAAGACGCAAGCGTCCGAGCTTGCGGTGGCTATTGAAAATGCCAAATCTACCAAGGCCGAATTCCAGAAGACCCTCCAGGAGTTGGATGAGGTGAAGAAGATAGCGGCGGGTAAGGCATTCTTTATGCAAAGCAAACATATAAACGTGAGTTACTTGTTACTTACCCGAATCCGGAGCTCTCCAGGAGTGTTCGCAGATCTTCCCTGGAGTGTATCCGATGCCGCTGCATTCTATCGAGCCGAGGAGGGCAGCTCGACGGAGAAGGTGTTCTGGTCTCAGTACGCTGAGGCCGGACACCCCGTGCCCCTGAGCGACCAGCTGAAGCAACTGGTCAAGCTCCACAAGGCGGCCGAACAGGCCATGAAGGGCCTCATTGTTCGACTGTGGCCTGGAGGGGCCCTGCCTGGGAGCTATTTCGGGCTGGTGCGGCCGTTGGTGGAGGCCTGTCCAAGGCTTGAAGTCATCAAGCGCTCCGTCTGCATTGAAGGTGCCCGTAGGGCCCTTTCCCGTGCTAAGGTGCACTGGGGCAAGCTGGATGCTGAGAAGCTGGTGAAGGACGGGCCACCGCCGGGGAAAGAGCATCGCAAGCCCGAAAATTACTATAAGCATGTTCTGAAGGGTGCCCGCCTTATGGCGGATGAATGTTCTAGGGATGTAACTTTTGAGTGAAACTTGCTCGTTTTGTCCTGTGCGCTGAAAACTTGTTTATATGCACTAAGCAATGCTGTTGGAATTTAAAATATTACCTTCTGTGCGGCTGTTTATCAATTCTGAGAGATGGCGAGTCGTCGGCTTCTGCCCCCATGACGCTAGTGCTGGGGTGTTCGGGGATAAACCTGAGCGCTGTTTTTCCCATGTTTGGGTCCTTCGAGGGAGGCGCTCAGCCCAACGAACAAGGCAATCGGACTATAATGCGTGAACACTCTCACTTAGCCATAGAATTCTATAATTTTAAATTTCGGCGAAGCCCCTGGTATTCGGAAGACCGAGTTCGGGGCGCTATCCACGCCTTGGCCGGACAGAGCCGGCTCCTCGCCCTAAGCGGCATAAGTCTTTAGGGACTCGAAAAAACCTCTCGAACAGCGACCAGCTCTTGCTTCATCATGTCAGTCAGTTTTAGCTTTCTCCACTGAGGTGCTCGACCCAGCTCAACTGGGGCACAATCGTAGTGGTTCTCCTAGTGCTACCTTAGCCGATATAGCGGAACGTAAGGCACCAAAACATAGGAGCCGGGCAAACCCAACTATTGACCCAAGACATGATTCGGAGCCGATGCATATAGTGCTATAAGTTCGGGGTGCCGCACTTGTTAAAGTGTTCGGACTTCTCACACCATATTGAGGGGTATTAAAGCCCCTGGCGTATTTTGGCCGTACCAACGTGTACGGGTGCAACATGTCGTTAAGGAACATATATAAAGAAAAAAGGTAAGGCAAAAATAGACGAAAGCTATGCATTGTTTATTAAAAAGGGGCTGCGATCAAAGCAGAACGATACAAATAATGCGATAAGTGGAAGGTTGGACTAGTTAACATGTCCGTTCCAGGGGCAAGCTGCGGAATAATATGCGGAACAGGTATACTGCTCGTGATAGAGACCACCTGGGAGTTTCGTACTGCGGCGTGGCTTGTCTACTTCCCTGGTTCTTGCATCGTTTGTGCGGCAATTGAGCTGCCGAACAGGCCTTCCGGAGGATGGAGTCCTGAAAGTAAGAGAAAATTAAAAAAATCGGCAGCCCCTGGTACGGTTTAAGACGTGTTTTGGGTGTGCCGTGATGGTGCCCCTCCCCCTGTGCCCATGGTATCTCTAGAGCATAGTTATGTACGCGAAGTACTGGCGTCACCTTTTTGCGAGGGTTGGGGTTGGGGCCGCATTGCTACGCCTGCTCGGATTGTGCCAGGCGGTCTTGTTATAGGTTACTCCGGGCGCGCTTGACGGTGTCCGGTCGTTTAGTGGCCGGACTGGAGAACTGCCTGGAGAGGTTGTTTTGTACTTCCGCTGCAAGGGCCGCCATGTGCTCCTCCGTTCAGAGGGAGCATTCGGTGTTTCCATTGACCGTAATTACTCCTTGAGGGCCTGGCATCTTGAGCTTAAGGTATGCGTAGTGCGGTACCGCATTGAATTTAGCGAATGCGGTTCGCCCGAGCAGTGCGTGATAACCACTGCGAAACGGGACTATGTCGAAGATTAACTCCTCGCTTCAGAAATTATCCGGAGATCCGAAGATCACTTCAAGTGTGACTGAGCCTATACAGTTGGCCTCTACACCTGGTATTACGCCTTTAAAGGTCGTTTTGGTGGGCTTAATCCTCGAGGGATCTATGCCAATTTTCCGCACTGTATCCTGGTAAAGCAGGTTCAGGCTGCTGCCGCCATCCATAAGGACTCTAGTGAGATGAAATCCGTCAATAATTGGGTCTAGAACCAATGCGGTGAATCCGCCATGACGGATGCTAGTGGGATGGTCCCTTCGGTCAAAGGTGATCGGGCAGGAGGACCATGGGTTGAACTTTGGGGCGACTGGCTCTACCGCGTATACGTCCCTTAACGCACGCTTCCGCTCCCTTTTGGGGACATGGGTTGCATATATCATGTTCACCGTCCGCACTTGTGGGGGAAAACCCTTCTGTCCACAGTTGTTCGGCGGCCGGGGCTCCTCGTCCTCATCGCTATGCAGCCCCTTGTCTTCATTTTTGGCGTTTATCTTGCCTGCCTGCTTGAACACCCAACAATCCCTGTTGGTGTGATTGGCTGGCTTTTCGGGGGTGCCATGTATCTGGCACGAGCGGTCGAGTATTCGGTCCAAACTGGACGGGCCCCTAGGATTCCCTCTGACTGGCTTTTTCCGCTGACCGGATTTAGAGCCTCTAATCCAGCATTAACTGTCGCATCCTCAGCATTGTCGCCGTTAATGCGGTGCTTCTGCTTGTTGCGACGCGACCTGCCACTACTGTCCCTGGTGTCCGAATTACCAGGGTTCTTGGTCATACTGTTGCTACGAGCAAGCCAGCTGTCTTCTCCCGCGCAAAAGCGGGTCATGAGTGTCGTGAGTGCTGCCATAGATTTCGGCTTTTCCTGTCCAAGGTGCCGGGCCAGCCACTCGTCACGGATATTGTGTTTGAAGGCTGCTAGGGCCTCAGCGTCCGGACAGTCGACTATTTGATTTTTCTTTGTAAGGAACCATGTCCAGAATTGCCTGGCCGATTCCTCTGGCTGCTGAATTACGTGACTTAGGTCATCGGCATCTGCGGGTCGCACGTAAGTGCCCTGAAAATTGTCGAGGAATGCGGCTTCCAGGTCCTCCCAACAACTGATTGATCATGTTGGCAAGCTGTTAAGACAATGCCGAGCTGGTCCTTTAAGCTTGAGTGGGAGGTATTTGATGGCGTGGAAATCATCGCCGCAGGCCATGTGGATATGAAGGAGATAATCCTCGATCCATACCGCAGGATCTGTTGTGCCATCATATGATTCGATGTTTACGGGTTTGAAACCCTCAGGGATTTTATGATCCATTATTTCGTCTGTAAAGCAGAGTGGGTGTGTGGTGCCTCTGTATTGGGCTATATCATGACGTAGCTCCAATGAGCCTTGTCTACTGTGTTCGGCCCCGCCAAATTTTTGGCTGGTGTGACGGTTACCGTCTCGAGCCGTGGGGCGCCCACGCGATCCGTAGATCGATCTTGTTTGCCTTGCCTTGTCCTCCAACATGTCTTGTAAGTCCGACGCATATTCCCGCGCCTTGGTACGGGGTGCGGCTTGAGTGGAGGGCCGAGAGGCTTCTCTGTCGCGACCACGAGGTGGCCAGTCGGCCGCATCAAGTGCTTCCTCCTCTAATCGGGGTAGCAACCTGCGCTTTGGGTAGCTCTTGGAGGGGCGTTCGAGTTTATGCTCTTCGGCCGCAAGGACTTTAGTCCATCTGTCGACTAGCAAATCTTGATCAGCTCTAAGTTGTTGCTGTTTTTTCTTGAGGCTTCTTGCCGTGGCCATAAGCCTGTGTTGAAAACGCTTTTGCTCGACGGGATCCTCTGGCACGACGAATTCGTCATCGTCGAGGCTTGCCTCGTCTTTGGAGGGAGGCATATAATTATCGTCCTCGACCTCTTTGTCTGCCGCTCTCTCATGAGGGTTGGTTTCTCCATCCTCCTGTGCTAAATCTTGCTAGAGGGGGTTTTCTTCGGCGCTTTCCGGAGTATTATTATCTCCCGTGCTGGAATCACCGTGTTTGTTTTGGCGGGATTTTGAGCGGCACCGCTGACGCCGGCGCTTAGGCTGTTTCTTGGAGGGGTCATCCTCCGCTGTTCCATCGCCATCTCCCTCTTTTGGGGTGTCCACCATGTATATGTCATATGACGAGGTGGCTTTCCAGCGCCTAGTGGGCGCTGGTTCTTCATCATCTCCTTCATCGGCGTCCATACCGTCGATATCTTCGGAGGCGAAGTCGAGCATGTCGGTTAAGTCGTCGACAGTGGCTACAAAGTGGGTGGTGGGTGGGCCTTGAATTTCTTCATCGTCCGTACCCCAACCTTGCTGACCGTAGTCCGGTCAGGGCTCTCCTGATAAAGAGAGAGACTTCAGTGACTTTAGGATATCACCAAAAGGCGAGTGCTGAAAGATGTCCGCGGCAGTGAACTCCATGATCGGCGCCCAATCGGATTCGATCGGCAGGGGCGCGGGGGGCTCGGAGTCCGGAGAGGAGTCCGGCTCCTTGGAGTCACGGGTCTCGCAGAGTACGGGGCTGGTGCTTGGCTCAATCGCCGTTGGGGTTGCAGCCCTCGAGGTGGCGTCCAACCGCCCATCCTCAATCGGCGCAGTTGGATCCGAATTAAGTGTCGGAGCCGATGCGGATGCGGCCTCTAGGGCACTGTCCGGCGGTAGAGCTAGATCATGCTCGTCGTGACAGTGCGATGCGCTCGGCAGTGGATCGAATCCGTCGAAGATCAAGTCCCTGCGGATGTCAGCCGTGTAGTTTAAATTTCCAAATCTGACCTGATGGCCAGGGGCGTAGCTTTCGATCTGCTCCAGATGGCCAAGTGAACTGGCCCGCAGTGCGAAGCCGCCGAAGATGAAGATCTGTCTGGGGAGGAAGGTCTCACCCTGGACTGCATCGCTATTGATGATCGTTGGAGCCATCGAGCCTGACGGCGACGACACAGAGGAACTCTCAATGAAAGCACCAATGTCGGCGTCAAAACCAGCGGATCTCAGGTAGGGGTCCCGAACTGTGCGTCTAGGCCGGATGCTAACAGGAGACAAGGGACACGAAGTTTTACCCAGGTTCGGGCCCTCTCGATGGAGGTAAAACCCTACGTCCTGCTTGATTAATATTGATGATATGGATAGTACAAGAGTAGATCTACCACGAGATCGAGGAGGCCAAACCCTAGAAGCTAGCCTATGGTATGATCGTTGATGTGCATGTTGTCCTACGGACTAAAACCCTCCGATTTATATAGACATCGGGTAGGGTTAGGGTTACAAAGACTCGGTTACAATGGTAGGAGTTCTGCATATCCGTATCGCCAAGCTTGCCTTCCACGCCAAGGAAAGTCCCTTCCGGACGCGGGACGGAGTCTTCAATCTTGTATCTTCATAGTCCAGGAGTCCGGCTGAAGGTATAGTCCGGCCATCCGGACACCCCCTAATCCAGGACTCCCTCAACGGCGCTTTGGCTGCCGCCTCTGCCGGGTCCTACTCCTCCCCTGGCGCCCATGCGATGGTCCCTCGTCCAGAGATGGCCCTGTCCATGGATCCCTATGCCCCACTGGGGCAGGCATACACTGCTCAAACCGCGGCGCCTCCGCTGTTTTATTTCTCGCACCTGCTGCCGGTGAAGCTCGCGCCGGACAACTACCTATCATGGCGTGCTCAGGTCTTGCCTCTACTCCACAGCCGCTACTTGGAGGGCTACGTCGACGGATCCATCCCGTGTCCACCCTCTCACCATCCGACATATCACACGTGGGTGGCGCAGGATCAGGCTATTCTCTCCGCTATCCAGTCTTCGCTCACGCCGAGTGTTTCGTCGATGGTCATCTTCGCCGCTACGTCCAGGGAGGCGTGGGTGGCCCTCCACACTAGTTTCGCCTCTCAGTCTCAGGCGCGTGCGCACTCTATACGCACCGAGCTGGGTGAGACCAAGCTTGGCGATCTCAGCATCACGGAGTACTTCAACAAGATGACGAGCCTCGCCGACACCTTGGCCTCTGTTGGTCAGCCGCTACAGGACGAGGACTTCACCACCTTTGTGCTTAACGGGCTCGATGATGATTGTGACAATCTCATTGAGAACGTCCATGGTCGAGAGGATACGCTCCCGCGTCGTGAGCTCTATGCGCGCCTCCTTGGGCGTGAGCAGCGCATCAAGGCGTGCCGTGTTTCCCCCAGCTTCGCCTCCGCCAACGCCGCCACACGCGGCAAACCTCAGAAGTCGGCCGCATCAGGTGGCAAACCACCGGCTTCCCCGTCGCAGGCCTCGCGGGGCAACGCGCCGACCATCACTGGAGGGAGTTGCCCAGTTGCTTGTTGTTCTAGTTGCGGTGCTCCTCAGGCTTGTCAGCTTTATGGCATCAATCGTCACCTCGCCTCTCGCTGCCACATACGCTACAAGCAAGACTTCCTTGGCCTTGGTAACAATGGAAAAGGGAATGATAAGCAGGCTGCAGCTGCTGTGACGGAGCACGAGCACGGGCGCACCCAGTCCTACTCTCTTGATCCGATGTGGTATATGGATACAGGAGCGACGAATCATCTCACCAGCGAGATGGGCAGGCTCTCCACTCAGGAACCATATCGTGGACATGATCAGGTGCACACCGCCAACGGAGCAGGTATGCGCATCTCCCATGTTGGTCAGGCATCACTTCTTGCACACTATTTTCGCAAGCTGCATCTTTCCAATGTCCTTCAAGTTCCCTCTGCTACGCATAGTTTGTTGTCTATTCCTCAACTTACCCGTGATAACAATGTCCTTGTTGAGTTTCACCCTTTTTGTTTCTTTATCAAGGATCGGGACACGCGGGCCATTCTGCTTAGTGGTCGTCTTCGCCATGGCTTATATGCACTTGACGCACCATCTGCATCTCCTACACCGTCTTCTCCTCAGGTGTTCGGTGGTGTTCGTGTGTCGCCTACGCACTGGCATGCGCGCCTTGGTCACCCTGCTGCTCCTATAGTTAGTCATGTGCTGCATCACCATGAACTACCAGTTATATCCAATAAAAGTGCTGAAACTATCTGTGATGCCTGTCAGCAGGGCAAGAGTCACCAACTACCTTTTTTAGAGTCTAGTCATGTTGTGAAACATCCTCTTGAGCTTGTGTTTTCTGATGTATGGGGTCATGCCCAAACGTCTGTTAGTGGTCACAGCTATTATGTCAGTTTCATTGATGCTTACAGTCGGTTCACTTGGCTATATCTTATCAAGCGTAAATCTGATGTGTTTGATGTTTTTATCCAGTTCCAAGCACATGTTGAGCGTCTCCTTAAGCACAAAATTATTCATATTCAATCCGACTGGGGGGGGGTGAATATCACAATCTCAACTCGTTTTTCAACAAGCTTGGGATCTCGCATCGCGTATCTTGTCCTCATACACATCAGCAAAACGGCACCGCTAAACGTAAGCATCGTCATCTTCTAGAGACTTGACTTACTTTACTAGCTCATGCCTCCGTCCCGTTTCGGTTCTGGAGTGATGCTTTTTCCACCGCATGTTTCTTGATAAATAGGCTTCCCTCATGACTACTGAAAATGAAAACCCCTCTTGAACTCTTGCTCAATGATATCCCAGACTACACGTTTCTCAAAGTGTTTGGGTGCGCGTGTTGGCCGCAATTGTGGCCGTACAACAAGCGTAAGTTAGAGTTTCGGTCTAAGAAGTGTGTCTTTCTTGGGTACAGTTCTCTCCATAAAGGGTACAAGTGTCTTCATGTTCCCACCAATCATGTCTACATTTCTCGTGATGTCGTGTTTGATGAGAATGTGTTCCCGTTTCGTGCTCTTCTGAACCACTCTACCATTAGTTTACCACCTGTGCACTCCGCTACACCTTCACCTGATCAATTTATGGATGTTGCAAATGCTCCTGTGTTGCTTCCTAACCATGCTGCAGGTATTGGACATGGTGCCCGTCTTGAACTCCTGGATAATGAGGCTATGAACAACACTCACGATGGTCATGATGATCCGGTGCATGGCCCATGCATGGCGGGTCGTGCCCGCCAGCCCGATGCATCCATAGCCGACCCGCGGGCGTCGGCAGCGCCCGCCTCACCCGCGCCGTCGCCAGGCTTGCCCGGCTCGCCTGGCTTGCCCGCCATGTCGCAGGCGTCGCCCTTACCTGGCCCAACGGCAGGTGGCCCAGCGGCCACGGCAGCTACACCAGCCAGCCCCGCCTCAGCCACCTCGGATCCTCGCGAGCCGGCCCTGTCGTCGGCTAGGCTCGGCAGCCCCGTCTCGGCCACGTCGTCCGGTGCTGAGTCTGATGACTTTGGCTCCTCCAGCCCGGATCGGTCTCACCTTCGTCTCCTGTGGCAAGCCCCATGTTGCCGGCGCCGCCTGCTGTGGTCTCTCATCGACCACACACACGCAGCCGGTCTGGTGTTTTTTACCCCAAGGAACGCACAGACGGGACTGTGGCGTGGCTTGCCGCATGTGTGGCTCATGCTGCTGCGGATCCGACGGCTGAGCCGCGTCATTTTCAGGCCGCATTGGGTATTCCTCACTGGCGTGCTGCAATGGAGCAGGAATTTCAGGCTTTGCTGAAAAATGGCACTTGGCAACTTGTTCCTCCGGTCTCTTGTCTCAACATTATTGACTCCAAGTGGGTGTTTAAAGTAAAACGACATGCAGATGGTTCGATTGAGCGCTATAAGGCACGGCTGATTGCCAAGGGTTTTAAGCAGAGGTATGGTCTTGATTATAAAGACACGTTCAGTCCAGTTATCAAGCCTACTACTATTCGTATACTGCTGTCTCTTGCTGTTACTCGTGGTTGGTCTCTTCGTCAGCTTGACGTACAAAATGCCTTCCTCCATGGAGTTCTTGAGGAAGAGGTTTATATGCGTCAACCACCAGGCTTTGTTGATCCTACACATCCGCATCATCTCTGTCGTCTGGTCAAGGTGTTGTATGGACTTAAACAGGCGCCTCGTGCGTGGCATGCACGCCTTGGTTCTGTTCTCCGGGCTCTTGGGTTTATTCCCTCCACTGCTGACACATCACTGTTCCTCCTTCAACGTCCTGAGGTGACGATGTATCTATTGGTTTATGTTGATGATATCATCCTTGTCAGTTCTTCTGATGCTGCTGATCGCCTTGTGTCCGCATTGAGTGAGGAGTTTGCTGTCAAGGATTTGGGTGCTCTTTATTACTTCCTTGGTTTGGAGGTATCACGGTCCTCTACTGGGTTGACTCTGACTCAGAAAAAGTATTCTATGGATTTGTTGCGCCGTGCTGGGATGCTCAAATGCAAACATGCTATCACTCCGATGTCTGTGACTGATCGGTTGTCTGCCCTTGATGGAGATCTTCTTTCTGCTGATGACGCCACTGAGTATCGCAGTCTTGTTGGTGGTCTGCAATATCTCACTATCACCAGGCCTGATGTCTCTTATGCAGTCAACCATGTGTGCCAGTACCTTCATGCACCTCGTACCACTCATCTCTCGGCAGTTAAGCGCATCTTGCGATATGTCTCTTCCACTGCTTCGTATGGTCTGCTTCTTCAGTCTGCACCGTCTTGTGAACTTTCGGCTTTCTCTGATGCGGATTAGGCTGGAAGTCCTGATGATCGGCGATCCACGGGGGGATATGCAGCGTTCTTTGGTCCTAACTTGATCGCCTAGAATGCTCGCAAGCCAGCCACCGTGTCTCGTAGCAGTACTGAAGCTGAGTATAAAGCAGTTGCTGACGCTACCGCTGAGATCATATGGGTACAGTCCTTATTGCGGGAGTTGAGAATCTCTCCAGGTCATCCTCTAGTTCTGTGGTGTGATAACGTTGGTGCTACATATCTTTCATCTAATCCGGTGTTTCATGCTAGGACGAAACACATTGAGGTTGACTATCACTTTGTTCGGAAACGTGTTACACAGAGACTACTTTGTATCAAGTTCATCTCCTCAAAAGATCAACTTGCTGACATCTTTACGAAGCCTCTTCCACAACCACAGTTTGTAGGCTGTAGGCACAATCTTAACTTACTTTGTACTTCAGGCTATAATTAAGATTGAGAAATGGTATTAGACTGTATATACGTAGTCTTGTATAGGCCTTGTATTGTACCTCTTGATACATCTATATAATGAGATAGCTACACCTCATTTTAGGGTGTTGAGCCAGTTTCTCAAACTCTATGTTTTACATTGGTGATCGGGAATAGACGATGCAGGCGAGCGGCGTCGGGCAAGGCCAGCGGGCGATCGGGTGAGTGGGCGAACGGGCGATGCGAGGAGCTGGCGAGGCGAGCGGCTAGCGATGCGAGAGGCGAGAGTCACGTACGTGTAACCAACTAGCTAGCAAGCTAGCAGGCAACTCAATGGATTCTGGCCATGGCTATACGTACGTGTGTAGAGCCTTGACGATCAACACAGGCAACGCGACAGGCAACGCCACGTGAGGCCGGCGGGCGGCTGGGGAAGCACGCGCGCAGGGAGGGAAGGAGCGGCGGCCGGCGCGGGAGGCGCGCAGACGGCGGCGGCTAGGTGGTGGCGGCGGCAGCGGAAGACTAGGGTTAGAACCTAAAAACTAATATCATGTAAGATTATGATTGCACGATATATTGCTCTTCTGCATAGGCACGTATATATAATGTACAAAGGTGAACCACAAACCTCAACTATACAAAAAACTAGGAGGTGGGCCCAATATATAATATGCACATAACACATATACTCAACATTCACAAATACGTCGCACCCTCCTCTCTCACTGGCTGATAGTGGGGCTATACGCATGTGGCATGCCATGCAAGCGGCTCGTATGTCCGCATACGTGTTTTGTGACCGTATTTGCACGTAATGTCAAGTTAGATGACAAATCTGTATTTTTAAAGTTTTAGCACCGAACTGAATATCGAGCGCAAGTTCTATGACTTACTGTGATATTACCTTCAATTTCAATGGTTCTTCCCAACACCCATAAAGCAACACTATCACAGTTGGTCCTTCTCTTTCAGAACTGGGCATTGAAGCCTGATAAAATGAGGAGACCAAATCCACCACCATCTTTCCGTATCATGGAGAAGCGGAAAAAGTTGAGTTCATTTACTGGCATAGGTATCACAGCTAGTCTTTGTCTATCCATATCAAATTCAAGGATTCCACCCAAGCTCCCATAAGCAACCAGTAAACAGAACCCCCAACCAGCACAGCAGGTTTGGTCCTAGAAACAGCGACCCGAAAACAGGCAAGATCCTCAGATTGAAGCGGTGTTGTGACAAGATTGCCCCATATACCGGTTTCCGACGAGTAAACGCAGGCGGCCGCTTGCGTAATTTGTCTTTCACCGATGCCTACCAAAGCCACATGGAAGTGGAGGACGTCTCCGGCAGAGCGAAGCACCGCGCCGTTGATTGGGGATTTATCCACGTCGAAGCCCGGGGGAACGGTTATGCGGTGCCGGTCGCCGGTGACGGGATAAACAAGGAGTTGGAGACGGTTCCAAAGTAAGATGAGTACAAGGCCATGGCAGGGCCGGCCTTGTGTTTTCGGGAGGCCCTAGGCAAACTCAACGACATGGGCCCCTACGTTCTAAGTTCTAAGACCATAACTTTCAATCACACATCTTTATTTTAAAATTTGAGTATAATAATTCAAATGATTCCATCAAGAACAATAATAACCAAATTCAAATTGACTCTATCAACAACAATAATACTAAAAAGATAGCAAAACAAAAACCTAGACATGTACATAGAATGACAAAAAAATTAATAGATTGGATTAGAAATTTTAAAAATTTCGTGCATACTGAAATTGGA
The DNA here is from genome assembly GCF_002162155.2 of Triticum dicoccoides. Lineage (NCBI taxonomy): Eukaryota > Viridiplantae > Streptophyta > Magnoliopsida > Poales > Poaceae > Triticum > Triticum dicoccoides. The sequence goes on along the minus strand of NC_041390.1, from coordinate 36,862,087 downwards.
GGATGGATCATGTATGTATATTTGAATACATATATACTAAATAAAGAATAAAGAAACTACTGAAATTGTCAAATTGGGGTTTTGGGAATGGACAAGAACTGAGGAACATGGATGAAAACGTTCAAACGTATACTCACTTGCGGAATTTCAAGGATTGGAGACGGCCGCGTTGTAGACTTCAAGACTTGCAGTCGGATGTATACTTATATAAGTATTGCGTGGTGCCGCCTTGCCAGATGCTGGATGGACGGGCTGCCGGACTGCCATGCGGCGTGGGCGCGCGCAGCTCCAGCGGGCATCGGTGGCCGAGGCGAGGGCGACGCGGCAAGGCACCGAGCGAGAAGGCTGACGGGCGACAAAACTACGAAGGAAAATGAGCAGTCGTGTGCCTAGCAACTGGCGTGTGTCATGGCGCCTGATGCTTCGTGTTTGCTAATAGATCAGGGTCGCTAGCTAGCTATCTGATGGGCCTCTTATTTCTTTTCTTTATTTCTTTTTATTTTTTACCTATTTTTTGCTGGGCTATAGTACATATAAATACTCCATGCATCATGGGCCCCTCCCTCACCTGGACCCTGGGTCGTCGCCCCACCGGCCATACCCCCAGGGCCGGCCTTGGGCCATGGCGGCAACCAAGATAGACGATGCGGCCCCCGTCTTCGTGTTGCAACGAGAAGCGCTCGGGCGAGACACGGTCTGAGGCCTTGAGGGAAGGCGTGAAGGAGAGCCCGTCGTCTAGCTCTTGGAAGAAACCGAGGAGGGGAGGGTTGCGCCGGTGGTGGCGGCGGAAGCGGCGGCAGAAGCCTGGATCGGAGACGAGGCCGCGCCAGCGCTTGCAAACAAGGAAGGCGCGGGGGAGGGAGGACGGCTGTGGGGGGGAGGCGGAGGAGGATCTCAGAGAGGAGGTTGTCGTCCTCCAGTGGCGGCACCGCCACCGGCAAGGAGGGGCGGCGGGGGCGGGGGCAGCGGAGGCTGCTCATCTCGCCCTACGATGTGTGAATTGTGATGCTTTTTTCAGAGAAGAATGCGGTGTGGGGCGTGGGTTAGGCTCGATGTGGATGCAGTAGACGTGACCGGCCCAGTGCGTGGCATGAAGGCCGTGAGCAGGGCCGCCTCCAGGAATTTGGGGGCCCGGTGCGAAAAGAAAAATGGAGCCCTAAATTTTAAAAAATATAGAATTACGCAAGCATAATCACCTAATTATGTAATTAAATTTTATATTATTTCATACAATGCTTAGAATATTCTGAAGTATCAATGCGAAATACTAAAACCAATAAACTGACCTCATTCTCTATTGAAAAGTGTCATCCGTCTTTGTTCCTGGAAATGAAATCTACAATTACATCTTCATAATTAATCTTCTCCAAGACATCATTTTCCAGCGCTATTGTCGCCAAACCATTGAGTCTTTCTTGTGTCATAGTTGAACGCAAATATGATTTCAACAACTTGAGATTAGAGAAGCTCTTTTCCGCAGTTGCAACGGTTACAGGAATGGTTAACAAAATCCTGTACGCAATAATAGCATTAGGATAGAAGGGGCGCTTCATCAGAATCTCAAGAATATCAATGGGGCCCATAGATTTCTTAACTAAATCCTGGATGAAAATTAACTCGTAAAACAATTCAGCTCCATCAATGTCTTTGTGTTCTCCACTCTTAAGTGCATCCTCAAGATTAACACAAGCAGCCAACAAACTCTTATCATCCATAGATCGCAGCCTATCTGAAGTAAATAAGAAACCAAAAGTTTTTTCATACCCCTGATATTGCTCAAACCTCCTGGTAAGTGAAACTATAGCTTGATCGACCACTTGCAGAAAATAATTGACCCTAAATGACTCCTCTGCAGATTGTGAAGCAATAGATGCATCATCTGCACCCTCATCGAATTGTCTTCTTCTTTTGATTTTCCGCTTGGTGCGGAACTCTGGATGAATATCCATCTCAAGTGCAATTTCTTTTGCATCTTCCAATGCTTTTGAAAAGCCAGTTTCTCTATACTTCTTGAAAAAGGAAATCAGACCCTGTATAGACTCAATTGCAATATCAATAAGCATGTCCTTAGATTGTAGCTGCATGCTGACCAAATTAATAGCGGATAATATATCATACTAGATAATTATTGACACTAAAAATTCAAAACCACCAAGTTTCATTTTCTGCCAATGATTGTGCTTCACTACTTGTCAATGGATCCTTATAAGTTTCAGCCACTTGTAGTAAAGCCTCCCTTATTTCTGGCATTTGAATCCGTATAGCCTTAACACTCTCAACATGACTCTCCCAACGAGTAGATAACAATGACTTGACAGTCAACTTCTTTAAGTTATCTTTGAGAATTTGCCATCGTTTAGTCGAATTAGTAAATATTGTATAGATGCGTTGTATAATTCCAAAGAAGTCGGTTGCTTTACGGCAAGACTTCGCCATATCGCATAGTGCTAGACTTAGACTATGACAACCACAAGCTGAATAAAATGCCCTTGGATATTTGTCCAGAAATTTCTTTTGTACCCCTTTATTGTTTCCTTTCATATTTCACCCATTATCATAACCCTGTCCTCTCACATTATCCACATCAAGGCTAAGATTATTCAACTCCTCTTCTAGATCATTAAACAAACCTTGCCCAGTGGTATCATTCACCTCCAAAAAGCCTAAGAAAGATTCTTCGCTACAAACAGAAGCAGAAGATGTATCTACATACCTAATTATCAAGATCACCCCTTTGAATTTGAGCATCTTCTTCTAATTTCTGTTTCTTCTTACACTTGAAGGCACCAGAATCATACTTTCTTCCAGAACTAGAATGCATGATTATTTCTGTTTCAATGAAATATATACTCTTTCAATTTATTTGAACTGATGAGCTCACATGAAATATAGACTTGTGACATGTATAGGTAGTTCAAAAAACTTACAATCAGATAGAACATTGATTTTGTACTTGGACGATAGTACGAGCAACTACTGAAATTCTTGAATCTGTGATTACTTCTAAACTTGAACGACTGCACAAAAAACCGTTCCCAAACATATTAACACAACTTTGTAATTTGTATGAAAATTAGAGAAAAGGGGAGAGCGTAGGGAGCAGGGAGGGCACCACACCAGTTGGTCTTCTCCTCTTGGGCGGCACCGCGGCAGTGTCTGTCGGCTGCCGGCGCGACGGCGTCCAGCGCTAGAAAGTAGTCCGCTTCTTGCCCGTCGCCTCGCTGAACCTGCAAGGTTGCAACACGATCGCCACCGAGCCGTCAATTCAGTCGGAAGCAATGGGGGGAAGGAAAGCCTAGCGATCAGGCAGGGAATAGGAGGCGGAAGTTACGGAACGTACTGCGGTGGGGCTGTCGTTTCATCTACGATCGATCAAATCCAGGCGAGGGGAAAGGCGGCTGCTACAAATAAGCCGTGCTGGTTGTTCATTCTATTTCGATCTCGCCGTGTTCAACCGTTGGATAAGTGTACCCACTGACTGCTTCGTTCTCCTTGCCTCGCGAGTCGCGACCAAAAGCAGAGAGAAATCCCTTGCAGCTCACTCCCATCACGGTCACGCGGAAAAGTTTAACCCGAGGGCGGCGAGCTCCGGCGAAAATTTCGCAGTGTCCCACGATAGCCTACAGTGCAGCTCGAAGAGCCGCCGGCAATCGCTGCATCACAGACCAGGAGACACGGGGGTGCTGCTCCATGGCAACAGCAAGCGCCACAAAGAAGCTTCAAACCAAGCACAGACGACCCCTCCGGCGGCGAGTGCAGCTCCGACGACGCTTCAGTCCAGCTCCAGCGGCGCTCCATTGCAGCCCCGGACGGCGCTCCAGTGCAATTTGCGTCGGCGGCGAGCAGCGCTTCAGTGCAGCGCTGCGTGCTGCACCGCATCACCGGCGGCGAGCGACGCTCACGCTCCATTGCAACTCCGTCGACGGCGCTTCAGTGCAGCTCCGCGTGCTGCACCGCATCACCGGCGGCGAGCGGCGCTCAACTGCACTCCGGCCTCTATGCTGCCTTGCAACACCGGCGGCGAGCAGCCCAACCTCTCATGCGTGCTGCGTTGCAGCACCGGCGCCAACAAGCTTCGCGACCGGCGTGGGTTAGGCTCGATGTGGATGCAGTAGACGCGACCGGCCCAGTGCGTGGCATGAAGGCCGTGACCCGTGAGAGTGACAACGAAGAGCCCAAAACTGGGCTGGACACTGAAAAGCCTACGATGGGTGTTAACTAGGGTTAAATAAAGGAGAGGAGTGTCTCAAAATAAAAAAAAGGAGATGACATCTGTTTTTTCGAGGAAATTCAAAATGAATGCATATTACACACAAATTCCATAAAAAAGCATACACACATATTCTATTTTTTAACACATACATGTCTTATAGGTGAGTTGTAGATTATTTAATTTTATGAAAGAATACCTTCGTTTTTCCTCTACAAAAAGTGGATCCACAATAGCAAATTGTACGTCAATTATCGACATATTTGTTTTCTGTGTAGCCCACAAATATAATTATGCATTAAAAGATTTTATATAGTTCACACACATATGTTTGATGTAAACAAAATCATGATATTATTTTAGATTTCAAAATATTGTTTACGTTTCTTTGGCAAGTCAAGCTTCATCGAGTCGGGTAGCTATTTTGCATGACACACACGCATGCACGCGCACACACACTATTGGAAGGAAGGTAGATTTCACCGTAGGTTTTTGGTTAGGCGTAGGGGAACGTTTTTATTTTATTTTATTTTTTTGCATTGGTGAGATTGATCGACCGGATAAATTTGGTTGGGTGCAGGGTAGAGCATATGGATGAGTTTTTGTTTTTTTCTTTCTGGAATGCTGCAACTGTGACTCGGGGTATCATTTTGCTCTTTCCTTTTCTACAGTACGGATGGTTAACAAAATCATGATGGTGACATTTCCCTCTTGGCATGTGATTTATTATGCACCGCCTTAGTTTGGAGCACAGATTGTGTGCATGCTTTTGATTTTCCTTTTATGTATAGAAGAAATTTGCACATGTTTGGGGAGTTTTTCGAGTTTGCAAAAGTGAAGTGAATATAGTTTTTTACAGTACAATATTGAGATCTGCAGAAAAACAAAAACAAATAAAAAATAAAAAAATTGGAGAAGTGGGGTATCGATCCCCATACCTCTCGCATGCTAAGCGAGCGCTCTACCATCTGAGCTACATCCCCACGTTGACAAATTTACTTAGCAAACGCTTTAACATTAATACTTCTCACCATATCCCCACATAGCTCATGGAGCTTCGCTTTTGGGCCAACCAATGTTTTGAGATATAGTTGCAACAGCGTCCTGTTGTGTGCGAAAATGTATGCAATTTTTCTTACATTGTTCTTCTCTAGATATTCATAGGCGGGGACAGGGCTGCGAATATTATATCATTGAATCAAGATGTATGACCAGCAAGGGACTCTTTCCTAAATGGAAAACCTTTATATGTCTTTTCATGTTTGTTCATCAATTAAATAGTCCCATCTTATTTTTTACTCTGAACCCACCAATTTATATCTCTCTCCGACTTACCAATCAATAAGCCATCGAATTGATAAAACAATGGATGAATCTGATTTATCCCTTGAGGAAAATCCCGATTAAAAGTTGCGCAATGAGCCAACATCGTTGGAAGAAATTATTCATGAATTAAATTGTGCTCGATTAAAGGATGCACAATAGCCAACACCGTGGAAGAAATTATCCACATATTAAATTGTGGGCATCAATTACGGGACCTAAAATGAAATTTTGAGCATGAGGATCCGAAGTGTCGTGGTCGATTAAAGACTGCGTAATGAGCCAAAACCATTGGAAGAAATTACCCATGGATAAAATTGAGACATTAATTGCGGGTCTTAGACCGAAATTTCGAGCATGAAGATCCGATGCAATGAGCCAACACCGTTGGAATAATTTATCCATGAATTAAATTGGAGCATTAATCGCAGGACTTCAACTGAAATTTCAAACATGAGGATCCAAAGTGTCGTGCCCCATTAAAGACTGAGCAATGAACCAACACCCTTGGAAGAAATTGAAATATACTTCTAAAAAATTATTTTATTGCAACGCACGCATGTGTGCTAGTAATTCTTAAACTGAAATTCTAATCAGAACACGCACCCACGCATCACATGACCTATAAGACATCACCGCTCGCCTCTCTCCTCCGCAGCCTGGACATTTTCTTACCTTCACGCTCTCTCTTCTCTCCCTCGATTGCTTCAATGAGAGATCCCCTAAGCCGGCGACCGATTGTGCAGCCCCAAGTTGCACTCCTGCTCCGACTCACCGGAGCCCCCAACTTTCAGTAAGTCCATGGCCCCTATGCACACTTTTTTTTTTCTTTGTTGTCGTGGTGACTTTTTTGTGGTTTTGACAGGGCAGTGTTATGGAAAGGCCAATGCTAGGCGCCGGCGCGCCGGCCCAAATTTCGGCCGGTCCGCTGCCGAGCGTTGGATCCGTACGAAATCAACGGTCTACGTATAGCAACGACTGAGTCGTCTTCTTCCTTCCGTGCTCGTCACCAGCGCTCGCGCCTGTGCTTGCCGGCCACCCCCGCCCCGCCCAGCGCTTGCCCCCGTGCTCGCCGGCACCCTGCGTCGCCCGCGCTCGCTCGCGCCCCTGCTCGCTGGCCACCCCGTGCTGTCCACGCTTGCTCGCGCCCGTGCTCGCCGGCCACCCTCGCGCCGCCCAGCGCTCACGCCCGCGCTCGCCGGCCACCCTGCGCCGCCCGTGCTCGTCGGGCACCCCCACGCCGCCCGCACTTGCTGGCCACCCCCGCCCACAGTTAATCGCAGTCGAGCTTGCAGGTCCACCATGAAAAAGGATGTAGCAAAAGTCCTTGACGGACGTAGCAAAAACTACAACTGTTATAACAAAAAAATGGTCGCTGCCGTCAGTCACGGGATGCAGCTTGGGCGTGAATGAATGTAGCAAAATCTGTAGCGGGTTCTAGCAAAATTGCCGCCGGTACCAGCAAGAAAGAAAAGGGGTTGTAGCACTAGTGTTCTATCAAAAAAAGTCTCCTCCTTCCTCAGGCGATATTCTCAAGCGTGAAGCACCTCACCTGGTCGCCTCTCATGACGGTTCCAGCAAAAACTACAACGGTTGCAACTTGGTGCATACCCGCTTCCAGCAAAAATCCAAGCCGCTTCCTGCAGTTCTTCATGATGGTTCCAGCAAGACTCCATAGCGGTTGCAGCCAAAAACCTCGCCGTCGTAGCAATTTGAATTGCCGGTTCCAACATTCTACCACCACCGGCTCCAGTAAACTCGATGGGTCGGCTGCAGCAAAACTCGAGTCTCCGGTGACAACAACTTGTTTTGGGATCACCACCGGTTGCCGCTCTCGCTGGCCGCCGTTGTAGCATGGTCGCCGCCGGTTGTAGCACCCCACTCCGTGCCGCAAGTTGTAGCAAAAACGTCGCCAGAACTCGTCCCCACGCTTGAAGCACCATGGCCTTGTGAATGAATGTAGCAAAAACACGTCGCCAGTAGTAGCAAACAAACGAGGCTGTTGCAACAAAAATGTCGTCCTCGTCGTCGCCGGGCACATCTCAATCAGTAAAAAAGTGCCATGGCCTCATGAAATGGACGTAGCAAAACACACAGACGGTAGTAGCAAAAAAAATGACACGGTTGTAGCAAAAATGGCCCCCATCGCCGTCGCCTGTCGCAACAATGGCCGCCGTTGCAAAACCAGAAGACGGTTGTAGCAAAAAACTTCGCCGGTAGTAGCAAAAACTGATTACGGTTGCAGCAAATCGCCGTCGCCGCCGTCGTGAGGTTCAGCTCCACCTTGATGGATGTAGCAAAAATCTTCGTCGGTAGTAGCAAAACCAACTATGGTTGAAACTTTAATATGTACCGTTGAAACATTTCTGTCAATAGTTGCAATTCTTTTCCACTTGCAGGGGTGTCAGCTGCAGCTCCGGCCATCGCTCGTCGCACCGCTTAGCTTGCAGCTCGCAACATCCGGTCCTGGCCCCCGTCACGCTCGACCATGGCAACAGGCGCAGGGCACGAGGGCGCTTCCATGGCGACGAGGTTGCAGCAAAAAGGGCATGGGATTGGGGTCTTGTGCTGGTTTGCACCGGCCGCAAGGGCGCACACGGCTGCACACGAGGCTGTTGGTGCTCGCCGGGGAAAGAAGATGGTAGGTGGTCGGTTGAGATGGAAGCAAGAAGATAAGACAAAAAAAAACACAGAAAGCGAAGGATAGACGCACGATCCCTGTGGGTTGATCGAGCGCACGCGACGCGACCGGCCGAATCGTTCGGCCGGCGCGCCGTTCTGAAATGTTTCCCTTATGAAAATCACCGCACCGGCAAGCTTGACGAGAGGGAGGGGGTGGAGGAGGGAATGGATCTCCGAAGAGGCACTGCGGATCCACCGGTCGTGTATCCGAGCAAGCATGGTTGTATCTTATGTTTTTTTTAGAATGGTTGTATCTCATGTACGGGCCCTCGTGCCGGACTCATGGGCCCATAATCGATCCGAGCCCAGAGCATCCCTCCTCACTCCCCAGCCCAACTTTATAAACCCGTCAATACATCCGGGCAGAGGCAGGCCGCACTCTCCCTCACTCTCCGTCTCCTCCCCAGCGACAGCGAGCAGTGAGCAGCGGGGCGCGTGCGGCGTCGGTGCGGAGAGCGGCGCGGCCGACTCCGGCGGGCGCCTCCCGATCACCGCCGCCTCCTCCTCCGCGGGCAGCCGCAATGGCGAACAGGGGAGGGAAGGGGTCGTACCCCCCGTCCAAGTCAGGTGACCCCCCTTTCGTTTTATCTCCCTTTTCCCCGCAATGGCAAGGGATTAGGGTTTGCAGAACGCCGAGGGTTTTGTTGTCACGAATGATACTGGTGCCCCGGCGGGTGGGCATCGAAGGGGATATGAATTTTGGCTATTGGAGAAGGTTTAGATCCAATCTGATCGGTGCGAGGGCTGATGATTCGGTTGCTTACGTGGTTTTGGTCGGATTTTGTTATGGGTGTGTGATATATCGACGGCAAAACATAACCGTTTAGTCCTGTAGGGGATCCAAAGGCTTTCGAGCAGTAGCGGCAGCGGGGCGGGAGAGTTGGTTATTCAATTTGTTGAGGGCTTCTTTCGACTGTAGGACTTTTGGATTGTGGAATTTTCTTCCTAGCACAATGCCCTTTGGATTGTGGAGTTGGATTGGATTATCTGTTTATGTGCGCTCATAGAAATACATCTGGCTAATATTTGTTACCAAATTAATCTTAACAACTTTGCTACTGGTTGTGCAAAAACATTCCAGTGAGCTTATGCATCCCGGTCCCCTTATCCCGAGCGTCCATAGTTATAGGGACCTGTGTCGCTGGATTCTGTAAGGATCGAGTGGTACGTTAATCTCGGACGGGATTACAGGGTCCCGGACCGTGAAAGGCCTAATTCCTACTAGGGTACTGTACCTGCTGGCCCGTGCTCCCTCAGATAAAGACAACGCATATAGGCGACCCGTGAGTCCGTGACACAGTACCATAGCAGTCGAAGATAGTGTGCTGTACTCTGTATTTCTCTCCAGAGGAGAATGCTGGGCGGCTGGGGCGGATTTGTTTGAGGCAAAGGATGGAGAAGAAACTGATCTGAGTGGAGGCATTAGTTGCTGGATAGGGAGGAGGAGGTGATTCAGCCGTTCGCCCGGGTCTACCGCCGCCGGCGGCCTGGACGCGCATCGCCGAGGTCCAATTCTGGCACCGGCGGGTTTCATTGCGGAGCCACCAGTTAATTTTGCGTGGATTTAATTTTGGGTACGAGCCCCTTGTCCTGGTTAGGATCGAGCGGGAGAGATGTGAGACCCGTTAGTTCTGCTCCTGACACCGCCTGCTTGGAATTCTGTTGTTCGACAATGGCCGAGAAGCCATCAGTGACGACGGATCTGTGATTTAGCACAAGAGTCATATAGAGCGGCTTCAGCACATATGAATCGGGGAATATAGATTGGACCCCAACCCCATTATAACCATAAAAGACATGCGCAGCTGAATGTTTCATTGATTCGTACGGTCGTCAGGAATGACACTGTCAATGCGGCCGTCCGCCGTCGCCATGGGAGAGCTGCATGCCTTCCTTGGAAGAAGTTTTTGTTGATTTTGGTGCAGTTAAGCAGTAAGCACATAAGCTTGGTCTGTGTATTTAAATTCCATGCTTGAGCATCTTGGTGTGTGTTTTTTTAATTCTGCTATGCAGAGGAAGATCGCCTGTTAATGTAGGGCATATTTGGTTGGTGACTAATTTTGCCACACTACTGCTGCCAGACTTGCCTTAGGTTAGGTACTCAAATTCTTAGCCTCACTTTGGATTGCCCGAGGGAATTTCGCCACACTTTTTGTCTGTATGACATGTGGACTTATTTTGAACAAAAGAATCTTGCCTTAGGTGTGGCTACAACCAAACACCCACCTAACTTGGTCAAACTTGCCTAACTTGATATGTTGTGGCAAAGTGTGGCTGGAAACCAAGGAGCCCCGTAGTTAATCCAACCTTCACTATTTTGGTAAAGGAAAATCCTTGGATCAAATGTAGAACTAAACTAGAAACTGAGGTATATACCTATTCTGAAATATCACATGTGTGATATGCTCGTGGTTCTGTGATAGTTAGCGTTTTTTCTACCCGTGTCAGAACGGCTTACGACATGCCGTAAATTCTCTCTCAAGAATATACTACTTTGGAGAGCATGATGATTTATCCCTTGCATATTTGAAGTGGTCCGAGCACTACTCACTTGGCCAACGTATGATTGGCTTTAACTTCTTTTACGGGTAAGGGCTGATGAGTCTTTGTGCCTCACTAATATGCTTGGATGTTTACTAGCAATAGGTTATCTATTTCGCAGCATCTTAGAAACACACACTACAACCTTGTTGTCTTGTTGAAATGCGTGGAATGGAGTGATGTACATGCATCAAGTCTGCATATTGTACTGGGTATTTTTGGAATTAATTTAAAATAGCAATATTTAGCAGCATTATCACCAAAGGACTAGCCATGGGCATGGGTGCGTGGAAGTTAGCTATTCACGTGGCAGAGCCATGACTTGGTTTCGAGATCTTGTGGGTTTCAAGTCTAGCGTACCGCAACTTGTTTGGAACTGAGAGGCTTTAAGTCAAAATAAAGTGAAATTGCGGGGCACAACAGCAACAAGACAACCACCGCCTATATCTTGAGTTATTGACCTCCATTTCCGCTTCATCCCACCTCCAACTTTCCTCCTCTTCTCCTCTTCTCCAGATCTACTCCACCGCCGCCTCCCATGGTGTCTCCAGCCAGAAACCTTAACCCTAATCCGAACACTAACAACCCCGATCGTCCCTTCGACATGGGTATTCTCTTCGGGTCACCTCCTAACCCGGCGCCTACCACCACGCCCATGTTCCCTGCCGCTGCCGTTCGGCTACTCCCACCCCTCGGTCACCTCTCCCTTTCACGGCGTCCCCTACCTCCACCACATGCTGGATCTTCACCCCCCTATGCCCCGCCCAGCAATCTCCTTCCCCGTTCCAAACTTAAATGGAAACCCTAGCACCGCCTTGGGTGGCGGCTACCTTCACTACCCGCAGCATCTCCGATACCTCATACCCTGCTCAGTCAACTCCTACATGCGTAACCTGAACCTGAGTGTTAACCTCAGAGCCGCCTTGAGCCGCCTGCAGGATCGCCAATCTCCCATGGCCAGCTCAGGCAACTCCATCCACACACTGAACCCAAACACAAACCTGAACCTGAGCGCCAACCCCAGTGCCGCCTCGCACGGCCACTACCTTCAGAACACGCAGGATATTTGACAGCCCATGTCCCGCCCAGTAATATCCTCTGCCATGCCAAACCAGAGCGACAACCCCCGCACTGCCTCAGGTGCCAAACCCGAACATAATAAAGGTATTTATGTCTGACATGGAAGTTTTTGAATCTAGATTTTTATGGTATGTTTTTTTGTTGTTCAGTTTTGTGATCCTGCTATTTGATGATTGATGATTTTACAGCTTTATCAAAATGAATGCTGTGTCAGTTGAGCTTTCGAAGGCAAGTTTAGAGTTTGACAGATTTCTTAACTGATTTATTCTGACAGGAGCACTGAACGGAAGGCAGATGGTTCTGATTTCTGATGATTCTGATTCTGATGGTAATAATATTGCCCAATCTCGTCATTAAACATTTTCCGGGCAACAGTTTATTTAAATCTAGTTTTACTACACTTATCACAGCTCTGCTCCATGAGAAAATCCTTTGGTATTTGCTTTTGTTATAAGAATATCACTTGTGTCTGCCCGCACGTTCCGAGCTATCTGTCTGACATGATCAGCATCCGTTGTGTTTTATTTATCACTGTCAGAAAATTTCATTTGTACGGTTGTACCCTGCTACCCTATGGTTTAGGGCATCTTTAGCAAGAAGGTAGTAAACTTTTATGTTTGAAAACATGAAATGATACTTTTTTGTTCCAGTAAAGAATCATTTGACTAGAAGAGTACCACGACCTTCTACGCTCGCCAAATACTTATCTTGGCAGCCTTCATAGGATTGATCAAATACTACAGAAAAAAATGTCGGAAGAGAATTATATACCATGTTTGTGGTTCCCCTTTGGTTTTACTTGCAGATGATTCGTTGACTATTTTTTCATAGTTGATGTTATTTACCATTACATTGAGTGTGGAAGGACACTTCATATCGTTTGTAGTTGAGGGCAAGACACTGTTGTTTTTTCACCAATTTATGGTTGTGCATAACAAATGGTAATCATTGAGCTGCTTACATTGTAACTGTTGCAGTATTTGATAGGCCAGGATATCTGATCACAGTAAATAAATAATTCAATGAAACTGAATAAGTCAATGTGAATAATATATTGATATATAGTTGAAAATATACAAGAACCTCATATATCACTGCCTGTATTTAGATTTTTTCGAAGAAGAGGCTCCCCCCACACACTCCAAGTCAAATGGGAAAGCTTCATCTGATAGCCTAAAAACTGGTGGAAAGGCTTCATCCTTTTCTAATGGTATGTATGCATCATTTTGTACTTTTGCTATACATTGCTGATAAAACTAAAGGTTCTAGTTATACAATCAATTGCCTTTCTGTGTCTTGCATATCTTTCTTTCATGTATTATGTTCTCATAGGAGAAGGTAGCAAAGGAGGGAAGGCATTTAGTGCTGGGAAGGGTGGGAAGGGCTCCGCATCAAATGCAAAGCCTGCAATGTCTGATGCAGAACTAAAGCTTCAGCTTGGTCAGTTCCTTCCATTGAAATATCCTCTATTTTTCTAGAAGCTTATTTTTTTTATCATAGTAACCTTAATAGTAGTTGAAGTTCGGTAGTTTATGGAATTTCAGTAGGCTCTTTACTTGAGAAGTTCTGTATAATGAGATTGTTAGTTTTACATCATTTGAAACGGGCAAACATCTTATATTATGATTTTCAAACGTCCCTTCTGTCTAAACGAAAAATAGGCAAGCTGATTCCCGCATAACAATTGGTTGCAGATATGTCTCCAAATTCTATATTGTTAACGAACTGTGAAGCAGCAGAAATGTTGCAGAAAATTCAGGGACATATGGCTATCTTATCAGAGGATCCGAAGATAAAAATTCCCGAGTAAGGAACATCTGTTGTTTTAATTCTGTTATGTTCCGCTAATAATTGTTTATGTGGTGTTCTATTCTGTTAGCTTGTGTGCCTTCATGTTTACTCTTTTCTTCTTGCACCGGCAGGTCGTTTGACAAGGCCTTTCAATATGCAAAAGAAGGAAATCACTTCACCTCTGCGAAGTTGGTGAAAGAAATCCTGGAGTATCCTTTGTTTTGATTAAGAACTAGTATTGGAGATTGCATGTGGTTACGCAGTTAAATTGTTCCGCCAAGCAACCACTTTGTAGTTAATTTCCTTGACTCGTAGCTGCAGACCCCTTAAAGACTATGGTGTTAATGATGGCGAGGTTCGTCACCCTTCTTTTCCTCTCACCTTCTTGTATCTCATTTCCCTCATCTCAACATGAACTGGCTTGTTGTACCTGTAACAGATATGCATGATAGCGAACATTGGGCCTGAGACCATTGAAGAGGTTTATGCACTCATACCGTCTCTCAAGGTCAGTGTCTTTTGCTGGCATTTGGGATATATGCCATTTTATATACTACCAGGAACAGGAGCTCAGTCCTGCAAAATCCAAATTTCTTTGCACAGGCCACTAGGTCGATCAATGAAGGCAAGATCGCGGAGGCCCTTACCGCCCTCGCTAACATAAAAGCCTCCAAGTGAACCTCAGCTACACAGGTAATCCGGGGGCAAATCTTTCAACCACACCTCTTCCTGATCTCTCGCCTTTCTTAATCATCTAAATTTCTGAATGGGTCTTAATCTTAAACATATATGCAGCTGATCAGGCAATGAAGAATCCGCAACGGGGGTCTCTGGTGTATGGATGTTAACTGAAATCGAGTTCTTTCTTTTGAGGGCCGAAATCAAGTTGTGTGTATGTGGAAACCGTACTATGCACCCGTGTGCCAGCTCTAGGTCTGGATGGTTGAACTTTGACTTTTGGAAACTAACTACAGGTTTAGCTAGAGTGGTTGAAGTAATGTACTCTGAATTGCCAAGTGGTACCCGATGGTCTGGCTCGCCTGAACGATGAAAACTGTTGTTGTGGCCTGTGTTTATGCACCTCTGCTTGTCTGTTTACTTTTCTGTGAGTCGTATTCTTCTGGCTGCGGTTTTTTACTTCTAATTTGGGAAGTATTACCTCTGTAAACTAATATATAAGAGCGTTTAGATCACTAAAGTAGTTTACGGAGGGAGTAATATATTTCGTAGAGCTGTTCGAAAATGATTTTGTTTTCTGTAGACGGCAGCTCTGGTAGGGCAGGTTGATTTTGTAATTTCAGCCGTTTTAGCTAGAACGATTAGCAATCCAACATTAAACCTATTTTATTTGAATGTGCAGTTTCAGCAGTTGTAGGGCTTCTTTAATTCAAAGGAGATATTGAGCATTTATAGATCCTTAGGCCAACTCTGTTTTGTCTGGATTCTGTCGGTTTGGCGCGGCAAAACGGACGCCAATGTCTGGTTTGGGCAGTCCACGGTCTGTCAGTTTGGCGCAGCAAAACGGGCGCCAATGTCTGGTTTGGGCTGTCCACGGTCTGTCAGTTTGGTGCGGTAAAACGGACGCCAGTGTCCGGTTTGGGCCGTCTATGGGTCAGGGCACCCAATGCGCGGCCACATCCCAAAATATGTCCGTGTTAGACTTAAAAAAATAACAAAAAAGGCATTGCAAAATAGCTTAGAACATACATAACGAGTAGGGTGTTTTGGAGCTCGGCCTCCATGGAGGCCGGATTTTTTGAAAAATTCAAAATTTACACTTTTCAGTTTTAAAAAAATCATACAAGTAAACAAGGATGTTATGAGTATGTATGTAAAATTTGAGGATGAAATACCCTAAAATGCGATCTGTGCAAAAAAGACAAATTCATGGACTTTGAGAATGAATAGTTCATCTACTAAAAAGCCTCAGATTTGTTCTTTTTGTGTAGCACTCATTTTAAAGTGTTTCGTCCTGAAAATTTACACACATATGCTTTATGTCTCTAAGTATGTGTGTATTTTTTTAAAAAAAAAATTGAAACGTGAAAATTTGAATTTTGATCAAGTCAAACTCGGGCTCCATGGAGCCCGAGTTCTAAAGAGCATTTTCGATACATAACTTCATTTAAAAGTCCATAGTCATGGCCACACACAGTATTTAAGATGAAATTAATAAAATATTGTAGAATCGAAAGTACATCTAGAGGGGGGGGTGATTAGACTACTTGACCAAATAAAAATCTATCCTTTTTCCAATTTTAATCTTTAGCAGATTTTAGCTATCTTAGCACAAGTCAAGCAATCTTAACACAATTCAAGTAAGCATGCAAAGTCTATGAGCAGCGGAAAGTAAAGCATGCAACTTGCAACAATGTAAAGGGAATGGTTTGGAGAATTCAAGCGCAATTTTAGACATGAATGTTTTTGTCGTGGTTCCGATAGGTGGTGCTATCGTACATCCACGTTGATGAAGACTTCAACCCACGAAGGATAACGGTTGCGCGAGTCCACGGAGGGCTTCACCCACGAAGGGACCACGATGAAGCAATCTTGTCTATCCCATCATGGCCATCGCCCACGAAGGACTTGCCTCACTAGCGGTAGATCTTCACGAAGTAGGCGATCTCCTTGCCCTTACAAACTCCTTGGTTCAACTCCACAATCTTTGTCGGAGGCTTCCAAGTGACACCTAGCCAATCTAGGAGACACCACTCTCCAAGAAGTAACAAATGGTGTGTTAATGATGAACTCCTTGCTCCTGTGCTTCAAATGATAGTCTCCCCAACACGCAACTCTCTTTCACAGGATATGGATTTGGTGGAAAGAAGGTTTGAGTGGAAAGCAACTTGGGGAAGGCTAGAGATCAAGATTCATATGGTAGGAATGGAATATCTTGGCCTCAACACATGAGTAGGTGGTTCTCTCTCAAAAAATGTGTATTGAAAGTGTAGGTATGTTCTAATGGCTCTCTCTTCGAATGAAGAGTGGGTGGAGGGGTATATATAGCCTCCACACAAAAACTAACCGTTACACACAATTTACCAATCTCGGTGAGACCGAAGTGAAAAACTCGGTTGGACCGATTTAGCAAACCTAGTGACCATTAGGATTTTTGGCGGGACTGAGATGCAACTCAGTAGGACCGATATGGTTAGGGTTAGGGCATAACGTAATCTCGGTGTGACCGATTACACAAACTCGGTGGGACCGATTTTGGTAATAAGCTAACTAGAGAGTTGGTCAGGTAAACTTGGTGGGACCGATCGCTCATTTCGATGGGACCGAAATGTTACGAAAGAGAAATAGAGAGTTTACATTGCAATCTCGGTGGGACCGATCGCTCATCTCGGTAGGACTGAAACATTACGAAGGGAAATGGAGAGATTACAACCCCATCTCGGTGTGACCGAAATCCCTATCGGTGAGACCGATTTGCATAGGGTTTGTGGCAGTGGCTATGACATTTGAAACTCGGTGGCGCCGGATAGAAAGAATCGGTAGGGCCGAGTTTGACTTTTGGTTTAGGTCATATGTGGATGTGGGAAGGTAGTTGAGGGTTTTGGAGCATATCACTAAGCACTATGAAGCAAGAACCTCATTAAACAACACCTCATCCCTCCTTGATAGTATTGGCTTTTCCTATAGACTCAATGTGATCTTGGATCACTAAACTATAAAATGTAGAGTCTTGAGCTTTGAGCTTGAGCCAATCTTTTTGTCCTTAATATTTTGAGGGGTCCACATTCCTCATCCATGTCATGCCATTCATTGAGCTTTTCCTGAAATATTAATCTTGGAATAGCATTAGCTCAATGAGCTATATGTTGTTAGGAATTACCAAAACCACCTAGGGATAGTTATACTTTCAATCTCCCCCTTTTTGGTAATTGATGACAACATATAGATCAAAGCTTCGACAAATGATAATAAGAGTGAAAAACATTGTCGCTTTGAGAAGTATGTGAAAGACAAGAGCTCCCCCTAAATTTGTGCATAGTTTATGGTTTGCTTTGGACTGCAAATGCACAAAAAGTTAGGCTCATGGGTTACTCTTCCATGTCACATACATCTTGGTGGAGCGCTCAAAATGATAATAATTAAATGCATGCACTCATCACCAAGCAAAGTGAACGATTATATAGGGATAAAAAGATAATATCATCCAACAAGCATTAATGTAGCATATGATCAAACACATGATCATCCAAGTATCACATAGACAAAAGGTATCTCAAACAAGCAAAGCAAATAAAGTTCAACCACCAAAGCAAGAGAGAATAAAAAGCAACACTCTCTCTCGAAGCCTATGATATATAAATTTTTCTCCCCCTTTGGCAATAAGTTACCAAAAAGTTCCTAGAAAATGCATAGCACTAAATTGTCTCTCAGGCTTGGTCTTCAGGTGGTGGTGTCCGGATAACTCCAAGAACGAAGGCTTCAGTCGAAGTAGATGGAGCTGATGGGGTAGGTGCTGGAGTTGGTGGCACTGAAGCTGTAGCTGGTGTAGATGACGTGGTTCTGGTGTCTGGAACAGGCACTGCAGCAGACCTCTGAGCTCCAGGCACTCTGGCAAATGCATCAGTGGTTGTCTTGCCCTTCCTCTCCTGCATATCATCTTGAAGTTGCTCCACAACAGACTGAATCTCAGTTACCTTCACATCCAAGTCATAGAACTTTTGCTCCACGATTCTTTCCAAGCTCTCCTGGTTTTGAGTCAGAGTGGCCAGTCCCTTCTCAATCCTCAGAGTGGATGCAATCAGGTAGCCAAGCTGATCTTGCTTGCTCTTCAGGAGATACTGAGATGCTTCTTCAGTAGTTGGCATCCTTGCAGCCTTTTCAGCTTTTGCTTTCTCCTTCTTGGCTTGTGTGTGCACAGAAGATGGTTCATCCTCATTCATAACCACAGTGTTGTCTTTGAAGTCTGGATAGATAGGCATGTGCTCCTTGTCCAGCAGATATGTACCAGTGTCCATCTTTGAGTTGATCAGCTCCTGGATCTGTGGGGCATACCCACAACTCCTTTTCTGATCTGCAGCTATCCTCTTGATAGTTTCAACTATTAGGCTCATGACTTTGAACTTCTGTGGGACATCAAAGATGTGAAGCAAGTTAATTGCATGGCCTCTGATCATCTTGTGATCACCTGACTTTGGCAAAAGAGTGTGCCTGAGGATCCAGTTGATGGTTGGCAAGCCTGACAGAAGGTAATGTACAAATATAAACTTATGTGTCTCAAGAGCAGCATCTGGGATCTCCTTGTACATGTGTGCCATTGTGTTGTGATCCTTCTTCCTGTTGGCATAGACATCCAAGTCATCTTCACTCTCTTTTGGGGCATTGATCAACTTCGCCCATTCAGCAACCGTGGACTGGTACCTCGTACCTTTAGACATCCAGACAATCTTTCCATCTGGGTAGAAATGAGATGTGGAGTAGAACTGCATGATGAGCTCATCATTCCATTTTGTGAGCTTCTGAGCCACAAACTCGTCGACTCCACAAGCCTTGAAACAGTCATGTACACCTGGATAGTGATCCTCATTCTCCTTGATGTAGTCCTAGTCGAACCATCTCATGTCACACACTATGGGCTTCTTGTCAAGCAACACTGTGTGATAGAAGTCTTGTTGTTCCTTTGTATGAAACATGTAGTCCACAACAGTCCTCCTCCTGGTGGCATATGGATCATACTCTCTCCATAGCCTCAGACCTGAGTCCTTCCTTATCTTCATGTTCTCAGCTACTGGTTGAGCATCATTGTGATCTGGGATTTTTGGATTTAGCTTCCTCAAGACATGTGACTCATCATCTTCTTCTTCCATTTCAGCTCCAGGCACTGGGCCCTTGTTCTTTTCCTCAGCAGGGATGTTCCTGGTGCTCCTCTTTGGTTTTGGCTTTGGAGCTGGAGCTGCAGCCTTTGGAGCATTCTTAGGCTTAGATGGAACAGCCCCTGCCCTGATGGCATCACCCATAAGCTTTTGAGCTTTGGGTGCTGGTGCAGCATCTTCTTCCTCTTCTTCTTCAGAATCTCTCATGATTGAGGATCTCCCAAGCACTCTAGCAGTGGTCTTTTTGACCCTCTCCTTCCTCTTCTTCCCTTCTGCAGCAGCCTCTTTGGGTTCAGATTCCAAAGGGACTTGAGTAGATGCTCTGGCCTTAGACATTGGAATTCTCTTTGCAGGAACCTTTTGCTTCATGCCTGGCTTGGTGGCAGCAGCAGTGCTATATTCCTTCTTAACCACTTTCTTCTTGGAAGTGGCCTCATCCTCAACTGCCACATAGTCTTCATCCTCAGATTCAGAGGTCTTCTTCTTTCTGGCCCTGGTGGCAGCTTTGGGTAAGTTGCTTGGGGTGCTCCTGCTACCATCATCTGAACTGCTAGAGGGACTAGTGCCCTCACTCAGGTGAACCTGCTCCTCTGACCTGTTCTGGCTGTCACTCTGATCAGACATATTGCAAACACTGGTAGCAGACCCTGTGAATAGATATAGATGAGATAGAGTGGATGAGCATCACAAAATGCAGAGGTTTTTGCAAAAGAATGAGTCAAAAACTTAGTTTTAGTTTTCCACAGAAAGCATTTCGGATCAACCGATTTGTAAACTCGGTGATACCGAAGCAGCTGTTGGAACCTAAACTAGTGAACTCGATCAGACCGAGTCATAGTTTGGTGGCACCGAGACTGCTAGGGTTTCACAAAGTCCTGAACTCGGTCACACCGATTTGCAATTCTCGGTCAAACCGAAAATTACATGTGCAATGGCCTGAGCCGAATCGGTGGTACCGAGTTCCACAATTCGGTGGGTCCGAGATGGTTTCGGCGGAAACCTAACCCTAAATTTTCAATTCATGACTAAACTACGGAGTGTTTTGACTGGATAAGAATGATCTCAATCGTGGCAAGATACATGGAGAACACAATATGCTATGAATCAGATAGGGATAACACAGTGATCGAGTTCATACCCTAGTTCGACAGAGAACTCGCTACGGCGGTAACGACAGGGATGATTCCCGTTGACGGCAACGGAGACCAGCGGCAGGAGGTGGCTGGCGACGAGGAAGATGATCCGAAGACCCTGGAGACAGAGCGGGCTAAGCGCAGGTCGAGGAGGTTCGGAAAGTTTTCCAAAATTTGACCCGTGGGTATATATAGCCCGACCCTGTCGGTGTGACCGAGTAGAACAACTCGGTGGAACGAGATTCATAACTGCAAGCAGTTATTGAAACTCGGTGTGACCGAAAGGTTCAAATCGGTTGCATCAAGGTTGAAAACCTAGATCGACTTAGTGATCTCGGTATGACCGAAATGGGTGAATCGGTCAGACCGAAATGCACAAAGAAGTTTTGGAAGTTTAAGTCTATGACGAATTGGGGACTCCGAGTGCTCCTCACACAAAGTGGTTCGAATCTGACTTGATCAATTTTGTGATGCAGCATGAATAGAGTTTGAGACGAGAAAAGCATAGATAGCTAGAGAAGGTTCTTAGGCATTCTTGTCCATCCACTTGGCCAAAAGAAAAGGAAACCAATCAATCAAAACAACAAGTGGATGTCCTCGAATGAGTAAATTATGCAACCAACATGCTCACACAATAAAATGGCAAATGAAATATGTGGCAAAGCATGCACAAACAATTCTAGCATCTATCAAGCAATTGGCGATGACTAAGTCATCTATATATGAGTATATTGACTTAGGAGTCAAATGAGAACATTTGATCATAGGTCATACTCATCGTTTAAGCACAAGTGGGGTTACCACTTTTACATAAAGCGTTGTTGTGTTCACACCATTAGAGTTGCTTTAACTCAATTGTTAGAGTAAAGCTCCCCCTAGATGTGAGATCCCCCCTAAGAGGGATGAACTAACCTTGGGTTTTGTCGATGATGACTTCATGTAGGTGTTGAAGATGTGGATGCTCTATGTTGATGTAGATCATTTGGAGCTATCCTTTGGAGTGAGTTACACTTTAAATACCTACATGGGTTAGTCCCACAAGGAACAAACAAGGGTATCCATAGACATAGAGTGATGCACACACAAGATGATGTCTATGAAAGCTTTAGGTTACCTTGTCCCTTTTCTTACCAACAAGAGGGTTTGTGACTCCTTGAACTAGTGCAAGATGTGGAAGTTGATTGCACTTGTTCTTGCCAAAATGATAAGAGTGAAGTATATTGGCAGAGTCACCCTCAAGAACTCTTCTAGTTCTTCTTCTTCGGGATCCACACCATCTTGATGGGAATCCTCGTAGTTGTAGTTGTACTTGATGAAGTGGAACTTGATGTAGTCTTGGGAACCCACTTGACCAAGGCCTTAGGAGCTTCTTCAAATGCATCAATTTCCTCTTGAAGCTTGTCCTTGCCTTTTTGCTTGTGGTCTTGTGGTGGAAGATCATCTTGAGCTTGTGTCCCTTTGGATGAAGTAGGATCATACTTCTCTTGTTGAGGAACAAACTTCGTCTTGGGGTATTGATCTTCTTCCCACTCAACTCCATTGGCATTGAACTTTCGTTCAAAACCAATGCCTTGATTCTTCCGGTGCTTTTCTTGCTTGCGTACAATTTCCTCGAATTGCTTACTCCCGGCAAGGCTCTTGTAAACACCTTTCTCTATAATTCCCTTCAATAAGCTATTTTCTTGCTCAAGTGTAACTTGGCTAAGAGAATTGTTAGTGGAATCAAGAGAACTACTAGAAGAAACAACATTGGATTTAGCATGATTATCGTTACTACTAGAAGAAGAATCCTTCTTGTTCTTGTTACTAGACTTTACTTGAGGCAAGTAAGTGGATAAGAGTAAACGCTTGGCAATGTAAGAACTTTTCTTGCGAAGATCATCATTGATTGCCTTTAAGAACTCATGCTCTTGCTCAAGGTTGAGCTTTTCAAAATGTAATTTCTCATGAGTCCTTAAAAGTTCTCGATGATCTCCTAAGATAGTTTCATGAGCTAACTTAAGAGTGTTTAGTTCTTTAGTTAGAGACTCAATCTTCTCCATATCATTGTCATTCGTTTCATCATAGTATTCAACACTATAGTTGTCAATGAGTAACTCATCATCACCTAACAAGTCATCTTCATCACTATTGAAATCAACATACTCCGGGTGTGATACCTTTGGACCTTTGGCCATGAAGCATCTTCCGATTCCTTCATTTGGTGAATCAAATATGTCGTAGGAGTTGGTTGACACAAGTGCTAGTCCGGCAACACCTTCATCTTGAGTATATTCGGAGTCGGAGTGATAGCTTCTCTCTGAGTCATTGTCGGAGTCGGAGCTGGATACCCATTCACCAACATGAGCTTGATGTCTTCGTTTTGTGTAGCTCCTTGATGACTTGTCCTTCCTTTCTGAATCCTTGCTTCTCCGAGGGTGTCTTCGTTCATATCGATCATCCCTACTCCTTCTCTCCCTTGTTGGTGATTCTTCTCTTCTACTTCTTCTTTTGGGAGAATCTTCTCTTCTCTTGTGGGGAGTCGTACACTCATTGGAGTAGTGTCCGGGTCTTCCACAATTGTAGCAGTTTCGCTCTCGACTAGAAGATCTTTTGTCATTGTAGGACCTTGACTTGGAACTTCTTTCCTTGCTTCTATACTCTTGTAGAACTTGTTGAAGTTCTTCACCATTAGGCTCAATTCTTCATTGAAGGTTTGTTTCTCACTTGATGATGTGGGAGCTTCACATGAGGCTTTGTAAGCACCACTTGACTTGTTATGGAGCTCCTCCTTATCCTTGAGTGACATCTCATGAGCAACAATTCTTCCATTGACTTCCGTTGGATTGAGATCTTTGTAATTTGGCATCATTTGGATCAATGTGCATACGGTATCGTATTTTCCATCCAAGGCTCTTAGGATCTTCTTGATGATGAATTTGTCGGTCATCTCTTCACTTCCTAAGCCGGCAATCTCATTTGTGATAAGAGCAAGCCTAGAGTACATTTCAGCAACACCTTCACCATCCTTCATTTTGAACTTGTAAAGTTGACTTTGAAGCACATCCAACTTGGATTCCTTGACGGAGTCGGTACCTTCATGCATATCAATCAAAGTATCCCAAATTTCCTTTGCATTCTCAAGACGGCTAATTTTGTTGAATTCTCCGGGGCACAATCCATTGAAGAGGATATCACAAGCTTGAGCATTGTATTGTAGCATCTTCAACTCATCCGCGGTAGCTTCACGATTCGGTTCTCTCCCATCAAAGAATTCACCTTGCAAGACAACACACACAATAGCCCAAACGGCGGGGTTATGTCCAAGAATATGCATTTTCATCTTATGCTTCCAACTAGCAAAATTTGTACCATCAAAGTAAGGACCTCTACGGTGATAATTTCCCTCGCTAGACGCCATACTCTCCTAGGTTGTGAAACCAAGGCTATGACCACCAAAAGCTATGGAAATCAAAGAAAATGGAGACCGGAGCTTTGATACCACTTGTAGGATTGAAAGTATGTCTAGAGGAGGGTGATTAGACTACTTGACCAAATAAAAATCTATCATTTTCCCAATTTTAGTCTTTAGCGGATTTTAGCTATCTTAGCACAAGTCAAGCAATCTTAACACAATTCAAGCAAGCATGCAAAGAGTCTATGAGCAGCGGAAAGTAAAGCATGCAACTTGCAAGAATGTAAAGGGAAGGGTTTGGAGAATTCAAATGCAATTTGAGACACGGATGTTTTTGTCATGGTTCCGATAGGTGGTGCTATCGTACATCCACGTTGATGGAGACTTCAACCCACGGAGGGTAAAGGTTGCGCGAGTCCACGGAGGGCTCCACCCACGAAGGGTCCACGAAGAAGCAACCTTGTCTATCCCATCATGGCCATCGCCCATGAAGGACTTGCCTCACTAGCGGTAGATCTTCACGAAGTAGGCGATCTCCTTGCCCTTACAAACTCCTTGGTTCAACTCCACAATCTTTGTCGGAGGCTCCCAAGTGACACCTAGCCAATCTAGGAGACACCACTCTCCAAGAAGTAACAAATGGTGTGTTGATGATGAACTCCTTGCTCCTGTGCTTCAAATGTTAGTCTCCCCAACACTCAACTCTCTCTCACAGGATATGGATTTGGTGGAAAGAAGGTTTGAGTGGAAAGCAACTTGGGGAAGGCTAGAGATCAAGATTCATATGGTAGGAATGGAATATCTTGGCCTCAACACATGAGTAGGTGGTTCTCTCTCAGAAAATGTGTATTGGAAGTGTAGGTATGTTCTGATGGCTCTCTCTTCGAATGAAGAGTGGGTGGAGGGGTATATATAGCCTCCACACAAAAACTAACCGTTACACACAATTTACCAATCTCGGTGAGACCGAAGTGAAAAACTCGGTCGGACCGATTTAGCAAACCTAGTGACCGTTAGGATTTTCGGTGGGACTGAGATGCAACTCGGTAGGACCGATATGGTTAGGGTTAGGGCATAACGTAATCTCGGTGTGACCGATTACACAAACTCGGTGGGACCGATTTTGGTAATAAGCTAACTAGAGAGTTGGTCAGGTAAACTCGGTGGGACCGATCGCTCATTTCGGTGGGACCGAAATGTTATGAAAGAGAAATAGAGAGTTTACATTGCAATCTCTGTGGGACCGATCGCTCATCTCGGTAGGACCAAAACATTACGAAGGGAAATAGAGAGATTACAACCCCATCTCGGTGTGACCGAAATCCCTATCGGTGAGACCGATTTGCCTAGGGTTTGTGGCAGTGGCTATGACATTTGAAACTCGGTGGCGCCGGATAGAAAGAATCGGTAGGGCCGAGTTTGACTTTTGGTTTAGGTCATATGTGGATGTGGGAAGGTAGTTGAGGGTTTTGGAGCATATCACTAAGCACTATGAAGCAAGAACCTCATTAAACAACACCTCATCCCTCCTTGATAGTATTGTCTTTTCCTATAGACTCAATGTGATCTTGGATCACTAAACTATAAAATGTAGAGTCTTGAGCTTTGAGTTTGAGCCAATATTTTTGTCCTTAATATTTTGAGGGGTCCACATTCCTCATCCATGCCATGCCATTCATTGAGCTTTTCCTGAAATATTAATCTTGGAATAGCATTAGCTCAATGAGCTATATGTTGTTAGGAATTACCAAAACCACCTAGGGATAGTTGCACTTTCAAACATAAAAGAAGAAGATAATGCGGTCGCATTGCACGCTGCAGAAGTAGTCACCGTTGATGTTGTAGTTGTTGAAGCCATCCCCGCCGCCGTCTTCAAGCGCCACCATCCTCGACGTCGCTCGTTAGGTTGATGTAGGGTGGGGGCGTTCAATGGTGGGGCGGCAGCCCCCAGAATGGGCCAGGCGCGTGTTGTGCAAGCTGCGGTGGCGGCGGTGACCACGGCGCCCATGCACGCTCCTCCATGGCCTCCTCCTTTATCTCCTGCTTCACGCCCAGCTCCGGCACATAGACGTCTCCGGAGGCCGACAACTCGAGCATCTCCTGCAGGCCCTCCCATTCCTCCTCCTGGAGGCACTTGTACTCCTGCTTGGAGTCCTCCATGATGGCCTGCAGGAGCCTCTCCTCCTCCTCGGCTGTCATGGCGGGAGGCTGCGGGGCGGTGGCGACGAGGAGGGAGAGAGTGTCAGTGTCAGGGGGCGGGCTATGACCAAGGCCGGCAAAATAGGTTTGGGAGGCATGTCGTGCTTGTCTTGGAACCATGTGTCCCAGAGGGGCGAGCCGACGTCGTACCTGCGGTCGGCGAGGTGCTGGGCGGGATCCGGGCGCGACGACGGGCGATTTCCTACAAGCGGACACGGTCGCTCGCCGGGACGGGGGGAATGGGAACCCGATCTAGGCTCAGATGCCACCCATTAGGAGGTGGGCATCTGACCAAGGTAGCGGGGTGCCAGTCTCCCACTACCGGCGGTAGACGGCGACCTTCACGTACGGCCTGAAGCGTGGCGCGACCACCAGAGGGGAGATGGAGAAAGTCGCCGGCGAGGTGGAGTGGCTGACCGCACTTCTAGACGAGGCGGACACGATCCCGCCTCGTGGTCATGCTTGCTCTGTTCTTGCCGGGGTTCCACTTCCAGAACCCCATGGCCTAAGGGGAGCGAGGTGGACGGTGGCTAGGGTTTGGTGTCTCCGATGGAGGGGGCAATGGTGGGGAAGTGGATGGGGATGGGGAAGTGGCAGTGGCAGCGGAAGTCCACGGCTTCGTCATAAAAAGGACGTGGTCGGGAGCCGTCTGGGTGGTTGACTTGCGGGCCCAACCATCGGTGTGCATTGACTAGGGTCGGTGTGAGGTGGTTGGACGACTGACACGCGGACCCGAGGCGGACACCGAGACGCCACATGCTCGTCCGTCCGTTGTCCGTGTGACTGCAAAGCTCGCTCAACTATGCACCTGAAATGGGTCAAGCCAGACAAAAAACAAACACAATTTGAAGATGGAGATGCGCGTTGGGCCGCCTGTTCTGTCCATTTGGGCTCAAACGAACGCGACCCGACCATTTGGGGTCGTGCATTGGAGTTGACCTTAGATCATCTCTAGCAGATCTAGTAAAGCCGCGTCGTGCAAATTCGTTTACGGTAAACCTATAATTCTTTTTTTTTGCGGTACTGCGAGGCCCTGCGAGCTCCCAGGTTATTCCTTTTGCGATAGATGCAGCCACAACTTGCCCAAACAGTTCTACATGGAATTCATTTTGCAAATCAACTAGGTTGTCAGAAATTGGTCATCCAGTATGACTGTGCAGGAGTTATTGATACTCTTTAGGATGAAGGGTTCTCTGCGACATTTGTTGCTCCGATCTTTGAGGACATTCGTATGGCTAACTATTTTAACAACGATTTGTTTACCTAAAAACTTAAACGCGCAGCTGCGCTATCTGGCGGAGCTGAGCGCACACGCGAGCTGTCTGATGATTGGACACCTGCTACGCGACAACACTGCTAAGAAAACGGCCTCCTTCCTCCTCGCGATGTACTGATGTTGTCAGGTGGTGGATGGTCACTAAGGATTACCTGCATGCATGTGCTGATATCATCTCACATTATTCCGTCTCATTTTTTTTAAAAAGCTATAACTTTTGAACCGAGTGTCAAAATGAAAATCCGTTTTCACCATTAGATTTCTCGCGATGAGATCTTCAAAACTAGATCTCATATGTATATGTTTCGATGAATTTTTTTAAAGCAACTTTGGTTCTAGTTGAGGCAATTTTAGTACTAAACAGAAGCAACTTCCTTGCATCATGTGTACTAGTGAATTTACCTATGAAGTATATCTTAGACAGCATAAAAACCATGTGGGACAAATTTTTAATGTATGTAGCCAACTGAGCATCATTCGTAGGCAACTTTATATTATTGTAGGCAACTTAGTTTTCAAGGTAGGCTAACAGTATCATAAGGGGGCTACCATGACTAGCTAGTAGTTTAACATCATCCTTAGTTGCATACAACTTAGCTTCATACATAGGCGGCTCTGGACCTAAGTTGCTAACGCTACTTAGTTTTAAAAGCAACTTTGATGCTAGATGAGGCAACTTTGATGCTAAACAGAAGCAACTCCACTCCTAAAAATAATTAATTAGAAACAATAAGCAACTAACTAATAATACAGAACAACTACCAAACTGAGGTATATAATATCACATCACCTTTATGAGCAACTTTTCTTCCACAAGATGCAACTCTAGTGCTAAAAGCGGGCAACGTCACTACCTTGTGTGTCCTAGTTAATTTTGTCTAACATTCTCCTAACTTCCTCATCGGTACTTCTAAGTTGCCTATTGTTCATGCTTGTATGTCGTTGTTTCTAAATTGTCTATAATACTATGATGTCGTCTACTGATGATGCTCTTGTGTTTGCTATATATTGCTAGTTGTGGTAGGAAACATGATGATGAATCTCGGCCACTTCAGAGTGTTTGTAGGCAACTTAGAAAAACAATGATAAACAACTTCATAATATTCTAGGCAACTATTTTAATAAAATTAGACAACTGAGCAGCAATTGTAGGCAACTAATTACCAGTAGTAGGCAACTAGGCATCAATTATAGGCAATTTATAGCATTTAAAGGCAATTGAATGATACATCTCCAACGTATCTATAATTTTTGTTTGCTCCATGCTATATTATCTACTATTTTGGGCAATATTGGGCTTTACTATCCACTTTTATATTACTTTTGGGACTAACCTATTAACCCGGAGGCCCAGCCCAGATTTGCTGTTTTATGCCTATTTCAGTGTTTCGAAGAAAAGGAATATCAGACGGAGTCGAAACGGAACGAAATCAACTGGAGAAGTTATTTTCGGAAGGAAACACACCTGATGAACTTGGACCCCATGTCAGGGGAGACACGAGGTGCTCACGAGGGTGGGGGCGCCCCCCCCCCCCTAGGGCGCGCCCCCTGTCTCGTGGGACCCCCGTGGCTCCTCCGACGTCCTCCCTACACCCATATATACACACGTGACCTAAAACTTCTAGAACGCAACATAGATCGGGAGTTCCGCCGCCAGAAGCCGCCGTAGCCACAAAAAGTCAATCGGGACCCTGTTCCGGCACCCTGCCGGAGGGGGGAACCCTCACCGGTGGCCATCTTCATCATCCCGGCGCTCCCCATGACGAGGAGGGAGTAGTTCTCCCTCGGGGCTGAGGGTATGTACCAGTAGCTATGTGTTTGATCTCTCTCTCTCTCTCTCTCTCTCGTGTTCTTGAGATGATACAATCTTGATGTATCGCGAGCTTTGCTATTATATTTGGATCCTATGATGTTTCTTCCCCCCTCTTCTCTCTTGTAATGAATCGAGTTTCCCCTTTGAAGTAATCTTATCGGATTGAGTCTTTAAAGACTTGAGAACACTTGATGTACGTCTTGCCGTGGATATCTGTGGTGACAATGGGATACCACGTGCCACTTGATGTATGTTAAGGTGACCAACTTGCGGGTTTCGTGACGTTGGGAACCTATGCATAGGGGTTGGCACACGTTTTCGTCGTGATTCTCCGGTAGAACTTTGGGGCACTCTTTGAGGTCCTTTGTGTTGGTTGAATAGATGAATATGAGATTGTGTGATGCATATCGTATAATCATACCCACGGATACTTGATGTGACATTGGAGTATCTAGGTGACATTAGGGTTTTGGTTGATTTGTATCTTAAGGTGTTATTCTAGTACGAACTCTAGGGCTGTTTGTGACAATTATAGGAATAACCCATGGATTGATTGGAAAGAATAACTTTGAGGTGGTTTCGTACCCTACCATAATCTCTTTGTTCGTTCTCCGCTATTAGTGACTTTGGAGTGACTCTTTGTTGCATGTTGAGGGATAGTTTTATGATCCAATTATGTTAGTATTGTTGAGAGGACTTACAATAGTGAAAGTATGAACCCTAGGCCTTGTTTACCATCATTGCAATACTGTTTACGCTCACTTTTACCATTAGTTACCTTGCTGTTTTTATAATTTCAGATTACAAATACCTTTATCTACTATCCATATGCCACTTGTATCACCATCTCTTCGCCGAACTAGTGCACCTATACAATTTACCATTGTATTGGGTGTGTTGGGGACACAAGAGACTCTTTGTTATTTGGTTGCAGGGTTGCTTGAGAGAGACCATCTTCATCCTACGCCTCATACGGATTGATAAACCTTAGGTCATCCACTTGAGGGAAATTTGCTACTGTCCTACAAACCTCTGCACTTGGAGGCCCAACAACGTCTACAAGAAGAAGGTTGTGTAGTAGACATCAAGCTCTTTTCTGGCGCCGTTGCCGGGGAGGTGAGTGCTTGAAGGTATATCTTTAGATCTTGCAACCGAGTCTTTTAGTTTCTTGTTTTATCACTAGTTTAGTTTATAAAAGAAAACTATAAAAAATGGAATTGAGTTTGTCTCATACGCTTCATCTTTTTAATATCTTTCGTGAGTATGATGGAAAGGATAATTGTGCTCAAGTGCTAGAAGAAGAAATCTACAAAATGTTTGGCACTAAATCTTTGAATGATGAGCATGATTGCAATGTTGTTAGTACGAATTCTTTGAATACCCATGATGCTAATGATGATTGCACTAGTTATGATGAAAATACCTCCTATAAACATGTCAATTTTTGTGGAGTAGACTGGGTTTGCAAGTACATACCAAATAGGGAAGATAGATATTGCAAGAGGCATAAGTACTTAGAAACCAAATCGTTGCAAGATAGCCTAGATGAGTGTGCTGAAAGATTCAATATTTTTCGTGCCCCTTGTGAACTTTGCAATGAACATGGTCATTTAAAGCTCCAATGCTATTTGTTTCATGATCAAGTCGTGTCCAAACATTGTGATAATTTCATTACCCTTGAGCATCATAAAGAGCTTAGCCTTATTTTGGGTTATGAAGAAATGAAACGTATAACTGAGGGTATTCCAAAGTTTAATCTTGATAGAGTTCTTGATTTTGATCTAGAGAAAATTTATATGTATTGTGCGGTGAATTGCATTGATAATCCTTATATTGCCAACTACATAAAGAAAAGAAAACAATTAGAAGATGAAGAGAATACTAATGGAAGGGAAGAGACTTCCCAATATCCTCCTATTATTTCTTATGATGAATCAGGCAATGAGGAGGAGCCTCCTATTCAACCAATCTCATTAATAAGGAGCTCCAAAAAGAGGATTGAACCCACACATGATGTGGTGAAGAAGAAGAAAAGAAAAAGGAAGAGAGGTAAAAGGTATCTCTCCCAAATAAAGTTGCTCCTATTACTATTGTGCCTCATGAAAATATAATTCTGGAAGATAATGATACTTCTTATGATCTTGAAAATCTTTTTGGCACTTGCTTGGAAGAATATAATAATTGCTATACTATTGGTGCTATCCATGCGATTAATGATGAGAGTGATTATGCTTATGATACGAAAAGGCCCAAGCTTGGGGAAGCTATGTTTGGTGAGGATGACATATTTGAGAATATATTTGCTGCAATTAATGTTTGTCCCAAGCTTGGGGATGCTACGCTTAATGATGATATTTTTAGCCTTCCATGTTTAGATATGCAAAGTGATTATGATGAGAACAAAGTTGCTACGTATGATGATTATTGTGATGATACTTACGCTATAAAAGTAGTGATTATATTTATAAAACTTGTCATGATTATGATTACCCCTTCTCTGAACATTACTCTTTTAATGTGGAAACAATTTATAGTATTCAAGTTTCCTATGATACTCCCACTATTCCGAATGAGAAGAATTTTGCCTATGTGGAGAGTAGTAAATTATCTATGCTTGTAGATCATAAAAAGAATGCTTTAGGTGATGGTTATATTGTTGAATTCATTCATGATGCTACTCTACAATGATTATTTCAATTTCATTGGCACTCTATTCCCTAGGTTTAGGGGTCAATCTCGGCCCATTCTTCGGGGTTGGATCGTAATAGAGAGAGCGTCCATCGCGCACTCTACAACGATTATTTCAATTTCATTGGCACTCTATTCCCTCGCAAGCTTTTTCAGTGATGATTCCGGATGGTGAGAGGTATGTTCAACCGTATCCAAGAGGGAGTGGGGCGTATGATGATTACTTCAAATGCAAGCATGATGCCCTTGAAAAGGTTGGCTTCTCCTCTTATTAGAAATGCACTGTAGCTATTCAGATGTTTGCATATGGAATTCCCGATGATCTTGTGGATGAGTATGTTCGTATGAGTGAGTTCACATGCCTAGCATATTGTATAAGTTCTACAAAGTTATGGTTGCAGTGTTTGCCCGAAGTACTTGGGAGAACCAAATGTTGTTGATACAACCCGGTTGTTAGCGATCAATGAATCTAGAGGCTTTCTGAGAATGCTTGGTAGTATGGATTGTATACACTGTGCATGGAAGAACTGTCCATTTGGTTGGAAAGGGCAATATAAGGTGAAGGAAATATGCCCTAGAGGCAATAATAAAGTTATTATTTATTTCCTTATATCATGATAAAAGTTTATTATTCATGCTAGAATTGTATTAACCGGAAACATAATACATGTGTGAATACATAGACAAACAGAGTGTCACTAGTATGCCTCTACTTGACTAGCTCGTTAATCAAAGATGGTTATGTTTCCTAACCATGGACAAAGAGTTGTTATTTAATTAACGGGATCACATCATTAGTTGAATGATCTGATTGACATGACCCATTCCATTAGCTTAGCACCCGATCGTTTAGTATGTTGCTATTGCTTTCTTCATGACTTATACATGTTCCTATGACTATGAGATTATGCAACTCCCGTTTACCGGAGGAACACTTTGTGTGCTACCAAACGTCACAACGTAACTAGGTGATTATAAAGGAGCTCTATAGGTGTCTCCAAAGGTACATGTTGGGTTGGCGTATTCCGAGATTAGGATTTGTCACTCCGATTGTCGGAGAGGTATCTCTGGGCCCTCTCGGTAATGCACATCACTGAAGCCTTGCAAGCATTGCAACTAATGAGTTAGTTGCGGGATGATGTATTACGGAACGAGTAAAGAGACTTGCCGGTAACGAGATTGAACTAGGTATAGGATACCGACGATCGAATCTCGGGCAAGTAACATACCGATGACAAAGGGAACAACGTGTGTTGTTATGCGGTCTAACCGATAAAAGATCTTCGTAGAATATGTAGGAATCAATATGGGCATCCAGGTCCCGCTATTGGTTATTGACCGGAGACGTGTCTCGGTCATGTCTACATTGTTCTCGAACCCGTAGGGTCCGCACGCTTAAGGTTTTGATGACAGTTATATTATGAGTTTATGCGTTTTGATGTACCGAAGGTTGTTCGGAGTCCCGGATGTGATCACGGACATGACGAGGAGTCTCGAAATGGTCGAGACATAAAGATTGATATATTGGATGGCTATATTCAGACACCGGAAGTGTTCCGAGGAAGTTTCGGATAAAACCGGAGCACCGGGGGGTTATCGGAACCCCCCCGGGGGGTTAATGGGCCTCATGGGCCTAAAGTGGAGAAGAGGAGGGGCTGCCAAGGCAGGCCGCGCGCCCCCTCTCCCCTAGTCCGAATTGGACAAGGAGGGAGGGGCGGCGCCCCCCTCTCCTCTCTCCCTTCCTTCCCCCTCTCCTACTTGGACAAGGAAAGGGAGGGGAGTCCTACTCCCGGTAGGAGTAGGACTCCTCCTGCGCGCCTCCTACTAGGGCCGGCCGCACCCCCCCTTGGATCCTTTATATACGGAGGCAAGAGGCACCCCATAGACACAAGTTGATCCACGTGATCATATTCTTAGTCGTGTGCGGTGCCCCCTTCCACCATAGTCCTCGATAATATTGTAGCGGTGCTTAGGCGAAGCCCTGCGACGGTAGTACATCAAGATCGTCACCATGCCGTCGTGCTAACGGAACTCTTCCCCGACACTTTGCTGGATCGGAGTCCGGGGATCGTCATCGAGCTGAACGTGTGCTAGAACTCGGAGGTGCCGTAGTTTCGGTGCTTGATCGGTCGGGCCGTGAAGACGTACGACTACATCAACCAAGTTAATGCTTCCGTTGTCGATCTACAAGGGTAAGTAGATCACACTCTCCCCCTCTCATTGCTATGCATCACCATGTTCTTGCGTGTGCGTAGGAATTTTTTTGAAATTACTACGTTCCCCAACAGTGGCATCCGAGCCTAGGTT
Source organism: Triticum dicoccoides (assembly GCF_002162155.2). Classification (NCBI taxonomy): domain Eukaryota; kingdom Viridiplantae; phylum Streptophyta; class Magnoliopsida; order Poales; family Poaceae; genus Triticum; species Triticum dicoccoides. The sequence continues at coordinate 36,827,822 of NC_041390.1, read as the reverse complement.
TTATATGTTGATAGTATATGCACGAGTAGAACACAAGTGAGTTGTGGGTGATATAAGTCATACTGCTTACCAGCATGTCATATTTTGGTTCGGCGGTATTGTTGGACGAAGCGGCCCGGACCGACATTACGCGTACGCTTACGCGAGACCGGTTCTCCCGACGTGCTTTGCACATAGGTGGCTTGCGGGTGACAGTTTCTCCAACTTTAGTTGAACCGAGTGTGGCTACGCCCGGTCCTTGTGAAGGTTAAAACAGCACCAACTTGACAAACTATCATTGTGGTTTTGATGCATAGGTAAGATTGGTTCTTGCTTAAGCCCGTAGCAGCCACGTAAACATGCAACAACAAAGTAGAGGACGTCTAACTTGTTTTTGCAGGGCATGTTGTGATGTGATATGGTCAAGACATGATGCTAAATATTATTGTATGAGATGATCATGTTTTGTAACCGAGTTATCGGCAACTGGCAGGAGCCATATGGTTGTCGCTTTATTGTATGCAATGCAATCGTGCTGTAATGCTTTACTTTATCACTAAGCGGTAGCGATAGTCGTGGAAGCATAAGATTGGCGAGACGACAATGATGCTACGATGGAGATCAAGGTGTCGCGCCGGTGATGATGGTGATCATGACGGTGCTTCGGAGATGGAGATCACAAGCACAAGATGATGATGGCCATATCATATCACTTATATTGATTGCATGTGATGTTTATCTTTTATGCATCTTATCTTGCTTTGATTGACGGTAGCATTATAAGATGATCTCTCACTAATTATCAAGAAGTGTTCTCCCTGAGTATGCACCGTTGCGAAAGTTCTTCGTGCTGAGACACCACGTGATGATCGGGTGTGATAGGCTCTACGTTCAAATACAACGGGTGCAAAACAGTTGCACACATGGAATACTCAGGTTATACTTGACAAGCCAAGCATATACAGATATGGCCTCGGAACACGGAGACCGAAAGGTCGAGCGTGAATCATATAGTAGATATGATCAACATAGTGATGTTCACCAATGAAACTACTCCATCTCACGTGATGATCGGACATGGTTTAGTTGATTTGGATCACGTAATCACTTAGAGGATTAGAGGGATGTCTATCTAAGTGGGAGTTCTTTAAGTAATATGATTAATTGAACCTAAATTTATCATGAACTTAGTACCTGATAGTATCTTGCTTGTTTATGTATGATTGTAGATAAATGGCCCGTGCTGTTGTTCCGTTGAATTTTAATGCGTTCCTTGAGAAAGAAAAGTTGAAAGATGATGGTAGCAATTACACGGACTGGGTCCGTAACTTGAGGATTATCCTAATTGCTGCACAGAAGAATTACGTCCTGGAAGCACCGCTGGGTGCCAGGCCTGCTGCTGGAGCAACACCAGATGTTGTGAACGTCTGGCAGAGCAAAGCTGATGACTACTCGATAGTTCAGTGTGCCATGCTTTACGGCTTAGAACCGGGACTTCAACAACGTTTTGAACGTCATGGAGCATATGAGATGTTCCAGGAGTTGAAGTTAATATTTCAAGCAAATGCCCGGATTGAGAGATATGAAGTCTTCAATAAGTTCTATAGCTGCAAGATGGAGGAGAACAGTTCTGTCAGTGAGCATATACTCAAAATGTCTGGGTATAATAATCATTTGATTCAAATGGGAGTTAATCTTCCAGATGATTGCGTCATTGACAGAATTCTCCAATCACTGCCACCAAGCTACAAGAGCTTCGTGATGAACTATAATATGCAAGGGATGAATAAGACTATTCCCGAGCTCTTTGCAATGCTGAAAGCTGCGGAGGTAGAAATCAAGAAGGAGCATCAAGTGTTGATGGTAAACAAGACCACTAGTTTCAAGAAAAAGGGCAAAGGGAAGAAAAAGGGGAACTTCAAGAAGAACAGCAAGCAAGTTGCTGCTCAAGAGAAGAAACCCAAGTCTGGACCTAAGCCTGAAACTGAGTGCTTCTACTGCAAGCAGACTGGTCACTGGAAGCGGAACTGCCCCAAGTATTTGGCGGATAAGAAGGATGGCAAGGTGAACGAAGGTATATGTGATATACATGTTATTGATGTGTACCTTACTAATGCTCGCAGTAGCACCTGGGTATTTGATACTGGCTTTGTTGCTAATATTTGCAACTCGAAACAGGGACTACGGATTAAGCGAAGATTGGCTAAGGACGAGGTGACGATGCGCGTGGGAAACGGTTCCAAAGTCGATGCGATCGCGGTTGGCACGCTACCTCTACATCTACCTTCGGGATTAATATTAGACCTAAATAATTGTTATTTGGTGCCAGCGTTAAGCATGAACATTATATCTGGATCTTGTTTGATGCGAGACGGTTATTCATTTAAATCAGAGAATAATGGTTGTTCTATTTATATGAGTAATATCTTTTATGGTCATGCACCCTTGAAGAATGGTCTATTCTTATTGAATCTCGATAGTAGTGACACACATATTCATAATGTTGAAGCCAAAAGATGCAGAGTTGATAATGATAGTGCAACTTATTTGTGGCACTGCCGTTTAGGTCATATCGGTGTAAAGCGCATGAAGAAACTCCATACTGATGGACTTTTGGAACCACTTGATTATGAATCACTTGGTACTTGCGAACCGTGCCTCATGGGCAAGATGACTAAAACGCCGTTCTCCGGTACTATGGAGAGAGCAACAGGTTTGTTGGGAAATCATACATACAGATGTATGTGGTCCGATGAATATTGAGGCTCGTGGCGGATATTGTTATTTTCTCACCTTCACAGATGACTTAAGCAGATATGGGTATATCTACTTAATGAAACATAAGTCTGAAACGTTTGAAAAGTTCAAAGAATTTCAGAGTGAAGTTGAAAATCATCGTAACAAGAAAATAAAGTTTCTACGATCTGATCGTGGAGGAGAATATTTGAGTTACGAGTTTGGTGTACATTTGAAACAATGCGGAATAGTTTTGCAACTCACGCCACCCGGAACACCACAGTGTAATGGTGTGTCCGAACGTCGTAATCGTACTTTACTAGATATTGTGCGATCTATGATGTCTCTTACTGATTTACCGCTATCATTTTGGGGTTATGCTTTGGAGACGGCCGCATTCACGTTAAATAGGGCACCATCAAAATCCATTGAGATGACGCCTTATGAACTATGGTTTGGCAAGAAACCAAAGTTGTCATTTCTGAAAGTTTGGGGCTGCGATGCTTATGTGAAAAAGCTTCAACCTGATAAGCTCGAACCCAAATCGGAGAAATGTGTCTTCATAGGATATCCAAAGGAGACTATTGGACACACCTTCTATCACAGATCCGAACGCAAGACTTTTGTTGCTAAGTTCGGAAACTTTCTGGAGAAGGAGTTTCTCTCGAAAGAAGTGAGTGGGAGGAAAGTAGAACTTGACGAGGTAACTGTACCTGCTCCCTTATTGGAAAGTAGTGCATCACAGAAAACTGTTTCTGTGACACCTACACCAATTAGTGAGGAAGCTAATGATAATGATCATGAAACTTCAGAACAAGATACTACTAAACCTCGTAGATCAACCAGAGTGAGATCTGCGCCAGAGTGGTACGGTAATCCAGTTCTGGAAGTCATGCTACTAGATCATGATGAACCTACGAACTATGAAGAAGCGATGGTGAGCCCAGATTCCGCAAAATGGTTTGAAGCCATGAAATCTGAGATGGGATCCATGTATGAGAACAAAGTGTGGACTTTGGTTGACTTGCCCATTGATCGGCAAGCAATTGAGAATAAATGGATCTTCAAGAAGAAGACTGACGCCGATGGTAATATTACTGTCTACAAAGCTCGACTTGTCGCAAAAGGGTTTCGGCAAGTTCAAGGGGTTGACTACGATGAGACCTTCTCACCCGTAGCGATGCTTAAGTCTGTCTGAATCATGTTAGCAATTGCCGCATTTTATGATTATGAAATTTGGCAGATGGATGTCAAAACTGCATTCCTGAATGGATTTCTGGAAGAAGAGTTGTATATGATGCAACCAGAAGGTTTTGTCAATCCAAAGGGAGCTAACAAAGTGTGCAAGCTCCAGCGATCCATTTATGGACTGGTGCAAGCCTCTCGGAGTTGGAATAAACACTTTGATAGTGTGATCAAAGCATTTGGTTTTATACAGACTTTTGGAGAAGCCTGTATTTACAAGAAAGTGAGTGGGAGCTCTGTAGCATTTCTAATATTATATGTGGATGACATATTACTGATTGGAAATGATATAGAATTTCTGGATAGCATAAAGGGATACTTGAATAAGAGTTTTTCAATGAAAGACCTCGGTGAAGCTGCTTACATATTAGGCATAAAGATCTATAGAGATAGATCAAGACGTTTAATTGGACTTTCACAAAGCACATACCTTGACAAGATTTTGAAGAAGTTCAAAATGGATCAAGCAAAGAAAGGGTTCTTGCATGTGTTACAAGGTGTGAAGTTGAGTCAGACTCAATGCTCGACCACTGCAGAAGATAGAGAGAAAATGAAAGATGTTCCCTATGCTTCAGCCATAGGCTCTATCATGTATGCAATGCTGTGTACGAGACCTGATGTGTGCCTTGCTATAAGTCTAACAGGGAGGTACCAAAGTAATCCAGGAGTGGATCACTGGACAGCGGTCAAGAACATCCTGAAGTACCTGAAAAGGACTAAGGATATGTTTCTCGTATATGGAGGTGACAAAGAGCTCATCGTAAACGGTTACGTTGATGCAAGCTTTGACACTGATCCGGACGATTCTAAATCGCAAACCGGATACGTGTTTACATTAAATGGTGGAGCTGTCAGTTGGTGCAGTTCTAAACAGAGCGTCGTGGCCGGATCTACGTGTGAAGCGGAATACATAGCTGCTTCGGAAGCAGCGAATGAAGGAGTCTGGATGAAGGAGTTCATATCCGATCTAGGTGTCATACCTAGTGCATCGGGTCCAATGAAAATCTTTTGTGACAATACTAGTGCAATTGCCTTGGCAAAGAAATCCAGATTTCACAAGAGAACCAAGCACATCAAAAGACGCTTCAATTCAATCCGGGATCTAGTCCAGGTGGGAGACATAGAGATTTGCAAGATACATACGGATCTGAATGTCGCAGACCCGTTGACTAAGCCTCTTCCACGAGCAAAACATGATCAGCACCAAGGCTCCATGGGTGTTAGAATCATTACTGTGTAATCTAGATTATTGACTCTAGTGCAAGTGGGAGACTGAAGGAAATATGCCCTAGAGGCAATAATAAAGTTATTATTTATTTCCTTATATCATGATAAAAGTTTATTATTCATGCTAGAATTGTATTAACCGGAAACATAATACATGTGTGAATACATAGACAAACAGAGTGTCACTAGTATGCCTCTACTTGACTAGCTCATTAATCAAAGATGGTTATGTTTCCTAACCATGGACAAAGAGTTGTTATTTGATTAACGGGATCACATCATTAGTTGAATGATCTGATTGACATGACCCATTCCATTAGCTTAGCACCCGATCGTTTAGTATGTTGCTATTGCTTTCTTCATGACTTATACATGTTCCTATGACTATGAGATTATGCAACTCCCGTTTACCAGAGGAACACTTTGTGTGCTACCAAACGTCACAATGTAACTGGGTGATTATAAAGGAGCTCTACAGGTGTCTCCAAAGGTACATGTTGGGTTGGCGTATTTCGAGATTAGGATTTGTCACTCCGATTGTCGGAGAGGTATCTCTGGGCCCTCTCGGTAATGCACATCACTGAAGCCTTGCAAGCATTGCAACTAATGAGTTAGTTGCGGGATGATGTATTACGGAACGAGTAAAGAGACTTGCCGGTAACGAGATTGAACTAGGTATAGGATACCGACGATCGAATCTCGGGCAAGTAACATACCGATGACAAAGGGAACAACGTATGTTGTTATGCGGTCTGACCGATAAAAGATCTTCATAGAATATGTAGGAATCAATATGGGCATCCAGGTCCCGCTATTGGTTATTGACCGGAGACGTGTCTCGGTCATGTCTACATTGTTCTCGAACCCGTAGGGTCCGCACGCTTAAGGTTTCGATGACAGTTATATTATGAGTTTATGCGTTTTGATGTACCGAAGGTTGTTCGGAGTCCCGGATGTGATCACGGACATGACGAGGAGTCTCGAAATGGTCGAGACATAAAGATTGATATATTGGACGGCTATATTCGGACGCCGGAAGTGTTCCGGGGAAGTTTCGGATAAAACCGAAGCACCGGGGGGTTACCGGAACCCCCCCCCCCCCCGGGGGGGTTAATGGGCCTCATGGGCCTAA
>NC_041390.1:36793177-36821258 GCF_002162155.2 Triticum dicoccoides | reverse complement strand
CCCTCTCCCCCTAGCCCGAATTGGACAAGGAGGGAGGGGCGGCGCCCCCCTCTCCTCTCTCCCTTCCTTCCCCCTCTCCTACTTGGACAAGGAAAGGGAGGGGAGTCCTACTCCCGGTAGGAGTAGGACTCCTCCTGCGCGCCTCCTACTAGGGTCGGCCACACCCCCCCCCCTTGGATCCTTTATATACGGAGGCAAGAGGCACCCCATAGACACAAGTTGATCCACGTGATCATATTCTTAACCGTGTGCGGTGCCCCCTTCCACCATAGTCCTCGATAATATTGTAGCGGTGCTTAGGCGAAGCCCTGCGACAGTAGTACATCAAGATCGTCACCACGCCGTCGTGCTAACGGAACTCTTCCCCGACACTTTGCTGGATCGGAGTCCGGGGATCGTCATCGAGCTGAACGTGTGCTAGAACTCGGAGGTGCCGTAGTTTCGGTGCTTGATCGGTCGGGCCGTGAAGACGTACGACTACATCAACCAAGTTAACGCTTCCGTTGTCAATCTACAAGGGTACGTAGATCACACTCTCCCCCTCTCGTTGCTATGCATCACCATGTTCTTGCGTGTACGTAGGAATTTTTTTGAAATTACTACGTTCCCCAACATAAGGGACATGTTAAATCTTGCACGGTCATACTTGAAGTTGTGGCATCACAACTTCACAAGATCTCTGGATTTGTCACTCTTTTTTCGGCATGACAGATTCTCACAATGACATCAACATGCTTCAGTGCTCATCGGTGTTCACAAAGCTTTCAGAAGGCAACTCCCCCTAGGTCAACTTTGAGGTCAATGACCACAAATACAATAAGAGATACTACCTAGCTGATGATATCTATCCTCGATGGTCAACTATTGTGAAGACAATCTCCACGCCCATGGGAGATCGAGTAGGTTTTCCCACGAACAAAAGAGTGCTAGGAAGGATGTGGAGCATGCTTTCGACGTTCTCCAATCTCGACGGGCTATTGTTAGGCACCCTGATAGAACATGGAGCCCTCAAATGATGTGGGAGGTGATGACCGCTTGTGTGATTATGCACAACATGATCTTAGAGGACGAGCATCTTTGATCAAGGGTGGGATTTCCAGGGTAAGAACGTTAAGCCTAAGTATGTGAAGGAAATATGCCCTAGACGCAATAATAAAGTTATTATTTATTTCCTTATTTCATGATAAATGTTTATTATTCATGCTAGAATTGTATTAACCGGAAACTTGATACATGTGTGAATACATAGACAAACAGAGTGTCACTAGTATGCCTCTACTTGACTAGTTCGTTGAATCAAAGATGGTTAAGTTTCCTAGCCATAGACATGAGTTGTCATTTGATTAACGGGATCACATCATTAGGAGAATGATGTGATTGACTTGACCCATTCTGTTAGCTTAGCACTTGATCGTTAGTATGTTGCTATTGCTTTCTTCATGACTTATACATGTTCCTATGACTATGAGATTATGCAACTCCCGTTTACCGGAGGAACACTTTGTGTGCTACCAAACGTCACAACGTAACTGGGTGATTATAAAGGTGCTCTACAGGTGTCTTCGAAGGTACTTGTTGAGTTGGCGTATTTCGAGATTAGGATTTGTCACTCCGATTGTCGGAGAGGTATCTCTGGGCCCTCTCGGTAATGCACATCACTATAAGCCTTGCAAGCAATGTGACTAATGAGTTAGTTGCGGGATGATGCATTACGGAACGAGTAAAGAGACTTGCCGGTAACGAGATTGAACTAGGTATTGAGATACCGACGATCGAATCTCGGGCAAGTAACATACCGATGACAAAGGGAACAACGTATGTTGTTATGCGGTTTGACCGATAAAGATTTTCGTAGAATATGTGGGAGCCAATATGAGCATCCAGGTTCCGCTATTGGTTATTGACCGGAGACGTGTCTTGGTCATGTCTACATAGTTCTCGAACCCGTAGGGTCCGCACGCTTAACGTTCAGTGACGATTTGTATTACGAGTTTATGTGATTTGATGTATCGAAGGTAGTTCGGAGTCTCGTATGAGATCGGGGACATGACGAGGAGTCTCTAAATGGTCGAGACGTAAAGATCGATATATTGGACAACTATATTCGGACATCGGAAAGGTTCCGAGTGGTTCGGGTATTTTTCGGAGTACCAGGGAGTTATGGGAATACGGAGGAAGAAGTATATGGGCCTTATTGGGCTTTAGGGGAGAGAGAGAGAGGCAGGCCGCGCCCCCCACCCAATAACTAGTCCGAATTGGACTAGGGGGAGGGGCGGCACCCCCTCCTTCCTTCTCTTCCCTCTTCCCCTTCCTTGTCTCCTACCCCTACTACTTGGAAGGGGATGAATCCTACTCCCGGTGGGAGTAGGACTCCCCCAGGGCGCGCCATAGGGGCCGGCCCTCTCCACCTCCTCCACTCCTTTATATACGTGGCCAGGGGGCACCCCATAGACACAACAATTGATCTCTTGATCTCTTAGCCGTGTGCGGTGCCTCCCTTCACCATATTCCACCTCGATCATATCGTAGCGGTGCTTAGGCGAAGCCCTGCGTCGGTAGTATCATCATCACTGTCACCATGCCGTCGTGCTGATGAAACTCTCCCGTGAATCTCTGCTGGATCGGAGCTCGCGGGACGTCATCGAGCTGAACGTGTGCTGAACTCGGAGGTGCCGTACGTTCGGTACTTGGATCGGTCGGATCATGAAGACGTACGACTACATCAACTGCGTTGTGCTAACGCTTCCGCTTTCGGTCTACGAGGGTACATGGACAACACTCTCCCCTCTCGTTGCTATGCATCACCTTGATCATGTGTGTGCGTAGGATTTTTTTTGAAATTACTACGTTCCCCAACAGTATGGAGCGGCAACATTTTACACAGTTTATCCAATTTCATCAAGAAATGTGTGATCGGACAACTCACATTCAACTTCAAAATGATTTGGTTGAGCATATGTGGACTCAGGTAGGAAACCAATGGGTGTATCGACTCTTTTTCTTTCAACATATTTGGTATAATTTTAAATTCATTTGGTTGTAATAAACTATGAGATTTCTATTTATTGTGATGGAAAAACTATGTGACTTATTTGGTTGTAAACTATGTGCAATGTTTTGTTTTATTTGACTCTATATGCATAAGGGCATTTCCAACGTCGACCCTCAACCCGCCCGCATACATTCAGACCGCATTGTCCGGACGTGTTGTGCCACCCAACACAGGCCAGTATCGATTCGCCGAGCGGTCTAGACGCACTTTTTCCTGCAAAGCGAAAGCAAAGTGGGGGGGACTTTGCAGGAGTCCGAACATAGGACTGCGACACCCCGACCCACTAAATCCCCCTTCCGGTCTCATTTTCTTCCATTCCGTCCCATCTTCCCCCCTTGCTTTGCATCCACACCCTCCTTTTCCGACGCCGCCGTTGTACCTTTCCGGCCGGCACACATGCATTGCTGGACCTTCGCAACCAGCACTGACCCGCCCGCTTACCTTTCACGACGGTGTTGTCCACCAAGGACCCGTCCGTAGGCAGGTACACTCCCCCCCCCCCTCGTTGACGACGCCCATAGCAGACACCACGCCCGGTGGGTGTTTGGTCAAATGCAACTGAACTTATTTTCAAACACCATGTCGTTTTTAGAGTACGAAGGATGGCGGGGTACTCGACCATGGAGGATGAGTTGTTGTGCGATGCGTGGTTGGTCGTATCCGGGGATTTCATATGCAAGGACAGAGAAGGGACCTTCTGGCAGCAAGTGCATGACTCGTTTCACGCGCGAAAGCACATGGAGCTGTATGACACACACATCATCCATGATTACAATGTGAGGCCATTAGTGTATCGATGATATGCAATCCAGACCAGCGTCACCGAGTTTTGTGGCACGGTTAATATGCTTGAGGCAAGGTGACCATTGCACGCGGCAGTCGAGGATATCGTAAGTTTTGCTTCTTCTTGATCAACTTGTCGATTGAATTATTCATTCATTCAATGTTGCTCTACACATTGTGTAGCCCACACATGTTGCCGTTATGTACCGCAGGATAGAGGGGCCGCCATTTATGCACATGCACTGTTGGATGAAGCTGAAGGGGCAGTATGTGTGAAACGACAGGATCCGTTCATCAAAAAACTTGTTGAACATCTAGTTAATCTCGTTGAATTTGAACTATTATTGTACTAGACTTATTTGCATACTATATATGGATAATTTGTGCTACTTTCTATCTGAACTTGAATGGAATCCATGTGTTTGTAAATTTTGCCCACTTAGTTCAAGCTTAGTTCAAACAATGGTTGAAATGTATGCGGACATCGTTGTATGGCCGGCTCCTGCATCCATATTGTGTGGATGGATGCCGGAGCAAATTTACAGGTCACATTGGAGATGCCCTAATCACACTACTCACAACTACCAAAATTGTAAGTACTTAGTTCGGAATCAGATACAAATTCAACAAAATCTGGCCAAAGTCTCGACCCCTGATACAACACGCAAGATAAATCAAATAACAGACACATGCGCACACACCAAAATGCAAGCAAGATAAATTTACTCGCCAGCCCGTCACAAGATGCTTGCTTGAAAAGCATAGATAGGGCAAATTAAAGAAACCACAGGCTAAGTACTCGTTAACCGAAGCAAATAGTCAATGTGCCTTCAGCCATCATGCCAGCTGACTGATGCATACAGAAACTAGATAATCGACGCAGGTTGTCAAATTAAGCAATTAATTCCTACAGGTGCACTTCACAGCAGAGTACAGACCGGTGCATGCTACATAGAGAGTCAATCTGAAGGTCCAACATACAAAATACAAGAGCCTGCCTACAGCCAACAATCCATTTCTTCATTTCAGTCACCAGAATGTAGCTCTAATACCTGTGAAGCAAGCAATATCACCGTCAGTCAAGCAATTGTGTGGTCCTATTTATTCGCAAAAAGCCGTTGGAGTTATTCTCCTGACTTTTGCAAGACCCAAAACAGTAAACATGAGCTTCATCACTATTGTGGGAATTCAGCCAAAAGTTTCGAAGGTAGATCATCCCAGCATTATTAGACAAATCAACATTAGACAGGGTGAGAGAACAACAATAAGGTAAATTGTAGCGTAGTGGGCAGTACCACACCTTCAACTTCTAACATTACAAGTATTTGGCTATACTTGTCTGAATAGAGCCTAAAAGAACAGCGGGCATATGGCAGGCTCATGGAGTAGGAAAGCAAAAAAAAAAAGAGATCTGGTTTCTAGCTCATACGCATACTTTTTAGAAATGCATGAGCTTAACTAGCACTAACAAATAGAATTTCATCAAATATATGCACTACAAGCCAGATGCAAGGGATCATGTATGAAGTTTTAATAGCGCGCTAAGCCTTTTAGCGGCGGACCTCTTCTAAATGCTGTAGCAGTGCTATAGCGAGCTATTTAAAATATTTGCTTACGTGTTTGGACAAAAGACCCTTAGCGCAGGACCTCTTTTAAATGCTATAGCAGAGCTATAGCAGGCTATTTAAAGCCATGATCATGTATCATCTTATTAATTGATACTATCTCCGTCTCAAAATATAAGACGTTTTTTAGGCTAGTACTACCTCCGTCTCAAAATATAAGACGTTTTTTAGGCTAGTTTAACCTACAAAAAGGTCTTATATTTTGAGACGGAGGGAGTACTTCTTTTGGTCCAACAGTTCCACCACTACTAGTAAAAACTAACAAAAGTTATTACTCCCTCCGTTTCCAAATATAAGTCTTTTTAGAGATTGCAACAAGTGACTACATACGAAGCAAAATGAGTGAATCTACACTCTAAAATATGTCTACATACATCCGTATGTTGTAGTCCATTTGAAATGTAGTCTAAAAAGACTTATATTTAGGAACGGAGGGAGTAGTAACTAAAGCAGTTGTTATGATGAATCTAGTCATGGAATTTTGATCTTGTGTTTTATATTAAGTATTAAACATCCAGGTGGCCAAAAGTGAAGAAATTAGACTGAACACAAAGCATAACTACATATAGTGGCTAATGGCCAAATTGGCAGACAAGTACCATGCTAATAAAATGTTCAGCAAAACAACACAACAGTAGAATAATCATCCTAACACCAGAATAATCGTCCATGAAACTACAATAACTGCAAGCAAAATAAAAACAACAGTATTTGATTTAATGCAGCCACAACTTTCAAAATATTGTCACAATCATTTGTTCACTAGGTATCACAATAATCCAAAATAAGCAGCAATCCAAAATGACATGCCTGTAAATCCATACAAATAAAGGAACTATGAAACCATATGCTCATGTGTTTTTAGTTATCAATTACTTGTATACACGGGACAACATGTAAATCACACTAGGACGTGATAGACAATAACCACAGGGAAAAAAAAGGTTAAGGCAATGCCATGAGAGTAAAACAAAAAGAGAAATATATCCCGAAAGCATAGTAATGGGCTAGTGGTTCATTTTCTAGTACTTTGTACTCCCTTTGTAAACAAATATAAGAGCATTTAGATCACTAAAATAGTGATCTAAACGCTCTTATATTTATTTACAGAGGAAGTACTTAGCATGACAGCATTCTATTACCAACGTTCAAAAATAACTGACGTGGTTTTGGTTCAAATTTAAACTAAAACCACGTCAGTTATTTCCGAACAGAGGGAGTAGTAATTAGCATGACAGCATTCCCATATCTGAGGGGCACAAGCGTATGCACGAATAAGGAATGGGGAAGGGTCCAAAGTCATCGGTCATTGAAGGGGCTAGAGGAAGAAGAGCCCACAGTACCAGAATAACTTGGGAGTACTAAGGACAAGGTATAACCAAAACAAAGAAGCTGGAAGGAATGGAGGGGCAAACAAAAGAGCACATCCACTAGATAGGGGCAGAATAGGAGATAAAATAACCTGCTCAATTAGTAGATCGAACGGACAATCATCTTACGTATTGACCAATAGCTGAGCCCTGTCGTGTCCACCAGAAACACATGTTCCTACAAGCATAAGAAGTCAAACAATGTGTCATGTGGGGAAAAGTAGATGGCCGCCCAGGTAAAAAGAAGTGGCCGCCGGGCATGGTTAGTGGTTAAGCTATCAAGCTTTGCTATTTTCTAACTCGTATAATGAGAGCCCCATGTTCTAACCAATATCAGCGATCAATAAACCAGAGATAAAAGAGATTAGGCTCCAACCCGAAGCAAACGACACAAAGATTTCCCATAAAAGACAAACATAAATGAGAAGGAGTCGACTGGGTTTTCAGATAAATCCATAGCTGTAATTCGGAAAAATAACTCAGCTTGATACAATAATATTAACAAAACACACCTACTGTCAGATTTGCTGGTTTTTCCTAAAAGCAGATACTCATCAATATTGTAAAAAATGAAAAAAAAACTCATAGTATTAGCTGGTCAAAACAGAGAAATTTCCCGGAGCTATTCTGAAGCTTGTTCCACACCATGCAAATTATTTTTAAGTGATCCTTTTTAAATTATCTTTAAATAAATTTAGCACGAAATGATGAAGATGAACTCTGGTTATTACTTTTTCCTTCTACATATGGAATTTGCCACAGGGAGAACAGTCCTATAAAAGATAATGGAAATTTATCTTACTTTTCAAACCAAGTGTTTATTATGGATTTAAGATTGTTAGCAATATCAGCAGGGACAACAATACAGAATGAAGGAAATATAACTAGGCTTAAGCATCCAAAGCGTCCAAGCCAGTTTTTCATGTAGTCAACTTCTAAGTTTTGTGTATCTCCTATTGGGTAAAAACGGCACTGCAGGTAGCACTAACACTAACATTGGACAATTCCTGCATATATTAATGAGCAGACAATGATGGAATTTATTTCAATTATTCTACAAAGTTCTTTAAGAGAGACCTGAGGGATTGGAGTATCACCAAAGAGCTAGCTATGGACAGGGGTGCGTGGAAGCTTGCTATCCATGTGCCAGAGCCATGAGTTGGTTGCGAGATCTTATGGGTTTCACCTCTAGCCTACCCCAACTTGTTTGGGACTAAAGGCTTTGTTGTTGTTGTTGTTGTTGTTGTATTCTACAAAGTTCTTTGCAATTCTTGTATTTAGAACAGCACACCACAGAACATCATCACTATACATTAAAGAGATCATCAAGCAGCAAAAGAAAAAACTAACTAAATTGTTCGCTTAACAAGAAATGATGTGAACATAATTGCAGCAGCCAATGATCAAAAATTAACTTGGTTTTGTTGTATCTGCAATGTAAGGCATGCTATTACCTGCACTGTAGACACTTTCAAATGGATGATAGTAAGAAAAGAACATGGTTTTATAAAGATTCTTGAACTCCAATGACTCAAGCTGGATCATCATGACGCCGATAAATGTCCACAGAAACATCACATTATTCTGCTCAGCAAACCCTAGTATCTCAAGGCGCCCTTTCTCCTTTGATTTCAGAGAAAGTAGCTTGTCCAGTTCAATAGTTCTTCCAAGCTCCCATGAAGCAACGCCATCAGAATCAGTGTTCCTCTTCCATAACTTGGCAGTGCAGTCTGATTCCGAAACAAGAAGGAAACCCAGCCCACCACCCTCGGCCTGCATAACCCTGAAGCAGTTGCCTCCGCTATACATATCCACTGGCACCTGTATCACAGCTAGACTCTGCTTCTCCAAATCAAACTCGAGAATTCCAACCATATTCCCAACAAGCTTCCAGTAAAGGGAACCTCCAGCCAGCACAGCGTCATCTCTATAAACCATGGTAGGGACACGGAATGAACTATCAGAAGGCTGGTATGGAATCGGTGTTGAGATCAGATTTCCCCATAAGCCAGTCTTTGACGAGTAAACACAAGCAAGCGCCCGTATATGATGTTCGTCGTCGCCATCTGCGACTACCAAGACCACCTGGAAGTGTCGGGCGTCTTCGGCAGCACGAAGAACCGCCCCATTGATCAGGCCGATCAGGGTTTTCTTGTCATCGAACGCTGCAGGAATGGCAATGCGGTGCTGGTCGCCGGTGACGGGGTCCCACACCAGGACCTGGAGACGCTCACGGAGGAAGAGGAGCATGAGGCCATCGCGGCATCCAAGGGAGCTGGAGCAGCTGCCGAAGTCGGGGCACTGGAAGGAGAAGCGCTCGCAGGGAACACGATTGGGGGCCTCCAGAGTGGGCAGGAAGGAGAGGCGATCAAATCTGTCGAAGAAGCCGAGAAGGGGAGGTTTGCGACGGTGGCGGAGGCGGAATCGGCGGAAGAAGCCGGCGTCGGAGACGAGGCAGCGCCAGCGCTTGCAGACGAGGGACGCGCGCGGGAGGGAGGAGGGCTCCGGGGGAAGGCGGAGCAGGATCTCGCAGAGGAGGTCGTCGTCGTCCAGCGGCGCGGACGCCGGCGAGCGGGCGTGGCGGCGGCGGCGGCTACTCATCTCGCCCTAGGTCGCTCGCGTGGGGAAGCAGTGGACTCGGACTAGCAGGAGACACTGGTCCGTGGTGGGATGTGAAGTGGAGTGAGAGCCAGTGACTATTTCACTTTGCCTTCACTGTTCGAGAGCCCATGGCCCATAGTAGCTACACAAACATTAAAGCCCATGATTTTTTCATATTTTTTATTTTTGTGAGTGACATTTTTTAAGTCATCGTAGATTTCTTTCCATTTCACCTCGTTATACAACGGTTTATTCCATGTAAGAAAAAACACCACCTGAAAGTTTGATCCCACATGAAAGAAAAATGTGGCTGCTAGCAAGGGCTCATATCACAAAATATTGAAAATTACTACATGAATTCTTTTTAGTCCTAGAAAAAAGTCTATCTCACTCATTTTAACTGTAAATTAAGTGATACTTGTTTCAAAAATATATGTTTGACATATACTATCAATGAATAAATTGTTTTAATTTTTTACCATGAATTGAATTTAAATTTATCTGAATTTAGTTTTAGAATCAAAGTTGTTTGAAAAATAAATCATTTCCAAAAAAAATATTATATTTATCGGAATTTGTAGGAACAAATATCATTGTACTCTGCCAGCCCCCTAAATTGGTACCCAATAAAATATCCCCAACACCCGTTGTGGAGGGCTGTTTTGCTCACACGCCGCACCTTCGATGTGGTTTTAGACCCACAAATGGCAACCATTCTCATGTTGCAAAGCGTTTTTTTTGGAAGGTTTCACGTGAGTTGGAAGGTTTCACGTGAGTTAGAGACGAACAATGAGAAAAGTAATTAATCATATGATATACCTCTTAAACAGTTCTTTAACACATTTGCTTACATACATACTATTTTTGTGAAAAGCCCGATTTTTTGAAAAAAATCAAATCCATACTATTTTGGTGTAAAAAAACTGAAAAATAAATAAACAAGTATACAAGGATGTGGTGCGTGCGTGTGTGTGTGTGTGCGCGCGCGCGCGTTTGTGTGTGTGTGCGCGCATGTGTGCGTGTGTGTGTGTGTGTAAATTTTCAGAATGAAATACCTTAAGATGCAATCTGTGCAAAAAGAACAAATTCATGGATTTTTGGGATGAATAGTATCATGGGTTGAAAAGTCACAGGTTTTTCTTTTCTGCATAGCCTTATTTCAACATATTTCGTCCTGAAAATTTACGCACATGTGTTATGCATCCATGTATGTTTGTTTTTTAGTTTTTTTTGAAATGTAAAAATATGAATTTTGAATTTTTCAAAAACCGACCTACATGGAGGCCGAGCTCCAAAAGCAATTTTTGATATATTCACCCCTATAAAAGCATGCAGGACTTAAAGCCTAGTGGTTGGTTTCACCACAAGGAACCTAAACCATCTAAGCTAAGCTCAAGTCACTATACCTATTTAAATAGTTCTCACATCATCTCTGCTCCATAGGTAGGTAGAACCACTGTGAATATACGCCATGTTAGCACAAATATAGCTATATGGGTTATCTTATTCTTATGTATGGTTTTGTTCATGTGTATCATCATCACTCATAAATACCCGCCTTGGTGAGAAACACCGATACTGCAGAAGACTTCAAGCTCCAAAGGGTATGACTGGCATGTGGGATGGTGCTGGAAATCGTCGACCTCTCGAGACCAGAAAGGCACGGTTTCACTTCCATCAGCTATGCCCTCTCTCCAGCCCCGAAAGGGTCAGATTCGAAGGACAAAGAGTGCAACCCAGTGGCAATGCCCCATAGATAGGGGATATGCTTTGTTTGTATGTTTGCCCGGAGTCTCGCAAGCTTGTCTATTCTACATGTCGGGTGGTACAGGCCAAGTTAAATTTGCCCAATTTTCTACGAATTAACCAAGCTTTCTCCATCTCTTATGACTGAGATATGATGATAGTTCTCCCGCCGTCACTGAGATTTGTCCCGGATACTATGATCTGTGCGTGTGCTGTGTCACAGCTGCTGTAGAAATTTCTTACCACTGAATTTTCAGGAGCTCTTTCTTTTAACAAAAAATATATATGTGGGAGCTTAGGATGTTGAGCATGTGTGTCTTGCTTCATTGCACTACGTATGTAAAAGTTTGTGTATCTTAAAGCAAAGGCCGCCATCGTTGTATAGAAGCAAATTAATTGTAATATTTATTCTGCATTGATTTAGAAAACCATTTCCTATTCACAACAGCCAGATTATTCACCGTCTTTGACAGGAAGTAAGTTGAGACATATACTTCTTAAAAGCCCATCATAAACGAATCCAAGCCTTCCCAGCATATATACTATCATGTCAAGGAGAGCAACAAAGCGTTGCCCCTCGCCCTGATCAAATGGACACTTGTATCTATGCAGTACTACCAAATAGCACCAGGTAACTAAGCTTCTAAAATAATCAGATAGACATTCAACAAAATACACGCAAAATCGGCTAGAAACTTCCCTGCCTGATACAACAG
Organism: Triticum dicoccoides; assembly: GCF_002162155.2. Classification (NCBI taxonomy): domain Eukaryota; kingdom Viridiplantae; phylum Streptophyta; class Magnoliopsida; order Poales; family Poaceae; genus Triticum; species Triticum dicoccoides. The sequence continues at coordinate 36,809,365 of NC_041390.1, read as the reverse complement.
CACACATGCATGCACAGTAAAATGCAAGGAAGAGGTGAGCTCGCCAGAACATGCTTGCTTGAGAAATGAAGCAAAAACCAAATTAAATGAAACGCAAGGAAACTACTTATTGAACGAACCAAGTCAACCATCATTCATGCCAGTCGACGAATGTCCACAAGAATTAGATAGTCAGCAAATTAAGCTACTAATTCCTACAAGTCCATTTCACAGCTGACCAGTGCATATGCTGCATTGAGAGGGTAAATGCCAGTCTCCACGTCAAGCATACAGAATGGAAGAACCTACATACACCCAACAAGCCATTTCTGCATTTGAGTCACCGGAATGTAACTCCAAACCTGCCGAGCAAGCAGTATCATCAGTCAAACCATTATGTACTATTTATTCAGGAAAATCCGTTGTTGTCATTCTCATGACCTTTGTATGACTCAACAAAAAAACATTAGCTTCACCATGTGGAAGTTTTGTAAAAGGTTCCAAACTTGAATCATCTCGGCATTATTAGAAAAAGAAAAAACATTACAAACAGAAAACAACAGGTAATTTGTAGTGTATTACCATGCCTTCAGCATCTATTCTTTTTGAAGTTTTTTGCTACATTTACCTGATTGAAGCTAGAAAAACAGCGGTCATATGAGGGGCTCATGGTGGTCTCGTAGAGTAGGAAAGAAGAGACATCGGGTTTCTACCTCATAGGCCTACTTTTTAAAAACGTACGAGTTGGCTAGTCAGCAACGAATCAAATTCCAACAAAATCCATATTATACAAGCTTCAAGCAAGGGCCGTTATCATCTTATTTATTACTTGAACTTCCTTAGATCCAAAATGACTGCCACTTTTCACAGCATAAAGCAATAATTTCACTATTACTGTAAAGATAATATGCTAACAGAAGTACTACATTAGCGATGAAAGCAGTTTATATGGCTACATTTGGCCTGAGTAGAAGCTAAAAGAACAGTGGGCCTATGAAAGGCTCATGGGATGGAGTAGGATAGAAGATCTTGTTTCTATCTCACAGGCATAATTTTACAAATGTACGAGCTAGCTAGTCACTAATGAATGGAATTTCATCAAAATTCATGTTGTACAAGCTTCAAGCAAGGGATTATGCATCATCTTATTAACTGAAACTTCATTTGAACCATAATCACTGCCATCTTTTTACTCTTAAGTCTTGACATCAAGCAATAATTTCACCACTAGTCTAAAGTATTAACACATGTCATTTTGAACTGTGTTTGATACAAAGTATTAACACTCCATGGTAGCCAAAATTGAAGAACTTGACTCCACACAAAGCATAGCTGCCTATATTTTGGACCAACCAAATTACATTAGTGGCTGATGGCCAATTACATACAAGTTTGAAGGGCAATGAGTGACCTTTTCTAAGAAAATGCTTGAGCAAACAGCCTAAAACAAGTAAAAAAGACTAAATAACTGCAAGCAAACGATGAACGGCAGTATACGATTTAACAAAGGCAATATCAAGTATTGTGGCAATCATTAATTCAATGGGTATCACAATGATCCAAAACAAGCAGCAACATGAAATGGGATACCAATAAAGGAACTTTGAAAACAGATGCTCGGGTATTGTTAGCTATCAATTACTTATTCACTTGTGTAGACGGGACAACATGCAAATCACACTAGGACTTGATTGGCCCATAACCACAGTGGGTAAAAAGTAAAAGGCAATGCTGCGAAGAGTAAAACAGAAACACAAATATATCACTAAAGCAAAGTAAAGGTTAGTGCTTCATTTCCTACTACTTAGCATGACAACATTCTCAACTCTAAGCAGGCACGAACATATGCACAAATAGGGAAAGAGGAAGAGTCATAAGTCATCAGCCACTCACTGGAGGGGCTAGAGGGAGAAGAGCCACTACCAGAAGGAACTTGGAGAGTGCTAAGGAGGAGAACAACTGAAAGCAAGGAAGCTGGATGGAAGGGAGGGCAAACAAGGAGCATATCCAGTAGAAATGAGATAGAACATCAGTAGGAGATAAGCTTACCTGCTCAACCAGTAGATCAAATAGGATATCCAACCGGACAATCATCTTATGCATCGACCAAAAGCTCAGCCACATGTTCCTAAAAGCATAAGAAGTCAAACAATGTATCATATGGGCAGAGTACACGGCTGCCGCAATAAGGATAAGGTGAAGGAACTGAAGGCTTGATCCTCAAGTCAGCCCCTGATTTCCACATAAAATATATTATCCATATCAAATACTCCCTCTGTAACTAAATATACGACGTTTTTGCAGTTCAGATTTAGTTACAGAGGTAATACCTTAGTTATTTTACAAAGTTAGTTAGTGCATGCCCTATCCAGATGAAACATCTGAAGCTTTCTTATTTACTAACTTGCTATACAAAGAGAGTCCTATATTGTAACCAGTATTAGCTATCAATAAACCCGAAGCGGGATGTTTGGCTCGCTCACGACATTCGGATGAAAGACATAGAAACGAGATGCATCAACTAGGTATTTAGGTAAATCCATTGGTGTAATTCAAGAAAGCAACTCGGATTTGATACAATAACGAAACAGATAAATATAATACACCTATTGCCAAATTTAGTGAATATTCCCAAAACAGTGCATACTCATTGATATCATGCAAATGAATAACATGCACAATCATACAATTAGCTGGTAAAAAATGGAGGCTTTATATAGAGCTAATCTGAAGCTCCTTCCACACCATATTGCAAAACTCCATACTAACAAATCCTGGCAACATAAGTAATCCTGGTTTAAATTATCTTTAAATAAATTTAGCATTAAAAGATGAAAATGAACACTGGTTATAAATGTTTCCTGGTGCAATGAACTTGCCACACGTAGGACAGTTCTAGAAGTGATAAATGGGCAGTTACTCGCAAATTTCAAATGAAGTGGTTATTATGCATTTAAGACTATTAGAAATATCAGCGGAGATAACGATACAGAATGAAGGAAATATTACAGGCTTAATCTTCCAAAGGATTCAAGTCAGTTTTTCATGTAGTGAACTTCCAACTGTTGTGGATCTCATCTTGAGAAAAAATGGCGAAGTTTACTAACTTCCAACCCTTTACTAAGTTTACTAAGTTGAAGTACTAAGGAGGAAGCAAACCAATTGCAGCCCACTGCTTGGCTACATAACAGAAACAGATTAAAAACCACAGGATTATTTTTTCAAGAACACAATCATTACACAGAGCATCATCGCTATACATTGAAGAAACCATAAAGCAGCAAAGGAAACAAATGATATGACACTACCTAAATATTTTTAGCTTAACAATAAATAATGTGAGCAATATTTCATCAGCAACCTAACAAAAAAACAGACTTTTTTTTAGGAAGTAAGCCAGACTATTACCTCCACCGTAGACACTTTCGAATGGATGATAGTAAGACAAAGTCATGGTTTCAAAAAGCTTCTTGAACTTCAATGACTCAAGCTTGACCATTAAGACGCCGTTAACTGTCCAAAAAAACACCACATTATTCTGCTCAGCGAACCCGAGCATCACATAGGGCCATCCCACAGAAAGTAGCTTGTCCAGTTCAATAGTTCTTGCAAGCCCCCATGAAGCAACACCATCGCAATCGATCTTCCTGTTCCATAACTGGGCATTGCCGTCTGAGTACGGCACAAAGAGGAAACCCAGCCCACCACCCTCGGCCCTCATAACCGTGAAGGAGTTACCCTCGCCAAGCATATCCACTGGCACCCGTATCACAGCTAGGCTCTGCCTCTCCAAATCAAACTCGAGGATACCAATCAAGTTCCCAGCAAGCTTCCAGTACAGGGAATTCCCAACCAGCACAGCGTCCCTCGAATAAACCATGGTGCGAAGATTGCACCCAGATTCCTGGTATGGGAGCGGTGTAGAGATAAGATTTCCCCACAAGCCGGTCTTTGACGAGTAAACACAGGCGAGCGCTCGTGTATGGTGTACGTCGTAGCCGTCTGCCACTGCCAGAACCACCTAGAAGTGCTGGGCGTCGCCGTCAGCGCGAAGCACCGCCCCGTTGATTAGGTTCTTCTCGAACTCCCGGGGAACGGCAATGTGGTGCTGGTCGCCGGTGACGGGGTCCCACACCAGGACCTGGAAACGGCTCGGAAGGTAGACGAGCACGAGACCATGGCGACATCCAAGGGTCGTGGAGTCGTCGTGATCCTTGTCGCACAGCAAGGAGAAGCGCTCGGGAGGGACGCGATTGGGGGTATCCAGAGTAGGTAGGAAGGGCCGACCTTCGTATTTGTCGAAGAAACCGAGGAGCGGAGGGTTGTGGCGGTGGCGGAGGCGGAATCAGCGGAAGAAGCCGGGGTCGGAGACGAGGCAGCGCCAGCGCTTGCAGACGAGGGATGTGCGCGGGAGGGAGGAGGGCTGCGGCGGGAGGCGGAGCAGGATCTCGGAGAGCAGGTCGTCGTCGTCCAGCGGCGCGGTCGCCGCCGAGCGGGCGTGGTGGCTGCGGCGGCTGCTCATCTCGCCCTAGAGCTCGCTCGCGGGTGGGGACTGGGGTGGGGAGTTTTTTTTTTAGACAAACTCCGAAGCTTTTTATTCCGATGTCACGATGTTTACAGGGACGAAAGAGAGACCGTCCGGCTGTCCCAATCAAACATGTCGGCCAGCCGGAAGGGATAAAGCATGCTTCGCGAGCTTGTGAGCCTTGGTATTCGAGCTCCTAAATTCGTGAGAAATATTACAGACTTGGAAAGAAAGTATATGCTCTAATATTTCATGTATGATCGCACTATACTCTGTCGGGTTCTTCTCCTGGATATCTTGTACCACCACCTTCGCATCCAAGGCCACCTGGATGTTTGCCACGTTCAAATCATCAGCTAGGGCTAGAGCCTCCCTGATCGCCATGCACTCGAGAGTCGCCGGTTCAGCTATACCTCTGAAGACCACTGCCGAGGCTCCCAAGAAATTACCGTCTGAATTTCTAGAAATCGCTGCTACAGCTCCATGTCCTCTTCCTCTCCCCACTGAAGCATCAACATTAAACTTTGCCAACCCTCCAGATGGAGCGATCCACCCTGATCGTCTTGGCGCTGGTCTCGAACTCTGCGACGTTTTGATGGACTGCAGTGCATTGAGTTCATTCACGTATGAGTTTACAAATGCTTGAACAGAGGACGGGCTTTGATAGATATGCTCATAAATTGCCTTGCGGCGTGCTCCCCACAGTGCCCAAAGAGTGACCACAAAGTTTGTGAACTCATCATGAGATAACGCCTCTTGCATGGAGAAAAGCCACCTCTTCGGGTCCGGTTCCTCGTTTCTGTTAAGCACATCAAGTATGTGTTCCGAAGACAACGCCCATGTGCTTCGAGAGACAGTGCAGTTTAACAGCGCGTGTCTCTAAGTGTCTTCGGCTCCGCATAGGCAGCACACGGCCGAATCCGCCATGTTTCGGTGATGCAAAAGTGCAGCCTTTGGAGTTGTACGCCTCGCAAATCTCCACAGGAAGACCTTGAGCTTCGATGGTACCTTGATTCCCCAAAGTTTTGTCCAACCATCGCCATCTGCATGTGTGTGAGACGACCCATCTTGTTCATATAACCAAGCTTCACGACTTAATTTCCTTTGCTGAATCATCCTATAGGCGGTTCTCACCGAGAATATCCCCCTCCTATCTTCGCTCCATGCCCAAAAGTTGTCAATCTGTCTTGTGCAAAGAGGGATCTGCAAAATTGCCTCCGCATCAATTGGTATAAAGGTTGACCGAACTAGCTGTTTATTCCACGAGGAGGTAGTGTGGTTGATAAGTTCTGAAACTCTATGTGGCGGATGCTGGGTAAGAGATGTGATCGGTCTCTTTATAAGTGAGCCAGGTAGCCAATTGTCAGACCATATGTCGGTAGTTTCTCCGTTGCCAATTCTCCTTACTAGTCCTTGCACCATAATGTCTCTCCCGTCAAGAATAGCCCGCCAGATCTGTGATGGATGGTGGCCCAACTCTGCTTCAAACAAAGATACATCCGGGAAATAAACATTCTTGAGTATGCGTGCGCTCAAGGAGGTAGGGTATTGGAGCAGAAGCCATGCCTGTTTGGACAGTAGGCCCAAGTTAAAAATTTCCCAAGTCCCTAAAACCAAGGCCACCGAGATGTTTAGGCTTCATCATCTCGTCCCAGGATACCCAGCTTGGCTTACGCTTCCCTTGCTTACTCCCCCACCAAAACTGCCTGATCAATGAAGTGACACTCTCGCATAAACCCCTTGGCAGACGGAAGCACGACATAGAAAACACCAGTATGGACTGCGCGACTGACTTGATAAGTACTTCCTTTCCCGCAGCCGACAAATTTTTTTCCATCCAACCTCTGATCTTTTCCCATACTCGGTCTCGCAAGTATCTGAAAGTGCCATTCTTTGAGTGCCCCACGTCCGTAGGCATACCCAAATACCTGTCGCTAAGGGATTCATTCTGGACATTCAAAGTGGTTTTGATGCTTTCTCTCATACCCTGCGGACATCCTCTACTGAAAAAGATAGATGATTTCTCGTGATTTATGCGCTGTCTTGAGGCCAAACAATATTGCTCCAACAGGTTTGATACTGCAACAACCCCTTCAACACTCGATTTAAACATCAGCAGGCTATCATCAGCGAAAAGGAGATGGTTCACGACGGGCGCCGTGGGAGCCACCTTGATCCCTTCTAGCTGAGACGACGAAGAACTGGATTTCAGTAGGCACGAAAGGCCCTCTGCTGCGATTAAAAAGAGGTATGGGGATATCGGATCTCCCTGTCGAATTCCTCTGGATGGATAAAAAGTGCCAAGTCTCTCACCATTAAAAAGTACTGAGAACGATACTGACCGCACCATGTTCATGATGATTTGTACCCATGCTGGAGCGAAACCCAGCTTGATCATTATCGCCTGCAAGTAGTCCCACTCTAGTCTGTCGTATGCTTTCATCGTATCTAGCTTTAGGGCACAAAAACTATTAACTTTGGCTTTACTGCGCTTCATAAAGTGGAGACACTCATAAGCACTGATGATGTTATCTGTAATATGTCTCCCTGGCACAAAGGCCGACTGCTCCTCTGAAATAATCTCTGGGAGAACCTGCTTCAGTCTGTTTGCAATCACCTTGGACGCGATCTTGTATAACACATTGCATAGACTAATCGGCCGGAATTGAGTTAGCAAAGGTGGGGAGTGTGGCGTTGGACAGGAACCAGCAGGGAAAGTATCTAGTGCTCCCAGGCCTAGGGTGCTCCCGGTGCTCCGATGCGAAAAACATTTTTTAAAAGGTTCAAAAAATTCTGAAAAAAATGCAACACATCGACGGAGCATCGATCTCTCTTGTCACAAAATTTGAAATCAAAATTCGAAATATTGTTTGAGATACAAAAATGACAGACCATTTCAAGTGTTTTCCTTTCCGCACATAGATTACGACGTAGGCCAACTCAATTAGTTTGAATCGGACACACGAGTCGCAACAGTCTTTTTGTGTTTCCTATTTCTTGGTTTTTCCTATAAGATTTTATTTTTCCCCTTTTCCTTTTTCTATTCAGTTTTTTATTGTTTTATTTTTATTTATTATATTTATGATCATTTTAAAAAATTCAGGAACAACTTTTTTAAATTCACGAATATTTTTTAATTCATAATTTTTATTCACGAATATTTTTAGAATTAAGAAAATTTTAAGAAAAAATGAATATATTTAATTCATGATTTTTAAACAGAAACATGTTTTAAAAGTTCATGGAAATTTTAAAAAATTGAGAATACTTTTGAAATTCACAAACTTTTTAATTATTCATGAACATTTTTTAATGAACACCAATGTTGGCTCCTCTGCAAAAGCACATGCGAAGCTTCTGAGCCAGAAGCACTCTTGTTGTGGTCAACCCCTTGCCTTCGACAGCGTTGCGGCCCAAGTCTTGCAACACCAACTGATCAAGCTCACCGGAGATGATGCTTGTGAGAGGACGAGCGAGGGAGAATATGATGTTTGCGAGGCACTCTTTGCTGAAATTTGAGATGGGCTCTAGGCCCATATAGCAATTTCTGAAAAATCTCTAATGGCCCATGTGGGTTATATGGCACTAGGTAGGTGTAATGGAAAGTTTAGTCCCACCCCGCTAGTGGAAGGAGAGTTGGAGTGGTTTATAAGGGTTTCTCTTCTACATGCTATTGGAGCTTGAGAAGAGAAGAGGCCCTCACGCACTCCTCCTCCGCTGCCCGCCTCATCACGACGCGCCGTGGGTTGCGGGATTGAGCCGAGCCGAGCTCACACCCACGCGCTTATCACCGTCATTCCCTTGCTACTGCTGCCGCCGGTGACACCATCCCGTCCGCCGCGTACACGGTCGAGGGGCGAATAGGTTTTTGGGCAGCGATTACGCGACTGCTCGCTTCCGATCGTCTACTTCCTCTACGTCCGCATCGCCTTCATCATCACCATGTCCACCGACGTCGAACGTGCCGCCGACAAGAAGGCCGCCGAGGACGCCGCTGCCGCCACCAAAGTCGCGGCCTCTGCATGGCCTACTGGAGGGTATAACTCGTTTATCCCGCTCCTACTGTTTTAGCCATGCTAGCGTTATACGTAGATCTTTCTGCAATTAGCGTAGTACGTGCTAGCTTCACTGAATATTAGTATGTGTTTATTTGTGACAATGTCGTGCTAGTGATTTACTCGTGGATTAATTTAATCGAGAAATTGTCTATTTACTCAACAATCCAAAAACCTATTATGTGTAGGAATTTTTCGGCAAGTGGCTTTGCCGCTGCACTGAAACCGGATAAGTTTACCGGTACATACTTTAAGCGTTGGCAGACTAAGACCACGTTATGGCTCACGGCTATGAACGTGTTCTGGGTCACCGGTGTCTCCACGGGAACGATTGCTCCTGAACAGGAGAAGGCGTTCAAGGAGGCTACCTTTGTGTTTCTCGGAGCAGTTCTCAGCGTGATCGGAGATAAACTGGTCGATGCATATTTACATGTGCATGTCGTCAAGGACTTGTGGGAGGCGCTCGAATCTAAATTCGGGGCCGCCGATGCAGGGAGCGAGATGTATATTATAGAGCAGTTCCACGATTACAAGATGGTTAAAAACCGTCCTGTATTGGAGCAGGCTCACGAGATAATATGCATTGTTAAGGAGCTTGAACTTCTTAAGTGCGATTTACCGGGCAAGTTTGTCGCGGGCTGCATAATCGCTAAGCTCCCTAATTCCTGGAGGAACTTTGCCACCACTCTGAAACATCAGAGGCGTGAATTCTCTATGGAGGATGTCATTGGCTATCTGAGTGTTGAGCAGAATTCGAGGGCAAAAGACTCGCATCGAAAAGGGACCGAAGGGACTTCTGTCGCCAACATGGTGAACCAGAGGAACCATAACTCCCACAAGCCCAAGGGAAAGAACGGTGTCCAACAGAATACCGACTTTAAGAAGAAGGGTAAGAAGACCTTCAAGAAGAACAAGAAGGATGAGAGCTGCTTTACTTGTGGTTCGGTTGAACATTGGGCCAACAAGTGGCCAAACAAGTACAAGAAGCCAGGATAGGATTCCAAGTCTGTCAACATGATTGTGGGCAACAATGAGAATGGTGCATCTTGGTACGGTAATTTATTTACTATTTTTCAGTGTTTCAACCCAACGATTGGTGGGTGGACACAGGTGCAGGTGTTCATGTGTGTGCTGACATTTCATTGTTCACTTCTTACCAGGTCACAGGTCACGGGTCCGTATTGATGGGGAATGGCGCGAGTGCTTCTGTTCATGGTGTTGTCACGGTCGATCTGAAGTTTACTTTGGGAAGGATCGTGCAGCTGAAGAATGTGCAGCATGTCCCCGCCATCAAGAAGAACCTCGTTAGTGGCTCCCTTCTATGTAGAGAAGGGTTTAAGTTGGTTTTCGAGTCTAATAAATTAGTTGTTACGAAATATGGACTCTTTGTTGGAAAAGGTTATGAGAGCGGAGGGATGTTCCACCTTTCCCTCGCAGATTTTGTAATAAAGTCATGAACCATATTCATTTGAATGTTAATGAATCAGAAGTTTGGCATTCACGTCTTTGTCACATTAGTTTCGGTGTTATGACGCGGCTAGCCAAGTTGGATTTAATCCCGAGTTTCACCTTAGCCAATGGTTCTAAGTGCCTTTCATGTGTGCAAGCTAAGCAACCTCGCAAGCCTCACAAGGCCGCGGAGGAGAGACACTTGGCACCATTAGAACTCATACATTCTGATCTTTGTGAGATGAATGGTGCGTTGACTAAAGGTGGAAAGAAATACTTCATGACATTGATAGATGACTCCACTAGATATTGCTATGTGTATCTGTTAAACACTAAAGATGAGGCTCTACACTACTTTAAAATCTATAAGGCAGAAATTGAGAAACAACTTGAAAAGAAAATTAAAGAGTCCGGTCAGATCGTGGTGGAGAGTACTTCTCGAGTGAGTTTGATTCTTTTTGTGCGGAACATGGCATTATTCATGAGAGGACGCCTCCCTATTCACCCCAGTCAAACGGGATTGCCGAGCGGAAAAACCATACTCTAACGGATTTGGTTAATGCCATGTTAGATACATCGGATTTATCCGAGGCATGGTGGGGGAGGCTATATTGACGGCATGTTATGTCCTGAATAAAGTTCCGACAAACGATAATGAGATCACTCCCTATGAGAAATGGGCAAAGAGAAGGACAACACTCTCATACTTGCGTACTTGGGGCTGTTTGGCAAAAGTCAATGTGCCGATCCCCAAAAAGCGTAAGCTTGGACCAAAGACTGTGGACTGCGTTAATTTGGGTTACGCTAAGAACATCGTTGGCTATATATTTCTAGTAGTGAAATCTAAGGTACCTGACCAGAAGGTCGGTATAATTATGGAGTCTAAGGATGCTACATTCTTCGAGGATATTTTTCCTATGAAAAATATGCAAAGCACTTCTAGACAGGAATCTGAGGAGACTCCTGAACCTGCCATACCTATGGAATATTATGAACAAACACATTATGAAAATCCTGAGGACGATGACGAGGAAACCCTTGGTAGGGGCAAGAGACAAAGGACTGCAAAGACCTTTGGTGATGATTTCTTCATGTACCTCATGGATGATACTCCCACTTCTATTTCAGAAGCGTATGCCTCTCCAGAAGCTGACTACTAGAAGGATGCGGTCCGTAGCGAGATGGATTCCATCATGGCTAACGGGACATGGGAGATCACTGATCGTCCCTATGATAGCAAACCACTGGGGTGTAAGTGGGTGTTCAAAAAGAAGCTTAGGCCTGATGGTACTATTGAAAAGTACAAGGCTAGGCTTGTGGCCAAAGGCTATGACCAGCAAGAAGAGGAAGATTTCTTTGATACTTATTCACCTGTGGCTAGACTGACCACCATTCGAGTATTACTCTCGTTGGCGGCCTCGCACGATCTTCTCGTCCATCAGATGGATGTTAAGACGGCTTTTCTAAATGGAGAGCTAAAGGAGGAAATGTACATGCAACAGCCTGATGGCTTTGTGATAGATGGTCAGGAAAGAAAGGTGTTTAGGTTGATAAAATCTTTATATGGCCTGAAACAGGCACCTAAGCAATGGCATGATAAATTAATACACCTCTGACATCTGTTGGTTTTGTTGTTAATGAGGCTGACAAATGTGTATACTATCGCCATGGTGGGGCGAAGGAGTTATACTGTGCTTGTATGTTGATGACATACTGATATTCGGAACAAACCTCAAAGTCATTGAGGAGGTCAAATCGTTTCTATCTCAGAACTTTGAGATGAAAGACCTTGGTGTGGCTGATGTTATCTTGAACATCAAGCTACTGAGAGATAATGAGGGTGGAATTACACTTCTGCAATCCCACTATGTTGAGAAGGTGTTGAGTCGTTTTGGATATTCGGACTGCACGCCATCTCAAACACCATATGATCCTAGCGTATTGATTCGAACGTCCAAAGGCATGGCTAAAGATCAATTGAGATACTCTCAAATCATTGGTTCACTGATGTACCTAGCGAGCGCAACGAGGCCTGACATCGCGTTTGCTGTGAGCAAACTGAGCCGGTTTGTTTCCAAACCGGGTGATGTACATTGGCATGCTGTTGAGAGAGTTATGCGCTATCTGAAAGGTACTATGAACTATGGACTTCACTATACCGGATACCCGTCGTTACTTGAAGGGTATAGTGATGCGAATTGGATCTCTGATGCTGATGAGATGAAGGCCACAACTGGGTATATGTTTACTCTTGGAGGTGGCGTTGTTTCCTGGAAGTCTTGCAAGCAAACGATCTTAACGAGATCGACAATGGAAGCAGAATTAACAGCATTAGACACATCTGGTGTTGAAGCGAGATGGCTTCGAGATCTTTTGATGGACTTGCCATTGGTTGATAAACCGGTTCCGGCTATCCTTATGAACTGTGACAATCAGACTGTCATCACCAAGGTGAAGAGTTCAAAGGAAAACATGAAGTCCACCAAACACATAAAAATGAGATTAAAAGCTGTCAGAAAATTAAGAAACTCCGGAGTGATAGCGTTGGACTATGTCCATACGGCTCACTCTGTGCATTTCAAAACCAAACCGAAAAACCATACCGAAAATAAACCGAACCGAACCGATTTTATGGTTTTTATGGTTTTTGGTTTCGGTATGGTATGAACTTTTCATACCGATTTGAACTTTGGTTTTTATGGTATATACCGAAAAACCGAATGGTTAACCGAATAAACCGAAGTAAAAAATAAAATTATATTTCTTGAGATGAACAACCATACAAGTTGTCATTTTTCTTGTACATGAGTCAAATTCACTAATAAGCATGTAAAATTTTCTTGTAACATAGTCATTTTTTCTCTTTTTAAAATGCTAAGCACGTCCATAACCATTAATGCATGCATATATACTTATATATATAGTCATATACTATTTGTGTAAAATAGTATGTGTTTTGAGTCATAAATTTCCAAATTATTATTACGTCATTTTCAAATTCGCGTCAACTTTGGTTTTTATGGTATATACCGAAACCATACCGAAATAATTTGGTATATACCGAAACCGAATCGTATTTTAATTTCATACCGTATTTACCGAAGTATTAATACCGTACAAACCGAAAAACCATATAAACCAAACCATGTAAACCGAATAAACCGAACGCACAGGGTGGCATACGGCTAAGAATCTGGCAGATCCCTTTACGAAAGGGTTATCACGTGTTGTGATAGATAATGCATCGAGGGAGATGGGTATGAGACCCGCATGAGTTGCCATGGTAGTAACCCAACCTATGTGATCGGAGATCCCGTGAATTAGGACCTGGGAAAATAAGCCAGTGGTGAACTGAGGAGAGTAACTATACTAACCCACTCTGTTGGAGATGCAATACTCTCGATACTGTATGGTAGGATGACTATTATCTTAATGTGTTCCAAAGCTTATGTAAGCAAGATGCTATCCTACAGAGCGATCTTTGAAGGAACACACCTATGTGAGCCCGACTGTTGGTCACAGTCTATGAGATTGGGGTGATCTCTAGTAAGCTCATGAATAGGCCAGGAGTGTGACTTATATGCTCCACCCGAGGGGTCAGCCTTCGGCAGCCTACTACTAGTAAGACATGTAGTGAAACTTCTTTACGCCAAACTGACAATTCAAGGCATAGTCCATTGTTCAGTTGTGAAGGAGTGTAGCTACCTGCTCAAGGTGAAGTTCAACCTTAATAGGTCTTCACTGACACACTGGTATTGGAACAAAGGACACAATGGGCCCTCGAGATCTGGTGGGGGATTGCTGAAATTTGAGATGGGCTCTAGGCCCATATAGCAATTTCTGAAAAATCTCTAAGGGCCCATGTCGGTTATATGGCACTAGGTGTAGTGGGAAGTTTAGTCCCACCCCGCTAGTGGAAGGAGAGTTGGAGTGATTTATAAGGGTTTCTCTTCTACATGCTAATGGAGCTTGAGAAGAGAAGAGGCTCTCGCGCACTCCTCCTCCGCCGCCCACCTCGCCACGCCACGCCTCGCCTCGTCACGACGCGCCACGGGTTGCGGGATTGAGCCGAGCTCACACCTACGCGCTTTTTTTCTATATAAGTGTGTGGTGTCTCCTAACCCTAGCCGCCACAAACAGATCACATCTGCTCCACGCGCACGCCCACCGTCGTTTCCTTGCTGCTGCTGCCGTCGGTGACTCCATCCCGTCCGCCGCGTACACGGTCGACGGGAGAGCAGGTCTCCGAAACCACACACTTCTGGTTCCTGTACGGGGTGAGGGGCGAATAGGTTTTTGGGCAGCGATTACGCGACTGCTCGCTTCCGATCGTCTACTTCCTCTATGCCCGCGTCGCCTTCATCATCATCATGTCCACCGACGCCGAACGTGCCGTCGCTGAGAAAGCTGAATCCGACAAGAAGGCCGCCGAGGACGCCGCTGCCGCCACCAAAGCCGCGGCCTCTGCATGGCCTACTGGAGGGTATAACTCATTTATCCCGCTCCTACTGTTTTTTATTTTAGCCATGCTAGCGTTATACGTAGATCTTTCTGCAATTAGCGTAGTATGTGCTATCTTGACTGAATATCAGTATGTGTTTATTTGTGTCAATGCCGTCCTAGTGATTTACTCGTGGATTAATTTAATCGAGAAATTGCCTATTTACTCAACACTCTTGTCTTGTCTCGTTTGATGAGAACGAGGGGAAGAAGAAAGAGTAGGTGAGATATTTCTGAAGGATGGTATGAGACGGAAGTGTGTGTGACCCACATGGCATGTGGCGCGTAATGGTGCGGCCGACGGTTCGCATGCTATCAGTCGGCGAAAAAGAAGTGTTTTTCATTTAATTTGGTGCGACTGGGTGTTATGACATTTTAAGTTCCACTAATAATACATCTGTGACGTAAAACTTGGGCACGTCAAAACTCAAGAAGCTAAGATGAAGCTATCATGTACTAGCATTAACTACCATACATATGTATACGAATTCAGCAAGCTAGTGTCAAATGATTATTTACCCTAAGTTCGATCGGGCGGCGCAACCAATTTCGGCCATTTGTTCCGGGGCTGAGGAGGACGCCGTTGGAGGCGCACCACTCCAATTAGGCCTCTTGCATGGACAATCCCGGTGGCGGCGGTAGTGGCCTCGGAGACGGCGACCAATCATCGTCCCGAGGAGGAGTAGGAAGAAAAGTCGTGCTCGGAGGGCTAGAGCCAGAACCGGAGCCAGTGAGCTTCTGAACAGTGTGGGCAAAGTCCTCCGGCAGCACACGGTACACGCGATCCTGAGCGGTAACATCCGGTTACCTTGCCTCACGTAATTAAGTGCTCAAAAGGCACAGACTTGCCACAGTCCTTACCTTGGCTTAGTTAAAGAGCATTAGGGCATCTTCAATGTTGACCTGCAAAATATGCATTGTATTTATTTATGGACCGGTGACGACCCATTCATAAATAATGATACAGAAGCCGGTCATCTGACCTTGTCTTGTAAATAGTAATAATTATAAAACATAACATAATTCATTCATAAATAACATGCAAATATCTCTAGTACAACAATAGTTTAAATGTAAATATTACATCCGAGATAATCGGATGTTTAATAAAATTTTCAAATTAATCCATTTCAAATTCAACGGTACTCGTGTCAGAATCTGCACATATCATCCCACCTATTGTGGCTCTTGAGCTTCATCCAACAATGTGCTAACATAACTGGCCTGCCCCCAGTCCTGTAGTAGAGCACAACAACATGCTCGGGCAGCACAATGTGATGATTATTGAGTGAATCAATGAATTAACCGACATGTAGAGCAACAAGAAGCAAAGCTTAGGTTGCGAGACCGGTGGCCACATGCTCTCCATTTGTGTAACCTACCGCAAAAAACTTCATGATGAAGTTGGAGATGATGTAACCGATGGGCTAGCGACTTCACGTGTGAGTTGTAGGGCACATTGTGCTTTTTTCTCAAGATAACGGAGCATGCATATTTACCGAAAGTTTGAGCCCCTTTGCCTCATGCCTACAAAGTCCTCATACACACCTTTCACGCATCACACAAAAACTTATCCTCCATCACCGAGTACTCCACCATTGTGCTCACTCCAGAAAACAACAAGAGGTTAATAAAAAAACACTCAATGGCATTTGACCAAACACCTACCGGCATGGTGTC
>NC_041390.1:36786622-36792995 GCF_002162155.2 Triticum dicoccoides | reverse complement strand
ACTTGGTTTCGGTGGATCCTGAGTGGACGGTGGCGTAGTCCATGGCCGGCAAGCACGTGGGTGGGGGTTGCGGACGTCCGACAATGCCTGGGCGTCGGCCAGAAAGGTACAGTGACGACGTTAGACGAGGAGGGTGCGAGTGGAGAGCAAGTGGGTACAGTGAAAGAAAAGTGGCTCGAGAGGGGGATTTGAGTGGTCTGGGGGTGTTGGAGTCCTACGTGGCGGAGGTCCTAATGCCGGTAATCTTCCTCTAGTTTGCGGGAATTCAGACAAGTGGATGCGTCCGTGGATAAGTACAGGTCCACGTTGGATGGCAAACTTCATCCAGACAGTTCGGTCCAGACTTAACGAGTGGCAGTGGAGGGAAATGAGAGAGACTACCCGGATCCGAAGAAATATGCATCGTTGCACCGATATCGAGGAACCAGTCACCGTCGACACCATGCGCCGTTGGGTGAGAGATGCCGTGAAGCGTCTCGAGGAGCACGGGGGCATAGGGGATAGGCAAAATGCCACCATATACAGTATGCTCTAGGCCATGAAGTTGGATTCCTCTAGATTGAGGTTTGTCATGATGGGGGGAGGGTGGGGTGGGTGGGTTGAGGATGGCGGCGGTCGACGGAGTCAATGTAGTCGGAGAGGGCAAGCACATCAAAGAAGGAAATGTGGCCGGGCTAGCCAGATAAGGAGTGGGACTCAGCCATTGAAGAGAAGGACCAGAAGCGAGGATAGATAACTCCTCATAACACGATACCATGTAAGAGACACACATAGGAAGCAACACAAAAATTGCATTGGTTATACCGAGTGTACATATATAACGGTCACAAGTCAGACAACTCTAGGCAAACTAACTAAATCCATAAAGTCACAGCTAAAGACTAAAGACGATAAGATACAAATGCACAATAATCACACACTAGTAGAAAACAGGGCTTTGGTCCAGGCCGGGTCAGCCCATTAGTCCCGGTTCAGTCTAGAACCGGGACCAATGTGGGCATTGCTCCCGGTTCGTGAGCCCAGGGGGCCGGCCGGGACACGTGGGCCATTGGTCCCGGTTCATCTGGACCTTTTGGTCCCGGTTGGTGGGATGAACCAGGACCAATGGGCCTCGCTCCTGGCCCACCGCCATTGGTCCCGGTTGGTGGATTGAACCGGGACCAAAGACTCCCCTTTAGTCCCGGCTCATGTCACCAACCGGGACCAATGAGGTGCCTATATATACCCCTCGCTCGCGAGCAGAGCACCCCAGTGCTCTGTTTTTCTCTGGACGAGGGGGGGAGGGCTTTGTGGTGCTCTAGCTCACCTCCTATGCACATGAGGTGTTCGATGGAATGCCCGAGCCACACTACTTAAGCTTTCTCCTCTCGAAGCTCGACCTCCAAGCTCCATTTCCCTCGAGATTTGTCTAGATTTAGCGGTCCGTCACGCCCCGTCCCCGTCTTCACCGCCATCGATCACCCGCGCCGATCTCATCACCGACACCACCGTGGTGAGCCTCTTGTTCTTATCTTCTTTCTGAAAGGAAAAATATTCTTACTTGTATGTTTAGATAGATACTTGTATCATTTTCTTACATTTATTATTGCATCTTATATAGTGCGATGGTTTTGGTATCCGCCCCCGTCGGCCCTCGTCCTGTCTATGATTCGGATGTGGTATGTATATTATCTTTATAACTATTGGTTCATTTATTGTTTATGAAAATTATGCCGACCAACGTGACATAGATTTTATTTATCTAGGATGTATGTGAATCGGAAATGCCAACCGACCCTATTATCGAGAGGTTAAATTTAGTTGAAGAAGAAAACAATTTGTTGAAGGAAAAAATAAAAAAAATTGAGGAGGAGAAGATGATATTGGAGTTGCATGTTGCGGATGTCGTCGATGATCACAAGATCAAGATGGATGCAATGCGCTTGAAGATTAGAAAGATTAGAAAATATGCCATTCATATCGAGGCTTGGTATCATTATGTCGTTGGATCAATTGTTACCTTGGTTGCGATTATGATCGCATTTGTTTTCGCATTGAAATATTTTACATAGTTTCAATGTATGGTTTAATTAATTAGATGCTCTGGAGAGCTATATGTTGTTACATGAGAACTATGTATGCACTTTGGTTTTAATGTGATGATGAACTTCCATTAATTTGGACACTTAATTATATATAATGCACGCAGATGAACCGGCAATGGATGTACGGTGACAGACACACCCGTGAGTACATTAAGGGCATGCATGAGTTTCTCGATGCGGCTGAGGCAAACAAGCAGAATGGTTTTATGTGTTGTCCATGCACTGAATGTGGGAATACGAGGTCTTACTCTAACCAGAAAATCCTTCACTCCCACCTGCTTTACAAGGGTTTCATGCCACACTATAATGTTTGGACGAGGCATGGAGAAATAGGGGTTATGATGGAAAACGGCTAAGAAGAAGACTACGATGACAACTATGTGCCCCCTGAATACGGTGA
Organism: Triticum dicoccoides; assembly: GCF_002162155.2. NCBI lineage: Eukaryota > Viridiplantae > Streptophyta > Magnoliopsida > Poales > Poaceae > Triticum > Triticum dicoccoides. Next base: position 36,790,511 of record NC_041390.1, on the reverse strand, counting down.
TGCTGCAACGGGGGGAGCTGGTGAAGATCAAGAGGAACCAAACGATGTGCCCAATGATGCTGCAACGGGTGAAGCTGCTGAAGATCAAGAGGAACCAGACGATGTGCCCGATGATGATGATCTCTGCTGGGTCATTGTCGATGCAAGGACACAATGCATTAGTGAAAAGGAGAAGCTGAAGTTCGATCGCATGTTAGAGGATCACAAAAAAGGGTTATACCCCAATTGCGAAGATGGCAACACAAAGCTCGGTACCGTACTGTAATTGCTGCAGTTGAAGGCAGAGAATGCTGTGGCTGACAAAGGATTTGAGAAGCTACTGAAAATATTAAAGAAGAAGCTTCCAAAGGATAACGAATTGCCCGACAGTACATACGCAGCAAAGAAGGTCGTATGCCCTCTAGGATTGGAGGTGGAGAAGATACATGCATGCCCTAATGACTGCATCCTCTACCACGGTGCATACAAGGATCTGAACGCATGCCCGGTATGCGGTGCATTACGGTATAAGATCAGACGAGATGACCCTGATGATGTTGACGGCGAGCCCCCCAGGAAGAGGGTTCCTGCGAAGGTGATGTGGTATGCTCCTATAATACCACGGTTGAAACGTCTGTTCAAAAACCAAGAGCATGCCAAGTTGATGCGATGGCACGGTGAGAACCGAAAGAAAGATGGGAAGTTGAGAGCACCCGCTGACGGGTCGCAGTGGAGAAAAATCGAGAGAAAGTACTGGGATAAGTTTGGAAAGGACCCAAGGAATGTATGGTTTGCTTTAAGCGCGGATGGCATTAATCCTTTCGGGGAGCAGAGCAGCAATCACAACACCTGGCCCGTGACTCTATGTATGTATAACCTTCCTCCTTGGATGTGCATGAAGCGGAAGTTCATTATGATGCCAGTTCTCATCCAAGGCCCTAGGCAACCCGGCAACGAAATTGATGTGTACCTAAGGCCATTAGTTGAAGAACTTTTACAGCTGTGGAATGAAAACAGTGTACGTACGTGGGATGAGCACAGACAGGAGGAATTTAACCTTAAGGCGTTGCTGTTCGTGACCATCAACGATTGGCCCGCTCTCAGTAACCTTTCAGGACAGACAAACAACAGATACCACGCATGCACGCATTGTTTAGATGACACTGAAAGTATATACCTGGACAAATGCAGGAAGAATGTGTACCTGGGCCATCGTCGATTTCTTCCGACCAACCATCAATATCGAAAGAAAGGCAATCATTTCAAAGGCGAGGCAGATCACCAGAAGAAGCCCGCCATGCGCACCGGTGATCACGTGCTTGCTATGGTCAATGATTTACACTACGTAATCTTTGGAAAGGGTCCCGGTGGACTAGCTGTTCCGAATGACGCTGAGGGACACGCACCCATGTGGAAGAAGAAATCTATATTTTGGGACCTACCCTACTGGAAAGACCTAGAGGTCCGCTCCTCAATCGACGTGATGCACGTGACGAAGAACCTTTGCGTGAACCTGCTAGGCTTCTTGGGCGTGTATGGGAAGACAAAAGATACACCTAAGGCACGGAAGGACCTGCAATGTTTGCACGAAAAAGACGGCATGCCTCCGAAGCAGTATAAAGGTCCTGCCAGCTACGCTCTTACGAAAGAAGAGAAAGAAATATTCTTTGAATGCCTGCTCAGTATGAAGGTCACGACTGGCTTCTCGTTGAATATAAAGGGAATAATAAATATGCCAGAGAAAAAGTTTCAGAACCTAAAGTCTCATGACTGCCACGTGATTATGACGCAACTGCTTCCGGTTGCATTGAGGGGGCTTCTACCAGAAAACGTCCGATTAGCCATTGTGAAGCTATGTGCATTCCTCAATGCAATCTCTCAGAAGGTGATCGATCCAGAAATCGTACCAAGGCAAAGGAGTGATGTGGCGCAATGTCTTGTCAGTTTCGAGCTGGTGTTCCCACCATCCTTCTTCAATATCATGACGCACGTCCTAGTTCATCTAGTCGACGAGATTGTCATCCTGGGGCCCGTATTTCTACACAATATGTTCCCCTTTGAGAGGTTCATGGGAGTCCTAAAGAAATATGTCCGTAATCGCGCTAGGCCAGAAGGAAGCATCTCCATGGGCCATCAAACAGAGGATGTTATCGTGTTTTGTGTTGACTTCATTCCTGGCCTTAACAAGATAGGTCTCCCTAAATCGCGGTATGAGGGGAGACTGACTGGAAAAGGAACTCTTGGAAGAGACTCAATAATATGCAGGGACGGATATTCTTGGTCTCAAGCACACTACACAGTTCTATAGAACTCTACCTTGGTGACCTCGTATGTCGATGAACACAAGAACAGTCTGCGCTCCAAACACCCGGAGCAGTGCGACGACTGGATTACATGTGAACACACCAGGACTTTCAGCAGTTGGTTGGAAACACGTCTCAGAGGTGACAACACTGTTTGTGATGAGTTGTACTTGTTGTCCAGGGGACCATCTTTGACTGTATTGACTTACAAAGGATACGAGATAAATGGGAATACATTTTACACGATCGCCCAAGATCAAAAGAGCACCAACCAAAACAGCGGTGTCCGCTTTGATGCAGCAACCGAGAGCGGAAAGGATACATATTATGGTTACATAGTGGACATATGGGAACTTGACTACGGACCTGATTTTAAGGTCCCTTTGTTTAAGTGCAAATGGGTCAATCTGTTAGGCAGCGAGGTACAGGTAGACCCACAGTACGGAATGACAATAGTGGATCTGAAAAATCTTGGGTACACTGATGAACCGTTCTTCCTAGCCAATGATGTGGCACAGGTTATCTATGTGAAGGACATGTCTACCAAACCGAGAAAAAGAAAAGATAAGGAAGCGAATACATCATACGATGAGGCAAAGCGCCACATAGTTCTTTCAGGAAAAAGGGACATCCTGGGAGTGGACGGCAAGACAGACATGTCTGAAGATTATGAAAAGTTTCATGAAATTCCTCCCTTCAATGTCGAGGCTGACCCAAGCATCCTGATAAACAATGAAGATTATCCATGCTTACGGCGCAATAAGCAAATGACACAAGTGAAGAAAAAGTGAAGACTTTCTCCCGCAACTTTGTAACACACAAACATGCTACCATTGTCCGTTTTGTACATGCGCATGCTATGTGGGTGAAATTATGATACCATTCCAACTTTCAACTTTTTTCGGAGTTCATTTGAAATGCTTTCATGTCTTATGGTTCGGCCCTCGTAATACCATGACCATTAGTCCCTGGCCCATGCCAACTTTCAAGTTTCAACTTTCTAAAACTAATGGCACTAACAGAAAGTTTATAATTTTGCTCCTCGCCCCTGGCCCATGACCATTAGTCCCGGTTTGTGCCATAAACCGGGACTAAAGGGTTGGTCCTCGTTGCGGGCCGAGTTTAGTCCCACCTCGCCAACCGAAGGGGGCTCACACCGGTTTATAAGCCCTTCCCTCTCTGCCTTGTTGAGCTCCTCTCAAAGTGAAAATAGATGCCCTAATAGAGACAAGTTTAACCTAAATTCATAGTGAATTTCTCTGAAATTCATAGAAATTTACTAGGAATTTAGGTTGAATTTTCTCTATAAGCGCATCTATTCTCATTTTTTTAGTAAGTTAATCACAAACTTGTGATTCAAACAATTTTCAAAGAATTCAAATTTTAACTATTCAAATTTGAAAACTAATGGCACTAACAGAAAGTTTATAATTTTTCTAAAACTAATGGCACTAATAGAAAGTTTATAATTTTGCTAACCTAAAAGCAAACAAAATTAAAAATTAAAGCAAAAAACAAAACAAAATAAATAATGCAAAAAACAAATCAAAAAAACAGGAAAAAACTATTTTTATAGTAAAGTTAATTACAAAATAAAATAAATAAAG
>NC_041390.1:36785709-36786353 GCF_002162155.2 Triticum dicoccoides | reverse complement strand
ACAAAAAAAACTAAAAAAGTGTTTTCAAATTTGAAAACTAATGGCACTAACAGAAAGTTTATAATTTTTCTAAAACTAATGGCACTAACAGAAAGTTTATAATTTTGCTAACCTAAAAGCAAACAATATTAAAAATTAAAGCAAAAAACAAAAGAAAATAAATAATGCAAAAAACAAATCGAAAAAACAGGAAAAAACTATTTTTATAGTAAAGTTAATCACAAAATAAAATAAATAAAGCAACAAAGAAAACAAAAAAAATATTTTCAAATTTGAAAACTAATGGCATTAACAAAAAGTTTATAATTTTTCTAAAACTAAAAGCATAAAGAATTAAAAAATAAAGCAAAAAACAAAAGAAAATAAATAAAGCAACAAAAAAACAAAAAAATGCCACCTACCGGGCCACCACGGCCTGAATACGACTAGAAACCCTACCATGGGCCAGGATTCAGGCCCGCAGCAGGCCTAGTAGGCCCACAGGCATTGCAGTGATAGATTAGGCCCGAAAGCCTGTAGTTGAGAGGAGCTCGGGATGGTGGGCGCATCAACGCTTATAAACCACTCCCGAGCCCTCTCAACTAGCGAGGTGGGACTAAACTTTTGGGCGCGGGGCGGCACAAGGCCATTGGTGCCGGTTGGTG
>NC_041390.1:36767460-36785441 GCF_002162155.2 Triticum dicoccoides | reverse complement strand
CACCCTTTGGGCTGCTAAAAAGAGGCCTTTGGTCCCGGTTGCTGGCACCAACCGGGCCTAAAGGGGGAATTAGTCCCGGTTTACGCCACCAACCGGGACTAAAGCTTGGACTATATAACAAACCCTTGTGAAAATTTTCAGTTTGCATCGCCAGTTCCCCCCTCCCCTGCCGACAATGCCGTCAGGCTGCTCCACCTCGCCGTCTACGCCGCCGCCGCCAACGTCGTCACCTCCACGAGCCCGCGTCGTCCTCATCGCCGACATCACCGAGCCCGCCGTCCTCGTCGTCCCCGTCGCTGCGTGCCTCCCCGAGCCCACCCCTCCTCGTCCCTATCGCCGGCCGCGCACCGTCCCCGTCACCGCGTGCCGCCCTGAGCCCGCCGTCCTCGTCGCCGGACTCCTGCCATCGACGCCCCCTCGAAGTGAGCCCCCCTTTCCCATGGTCCCGATCAAGTGCGGCCCTTTCTCTCTGCCCCTGCTCCATGGTCGCCGCCGGCCCCGACGCATTGAAGAGCAGAAGGAGAGGAGAAGGAGAGGAGAGGAGAAGGAGTGGAGCAGCAGCAAACTTTTCTGAAATTTTTGATTTTTTTTACAGATATGAACAGTGCATATAGAGGGTGTTTGATCAAATGCTAGATGGCTTTGGGCATTTTTAGGATTTATGATATTTTTTGTGGTGAGGTACTGATGCAAGAGAAAGGTGATGGCAAAATTTTAGAATTTTTTGATTGGTTTAGAATAGGTTTTCAGCAAGGAATTTGAATCTGGTTCAAATTTCATTTGAATGAAATTTAAAAAATTTAAACTATGGATTAGAAGGTTTTTGGTGAAATGGAGTGTGGGTACTGTCATGAAGTTGGAGTAATTTTTGTGGTTGTAAAAGAGTTAGGAAAATTTAGAATGTGCTAAATATGTCAAAAATGTCAAAAAATTATGTGAAAAAGAATGAGAGGAAAAAGGAAAATAAGAAGAGGAAGAAAGGAGAAGAAGAGGAGAGGAAGAAGAGGAGAAATAAATAAGAAGAAGAAAAAAAAGAAAAAGAAGAGGAAAAGAAGAAAGGAATAGAGGAGAAGAAGAGAAAATAGAAGAGAAAATAGAATATTCTATTTTCTCTTCTTCTCCACTATTCCTTTCTTCTTCCCCTCTTTTTTTTCTTCGATCTTCTCCTCTAGCTATTCCTTTCTTCTTCTCCTCTTTCTTCTTCTTCTTCTTCTTAATTTTTATCGGGAACGAGGGTGTCGAGGATCGCCGAGGGGTCGAGGGTCAGGAACTAGGGTAGAGGGTCGAGGGTCGGGAACTAGGGTAGAGGGTCGAGGGTCGTTAAGGGGTCAAGGGTCGAGGGTTTCAGGGTCGAGGGTTCTATAGGGTCGAGGGATCGAGGGTCGAGGGTTCTAGGGTCGTCTAGGGGTCGAGGGTTCCAGGGTCGTCGAGGATAGGAAAGAAGAAAATAAGAAGAGGAAAGAAAGAAGAAGAGGAGAGGAAAAGAAGAGGAGAAATAAATAAGAAGAAGAAAAAAGAAGGAAAAGAAGAGGAGAAGAAGAAAGGAATAGTGAAGAAGAAGAGAAAATAGAATATTCTATTTTCTCTTCTTCTCCACTATTCCTTTCTTCTTCTCCTCTTTTTTTCTTCTTTTTTTCTTTGATCTTCTCCTCTAGCTATTCCTTTCTTCGAGGGTTCTATAGGGTCGAGGGATCGAGGGTTCCAGGGCCGTCTAGGGGTCGAGGGTTCCAGGGTCGTCGAGGGTTCGAGGGGTCGAGGATCGCCGAGGGGTCGAGAGAGGTTTCCTAGTGTCAAAGTATTGAAGAAATCCATGGCTTCATCATTAGCCGGAAGTAACCAGGGCATGACGAAGTCCTCCAAAGTTATTTTGGAATGGTGTCCCGGATAGGATAATTTGCCTTTTTGTATGAATTTTAGCAAAGGCCTTCTAAATAACGATATTTGGAAGGTGTTGCTGAACTTTGTACCAAAAAGCGAATTATCTTATCTGGGACTCCGTTTCAAAATAACTTTGGAGAGCTTCGTACCATCATGCACATGTTACTTTCGCCTAATGATGAAGACATGGTTTTGTTGAATCCTTTGACACTAGGCAACCTTCCGACCCCTCGGTGATCCTCTCGAACATGAGAGGAAGAAGAGGATAAAAAAAGAAGAGGAAGAAGAAAAAAAAGAGGAGAAGAAAGAATAGAGGAGTTCTTCTCCTCTATTCTTTCTTCTCCTCTTTTTTTTCTTCTTCTTCCTCTTTTTTTATCGGGAACGAGGATCGTCGAGGGACATATAGATGTAGTGTCGTCGTTGTCGATATATACCCCCTCCCGATAGCTTCAACACGTGGGGGGGGGGGGGTCGAGAACACTAATTAATATATATGATTCCTTAATATGATTAGGTAGCTAGTTCTACGTTTGGCACTAATATATCCATCTGTCATGTTTGAATAATAATTGCCATGTTGTAAATATTTGTAGAAACTATGGACACCGCCCGAGACGAAGCAAAAGAAGCGTTTTTGAGGGACATAATGGCAGAAGGAAGTGATGCCGTCTCGTTGTTTCTCAACGACACCGATGGTCTGGAAGAAAAGGGTGAAGAAGCTGGCTACGGTGACCTAATGCCGGTGCAAGAAGAAGAACATGAGGACGGCTCCGGTGACCCAATGCCGGTGCAAGAAGGAGACCGTGATGACGGCTCCGGTGACCGAACCGAGTCCGGCCAGGTATATATATTAGTTAAGCCTGTGCTGACTAGCTGATTGATGCATTCATTGTTTTGGTATGTACACATATTAATTAAGTCTTTGTTCTTTTTTCTAGCCCTCCGGATCGAGCACAACTTCGGTAAAAAGACGAGGCCCGAAGAAAAAGTTGAGCTCGGATGAAAAGTTTGAGATCATAGCAATCGCGCCCGACGGCCAAGCGATTGAACCCCTCTGGACAAAGAGTGCATTTGTTGCTCAGTGCGGGGTTCTGGTTAGGGACAAGATCCCGATAAGCATCCAGCAATGGTTTAAGCTGGCTACAGAAGACCTTGAGGTGTCTTATGTCAATGATATGCAGAAAAATGATCTTTGGACTGAGCTGAAGTCAAATTTCACCCTACCGCCAGAGGATAATCCAGAGAACCCAGTTAAAGAGCAATTAATCAAGTCTTTTGCTCTTAAGAGGATGGCAGAACTATTCAGGAGGTGGAAGAAAGTGCTGAATAAGTTTGTCGAAAATAATGAGACACCGGAATTCAAGGGCAGATATGAGAAGATCAGAGATCACTGGCCCACATTTGTGGCCCACAAGACATCGGAAAAGAGTAAGAAGATGTCGGCGACAAACAAGCAAAATGCTGCGAAGAAGATGCTTCACCATCGCACGGGGTCAGGTGGCTACCTTGTAGCCCGGCCTAAGTGGGCCAAGACTGAGAATGATCTGGTTGATAAAGGGATCGAACCAGAGACAATTAGCTGGCCAGACCGTTGCCGGACTTGGTTCTTCGGGGCTGGCAGAACCTTGGACCCTGTAACAGGGAAGTGCATTTGGACGAACGATCAAATGGACATACCAGTCAAGAAGCTTAAGCAGTATATCAAAACAACGCAGCAAGGGAAGTTCTTTCCAGACAGAGAGAACGACGAGCTCACAATGGCCCTCGGGAATCCTGAGCACCCTGGACGGACACGAGGCACGCCAGGCTCCATTCCGTGGAAGGTTGGGTTTTCGGATGCAGGCGGTTACAAATCCCATGAGAGGAGGAAAAAAGTGCAGCAGACCCAAATGCAGGTGCTGCAAGCAAGGGTAGACGCGATAGAGGAACGAGAAGCAAATCGCAGCGTACTGCCGAAGCTTCCCCCGAAGCTACCCCGCCACCTTAGCGCAGAAGCAGCGTGGCTTCCACCGAGCTGCTTCAGCCGGAGCATGCCTTGATGGCTCCTTCCAGCTATCCCGTGGATGCTATCACGGAGTCTCAAAATTGCCATCTTATGACGCAATGGATGAATTTGAAGGTCAAGGCGGCTGTTGGCTCTGTTTATCCTACTGAACCCGGCGTAACTTTTCACTGCTGGCCGATTCCAGAAGGATATGCTAGGGTGATGGTGGATGAAATAACGGAGGGATTTGAGGACCTCCAGCTTGACCACCCTACTGGTGAAGGGGAGACTCGGCTGGGGTCTGCTCTGAAGACTCCATGCCTATGGCGGAAGGAGCTCATCAACCTTCCGAACTGGACGCCTCCGCCTCCTCCTCCTCCGGCGAGTCAGGGCACTCCGCCTCCTCCACCGCCTCCTCCTCCGGCGAGTGACGATCAGGGCCCTCGGCCGGCTCCTTCTCCGGCGCGTGGCGGCACTCCGCCTGCGCCGGCGCGCCCGAGCAGCCAGCCTCCTCCTTCTCCGCCTCGTCAGCAAGGGCGGAAGAGACCCGCCGCCGCTCCAGCAGCTGCTCCGGCGCGTCGTAGTCCTTCTCCTCCGCCTCGTAAGCAAGTAAAGAAGACAACCGCTTTGTCTGCTTGGCCGGCGTCTAGCAGTACAACCAGAGGCGGGAGGACATACAGATTCGGTCCTTCTCTGAAGAGTCCACGGAAGTTACCATACGAGAGGACCCCGGAGGAGAACGCGAAGATCACGCGAACCGAAGTGGATGACTGGTTTCAAGGGTTGAGAGCAAAGAGACATCCACCTCCGGAGGAGAAGGTAGATCCGGTGAAAGTGAAGCGCACTCTGGCTGCCCTGGCAAAACCACCCAAGTCTCCGCCGAAAGGCAACTATGAGCGCATTATTGCAAAGACATGGGCCGAAGCGGAGCGGTCGGGAAGTACAATCAGTGATCAAAGGCTGAAAGAATGACGAGCAGCTGGGAAACAAATTGCCCAGCTCGGCGAACAAGCGAAGCAATCGTGCCCCCCCCCTCAAGGTGCCTAGCGACATCGTCGATCCGAGGATGGTGCCCGGTTATGGCAATGTTGACGATTACCTGCCTGACGATGTACATTATGATCCCATGGAGGTGCAGATACACAGATACGAGTACGGGAAGCCTCTCGTCAAAGATGAAAAATCTTTAACAACGATGATGCAAAGATTACATGATTGGTACTTGAAAATCTGCAGAGAGTCTGGGGGGAGGAGTACTTTGTATGCGAGAGTTAAACCGGAGCATGACCTCGTTGGAATTGAACTATTGCCTATTCCATTTGAGGAGTTCTATCAGTTTTTCAATCAATTGGCCCTCGATAAAACAACGATCACCTGCTACTGTCTGTAAGTACTACTACTTCTGTCATTAAGTCTCTCTATATAGCTCATCTCTTTCATTGCATGTATTTATAATTATCCTCACTATATTATGCAGAATGAAGATCGCCAAATTGAAGAAAAGACAAATCGGTGATATTGGGTTCGTTAACACATATCTCATAGATGCAACTGAGGTTGAACATCGTCCCGGAGATACCGAGGCCAACTTGCTACGATCATTCAAAAAAATGAAAACAAAGATATAATACTCTTTCCTTACAACTTCAAGTGAGTGTTACTGTCTTGTGCATATTCGGTTTCCCTTATATATTAGTCCAGGTTATAGTAATGTAATTGATGAGTTATGCATGCGTGTGCAGTTTCTACTATATTCTCCTAGAGATTAGGCTTGAGCAGGGAGTACTAACCGTCTTGGACTCTAAACGAAAAGATCCCCAGGAGTATGCGAACATGACTGAAATCCTCAAGAAGTAAGTTAAATCGATCATTATCCACCATATCAGCAACTTTGTTCATTTCCTGATATCAAGTAATTGTTTTCTTTGTCCGGCAGAGTTTGGAGAAAATTCACCAGAAAAGTTCCGGGACTGCCGAAGGAGCTGGAATTTAGACACCTGAAAGTAAGTACTATAGTAGCATGTTCCGCGCATCTCCTAGTGATTCAAGCGCTAGTTTTATCAATACCATTTAGCATTCTTGCTTATCAGTTTGATTGACCTCTATTCCTTGTAAAGTGGTTGTGGCAGGAACAAGGGAATGATTTCTGTGGATACTACGTCTGCGAGTCCATCCGCCACACGACCTGTGAGCGGGGCGGGTACTCTGACGAACAATATGAAGTTTGTAAATAACAACATTCACAATTTTATTTTATTACCATCATTTTTATTGAGTTTCATTCATTCATATATATATATATATATTGACCCCCTTCTTTAAATTAGATGTTTCGGAAGCGGGATGAACTCCTAGCACCAGCTCGCATGCGAGCAATTCAAGAGGAATTGGCGGCATTCTTTCTTGACCACATGATCGCTTAAGACGGAGAATACTATGTGGACCATGAGTCCGTATGATTATATTTGTAAGAGATAATTATTGTATATATGTAGCCGGTAGTGTCGGATAGATATACGAGAACTTGTTGTTCGAACAATCTCTCGGAGAAGGAGAGGTGGTCGATATCACTTCTCTCTGTATGCATATATGTTCATGACGATCTTCTGTTTCCTTCGTTTGCTTACTAGCTAGCTAGCGTGTCTAGCCCTCTCTATACGTATGTATAGTACGTAGCGTCGACCAAGCACGGACATAAGAGAGGACACTTCTCTCTATTAATTATAGCTAGCTAACACAATATATGAAACACCTAAATTAACCCCCCAAAACCCCCAACCCCCCCCCTTTCAAAACAAAAAAACAAAAACCCCAGCCACAGAAATGCTGACGCGTGGATGCCTATTGGTCCCGGTTGGTGCCACCAACCGGGACCAAAGGGTCTCCTGCCTGGGCTCCGCGCACAGGCCACGTGGAGGCCCATCAGTCCCGGTTCTGGATTGACCGGGACTAAAGGGACAGGGCATTAGTGCCGACATTTTAGTCCCGGTTCAGGAACCGGGACTAAAGGTCCTTACGAACCGGGACAACATGCCCTTTTTCTACCTGTGACAATGGACAAAGTCAGCTTTTTCTACAGAAAAATCCAAATACCGGAAGTGACTTCATATATTTTTGTTGCAAACACGGATACTTGTTAGTTGATGCTAAAACAGAGATAACTTTTGACGGATTTTGGAGATGTAAGCAAGTCAAAACATATCAAGGACAAATATAGAGGCAGGATATTGCAAAGCTAAAATGATTCTGGGAACATCCTCAATTAGGGTTTAACTTTTCTTGTTTTGATAAAAATTGTATGCACCACTATTTATTTTATTTTTACAAATATTATACACCACAGGCCATAACTATTTGCACATGCTGGTTCATTTGTAATGTTTTACAAATACTATTATGCACTGAAAAAAAGATTATATTTGTTGAGATTTTGAAAGAAAAAGAACTAACAAGAGAATTTATTCAGCGTAAACTTTGGGCTGCTGCTGCTTCGACTCCACCCACCACATCCCGCACGAGCAGTGAGGAGGGCGAGATGCCTAGGTCTAGCCGCCGCCGCCACCCCTGCTCGCCGGCGGTCGGGCCACTGGGCGACGACGACCTGCTCCGCGAGACCCTCCTCCGCCTGCCCCCGCAGCCCTCCTCCCTCCCCCGCGCCTCCGCCGTCTGCAGGCGCTGGCGCCTCCTCCTCTCCGACCCAGGCTTCTCCCGCCGCTTCCGCATCCACCACCGCCGCGACCCACCCCTACTCGGTTTCTTCGTCAGAAATGAAGATCTGCCCTTCCTACCTGCTCTCGACGCCCCGGATCGTGTCTCCCCCGGCCGTTTCTCCTTGCAGCGCGGCGACGGCGACGGCGACCGGTTCATGTCCCTTGGATGCCGCCATGGCCTGGTACTCGTCTTCAACAAACCTAAGAACCAGATCCTGGTGAACCCCGTCACCGGCGACCAGCACCGCCTTGACGTGCCCCCGGGGGTTGCGATACATGCAGAGAAGACACCGATCAACGGGGCGGTGCTTCGTGCTTCTGGAGACGATGCCCAACACTTCCAAGTGGCGTTGACAGTGGCAGACAACGATGACTTACAACACAGACGAGCGCTTGCCTGCGTTTACTCGTCAGAGACTGGCGCATGGGGTGAACTCGTCTCAACACAGCTTCCATCTCGCGTTCCAATGAGTAATGTTGGCACCTTCGTTTCCACTTACAAGCCTGCTGTGCTGATTGGGGATTCCCTTTACTGGAGGCTTGCTGGGAATTTTGCCGGAATTCTTGAGTTTGATTTGGAGAAGCAAAGCCTAGCTGTCATACGGGTGCCAGTGCATATCCTTGAGACCTTGAAGACGGCCATTGCCTATTCTCGATTATGCGCGCAGAGGGTGGTGGCCTTGGTTTACTCCTCCAGACAGACCGCAGCATCCAGTTATGGAAGAGGAAAACTGATTGTGATAGTGTTGCTTCATGGGGGCTTGGAAGAACCATTGAACTGGACAAGCTACTTTCTCTGAATTCGGAGGAGAATCACATAATAATACAAGGGCCCATGGGGGAAAATAATGTGGTGTTCGTATGGACACATCACATCCTCTTTACGGTCCATCTTGAGTCATTGCAGTTCAATAAACTTCCTGGAGCCTACCCCCTTTTTCATTATCATCCATTTGAAAGTGTCTACGCTGCAGGTAAAGCATGCCTTACATATATATATATATATATATTGGTTGTAATAAAACCAGGTTAGTTTTTTATAGTTGGTTGATGTCATATATGATTCACATCCTTTTGTTTTAAGTTAGCAATTTCAAGTAGTGTCATATCAATTGTTTCTTTTGCTGCTTGATGCCCTCTTCAACATATAGCGAATTTTTTCTGTACCGTACTACCGTTTCTATTCTGATTCTTGTGTGGTGGTGTTTAATGATTATGATGTATAGGAAAAAAATCCTTTTGCGGTGTATAATTTTATATGTGTTCTGCAGCCAGGCGTTGGGCTGCAATTGGTCTATTCTGAGTTCCATATCTGTAATCAAGTTAGAGCTAGCAAACTGGCTTCATCAGTTTATTATGTGAATATCCATACAATAAAACAATAAAGATCAAGATTAGCAAATTCTTTGTGTAGCATTGAAATAAATCTTGTTGTCATATGCCTATTCACATATGCAAAAACTATATAATACAGTAGTAGTTTTAGAAGGCAGTTTTTTCTCAACAGTGGGAAGTTGAAGATGACTACATGAAAAATATCGTGAACTCAATAGGTACATGTTAAAGTTAAAGCTAGTTCTATTTCTATCATTCAGTATTTATTATCTCTGTAATTGTGCTAATATTAAGTTCGTAATGATGAACTTCTGGATTTTAAGAATATTTACTCATTTATTATTTTTAGAAGAGTCCTTCTGAGAGTACCAAGTCCATTTGTACGTAGGAAAAATATTTTATTTGTTCATTTCACAAATCTGCTTGGATTTCTTAGTATGATTATGTTTTTATTGTTTTCTGATATGGCGTGGAATGAGCTTATAATTCTGGATAACTTACTCTTCTGACCAGCTAATGGTCTGAGTGTACATGTTCTTCATTTCTACAACATTCATCATTTTATACTGTTCCTTGGATATTCTATAGATTTTATAATTGGTGTAGTTTTGCTTATGTTTTCCTAATGTTGTTTGTCATAATACTCGAAGAGTATGCTTTCATTAATTTTTTTATTTCTATTTATCTTTTTGCTCAATTTATTGCAGTTTTATGGATGACTATTCTAGTGTAAGGCAGTTTGCTTAAATATTATTCTCAGCATATCTGTCAGTGTCTATCTAATTTGCATATGTAATCTGCCAACTGCCATTATCCCCTAACATGTTTTGTCTGGTCCAAACTATATGTATCAATGCTTTGCGGGTAGTCTATTTTCTGCACTATTGGTCACTTTAGATGTTCAAGACTATTCTTATAAGCATATGGTCGAAATGGCATGACTAGATTCACTGTAAACACTGCTTTTGTCACAAATTGTATACTTTTACTAACATATTAATGTTATCAGTAAAACTAGTGGTCGAAGTATTCCTTTTGTTGTTGTGAAGAAAGAGTAATGCATCTATTTTGGGCCAAATGAAATGTTTCTATTAATAGACGGTGCACGATCCCTTAGTTGAGGCTTCTACTACATGAGTTCAATTAAATTTGATTTGTGAGCGACTTGCTAGCACATACTTTTCTGAAAAGTATGTCTATAAGCTATAAACCAGACTGTTCAGGTTTGTTAACCCATGAGCCCCTTATGTGCCCATGATAAAAATGAATATTTCAAATGATTCGATAAGCTGGGATGACCAGTATTTCCCTGGAGTTATTTGAGCCACAGTTTATTTATTTTATTTGCCTTTATTGAGAACGGAATAACAGATGTAGCCAAAAAGTTGAGAATATATGCTAATAATAAGAGTTGAAGGTGTGGTGGCAAAAATGTACTGTTCTCCTGTATCGGTTCTCTGTTTCTATTGTTGGTTTTGTCCGCTGATGCTGACCGCCGAGACAGTTCAGTTTTGTAGCATTTGCGCAATTTCCAAAATCCCAGTGAAGTTAGTATTTACTGTTTGAGTCGTATATAAGTTGAGATACATAACTTTGACTTTTTTTCTATGAATGTATTGAGATACACAACTTCAACTTTGGCTGATGAAATTGGTTGCTCGGCAGGTATCTAGGGTTGCATTCCGGTGGCCGAGATGCAGAAAATGGATTGCGTGCCGTAGGTTCTTCCATTTTGTATGCTGTTCGCAGGGTCTGTCGTGTGCTACACCCAGAATTTGACCCTCTGGACCGGGCACTTGTGAAGTTGTATGACTTGTAGGAGCTAATCGCTTTGTTTGTAAACTTACGTCTGTCTATTATCTATGTTCTGTGAGAGGACACAGTGACTTGCTTGGATTAATAATTAGTGCTGGCCATGTCAGTCACTCTTGCGGTTCATTTGTTTGATGCCTCTGAAGAAAGCACGATCAGGCAAGCTCAATTGTCGGTCTCGTGTCGTGTCAGATTATGTCCCGTGGTGCTATCGTATTAGATTAACTCCTTTTTTTATCATCACGAAGGTGTCTGAATCCCATTTTTATTACCAGAAAGCCCTCTTTGTCATGAATTATTTCAGTGGAGTTATATCCAGAAGGTTGTAGGTTGCTTGGAAGTATTTACCCGCACTGGTTTTTTCATCCGCATCTCTTTAGGCAAACAGAGTTCACTAGACAGACAACAACCTTCAGATCTGCATGTAAGTCGCACTGTATCATAATTGCATTTGGTTTTCTATTTCTGTGCTTGCATATTGGAGTACAAATCTCTGTGAAAGTGAAACGATGAGTTCTTTCCTGTGGGCCGTCCCTTTGCTCAACCAGTTAACGATCTTCAGGGAGATGACTCCCTTTGATGTTCTTCAGGGAGTTGGCTCAGCACTTAATGCTGAAGCAAGCATATCACCTTCCAGGCTTTTTATCTTTCACCATTATCAGGAGCCCTGTCAAATCTTTGCAGCAATAATACTAGACATACAGGGTGATTGATACAAAACTTTACAGGGAGAGAACGTGGCTTCATCTAACTGGCGCCCCCCTGATTTTCACTGGTGGGCCTGCCCTTCTAATTAGATCTCTGCCAATCACACCCCAACAGCCCCGTAAACCCCCTGTAACTTCCTGTACGTCTAGCATTGCTCATCTTTGCAGTGTTTTTGCGTATGGCAGTGTAAAAACTGTATGTGCGTGTTAAATCTTTGCAGTGTTTTTGCGTAACGGCCTGTTTGATCTCCTTAGAAGATCATGGCTCAGCACTTAATCCTCCGTGTCAAGCCGCCCCTACCCCAAGCACGCGTTCAAATTCTTTGGTCCCTACTCCGTCGAACGACACATCGGCACACTGTCATACAAGCTCACACTGTCGTATAACAATTTCATCCACCCCGTCTTCCGCGTGTCGCTAGTTAAGCCATTGACCCCCGACTACACGCTGGTCTTCACTAAGCTTCCACAAACCTACCCTTCTTATCACGCTGGTCTACACATTGGATGATCCACCTCTACCCTGCAACCACAAACCTATCCTTCTTATCTGGGTACCCCGCCCAGAAATCCTCTGTGTTACTGTTGCATATAGGTATTTTCAGAATTGCGTTCGCGTCAATCGGCAGAAAAGCACACCTTACTAGCGCCTCGTCCCACGATGCAGTTGCCGGAGACAGGAGTTCATAAACCATCCTCGGTGGATCTGCTACTAGTGAGGTAATAGGTCTTGGTGTAGTCTCCTTCAGAATCCAGTTATCGCCCATATATCTGTTGAATGGCCATTGCCTATTCGGCGGATGATTCCTTGCTTGAGCAAGTCCCGCCCTTCAATTATCGATCTCCATATCTGGGATGGTCTGATTCTGAGCTCCGCCTCAAGAATGTCCCCCCTATGTGAAATATGATGCCTTTAGAATTCTTGCACTCAGAGTATCTGGCTCTTGCATAATTCTCCATGCTTGTCTTACTAATAGCGCCAGGTTAAAAATCTCAAGGTCCTTGAAACCGAGCCCTCCCAGTTTTTTAGGTCTTGTCATAACGTCCCATGAGACCCAAACCGGTTTGCGCTCCCCCTGTTTGCATCCCACCAAAACTTTGGTATGATGTATTTGATATGATCACATAAACCCCTCGGGAGCTTAAAACATGACATAGAGTACATAGGGATCGCCCGAGCCACTGATTCAATGAGAACACCCTTTCCTCCAGCAGAGAGGCATTTGCTCATCCATCCTTTCACCTTGTCTCATACTCTGTCACTCAAGTATTTAAACGTACCCTCCTTCGAGTGCCCAACATCTTTCGGCATTCCCAAGTACCTGTCACTCAAAGATTCATTAGGAACATGAAGGAAGCCTTTGACAGCATTACGAACTACCTTAGGACATCCCCTACTGAAAATATTGATGACTTCACTCTATTAACTCTTTGGCCTGAGGCCATACAATATGCATCCAATAGGTTTGATACCTCCCCAGCTCCATTAATACTTGCCCTGAAAAACAGTAGGCTATCATTTGCGAATAAAAGATGATTCGCCGCCAGTGTCGCCGGTGCCGCCTTGATGCTGCTGAGCTGGGATGACTGGTTTTGAGGCTTTAATAGGCACAAAAGGCCCTCCGCTGCTAACAAGAAAAGATACAGAGAGATAGGATCTCCCTGTCGAATACCGCGCCTTGGCTTGAATACTTCTGATTTATTACCATTGAACACCACTAAAAAAGAAATTGAGCTCACCATGTTCATAACCACAAAAACCCAAGGTACTGCAAAACCCAGCTTCTCCGTTATTGGTCTTAGATACGACCACTCCACTCGGTCATAAGCCTTCATCATGTCAAGTTTCAGTGCATAAAAACTATTGCTCTTTGCCTTGTTCCTCTTCATGAAATGCAAACATTAATAAGTAGAAATTATATCTGGGAGAATCTACTTGAGGCGGTTTGAAAGCACCTCCGAGTCAATCTTGTAAAATACGTTACATAAACTTACAGGACGAAACTAAGACAATAACGTGGGGTTGGTTTCCTTTGTGATAAGCACCAACAAAGTATCATTTAGGCAAGCAGGGTTCTCTTCTCCCTTCACAATGCCTAACACAATTTTTGTGACTGCTTCTTCGTAGATGCCCCAATGCCTCTGAAAGAAATGTGCAGGGAATCCGTCAGGTCCCGGAGCTTTTGTTGGAAACATTTGGAAAAGCATCGTCTTGACTTCTCTTGCATCATACGGGACCATTAGAATGATGTTCATAGCGGGGGTGACTCTAACTGGGACGTGATCAAGAACCTCCGCTACCCCCTAGACACCCTTTGATGTATACAAGTTTTTATAAAACTCTAAAGCCATCTGTTGCATCTCAGTCAAATAATTAGTGAGCTGCCCATCTGGACGTTGGAGAGCCTTGATCAGGTTTTGCCTCCGTCGCATGGACGCTCTTATGTGAAAGAAGTGGGAGTTCCGGTCACCTACAACTAGCCATTCGGTGTGGGAACACTGCCTCCACATCAGGTCCTCGCGTAAATAGAGCTCAATTAGATGATCATTGATTTTTATCTCCACATGGGAAGGGCCTGTTCGCGCTATGTCGCTTTGCAGGCGCTCGAGCTCCTTCTTTAAACTACGGATCTCCCCTCTGACACTTCCAAAGGTCGACTTGGACCAATCGCCAAGATTGCTTGCAAGTGCATCAAGTTTGGCTCGCACTCCCCTGGCCGTTAGATTGTGGCCGTTCGCCTCCCATGCAAGCTGGACGGTGGATTTCAAGTCAGGGTGTGTCTCCCACATTACTTCATACCGAAATTGCTTATCTTTCCTTCTCCCACTCGGTGGTTGAGCTAGCTGTATCAAGATAGGCGAGTGGTCCAAAGTAGCTGCTGTTAGGTGTTCCACCGTAGCCGACGGAAATTAGCCACACCACTCGACCAAGCCAAGAGCTCTGTCTAGCCGAACACGAGTGAAGGAGCCTCCAGCAACCCTCTTTTCAAATGTCCACCTTGTTCCTTTATATCCAAGATCGACCAAACCACACACATCCACGACGTCCCTAAAGCCTTGAATTTGTGCTTGACTCCTATTGCTGATACCAACATGTTCATCATGCCTTAGAACTTCATTGAAATCCCCCATACACACCCATGGCATGGTGTGGAGAGTCGAGAGATTTTTCATAGTATTCCATGTATTGTGACGAAGGTGGGTTTGTGCCTCCCCATAGAAACAAGAGAGCCTCTGCGGTTCACCACCTAAATCACTAACTTTCACATCTATATGATACCTTAAGTAACCCAAATTCTCAATCTTTATATCATTATTTCAAAACATAGCCAGACCTCCGCTCCTACCGGAGGAATCAACAGCAAAAGAATTATCAAAACCTAGAGTACTCTTTAAATTTTCAGCTCTGTCACCACTAATTTGGGTTTCGATGATGCAAAGTACTCTAGGGCAAACTTTTATGCGAGTTCGCGAAGCTCTTGAATTGTCGGGGCATTGCCAATCCCGCGAGAATTCCAACACAACAAATTCATTGTGCCCGGCAGTTCTCCGCCGAAGGGGCCGCCGGTCTTGCATCATTGTTTTTGCCCCCTGCTAGGGTCTTCTTCAGTCCACCATTGATGTTTTCTCATTCTGCATTGTAGTCCTAGACCTCTTGGGGTCTTGTTTCGGTGGGGGCTAGGTGGAACGACACTACCTCCCGCCTTTGGAACTAGGACAAGCTCCATACCCGTGGTGGCTACAAGATTGGGCCTCCCTACCACCTCATCAGAAGTACATTTGCGGTTGGAGTCAACTGCCTCCATATCAGTGTCATCTTGCTGGCAAGCTACAACTTCATGATGATCAGAGCCTTTCTCAATAGCAGTCCCACCTTCCTGTGTATTATGTTTCTTGGCCTTCTGGCTATTGTTGCGACACCGGGTCCCCCAAGCAGTGGTCGCCAGAGCTTGCAGACTTTTATAGATTAACGCAAATGGAGGATGCACCCCGCCACCATGCTCTTTGAATTCATGACCATCATCCCATAGACTTGGCACCAGTCCGGTAAATGTTCATGCTTCACCGCGAAGATTTCCCTCTCTCCACCATGGATGAGGGACGTTGCTTTTCTTCAGATGATTCTGCACATCAAGCCTCACTCTGACCCTATAAAAAATTCCTTCAAAATCAAAGGAAGACGGCTCTGAGTCGATGAACTCGCCAATCTTGGAGGCCAAAGCCTTAACCATCCCATGATACGCAATTGGGAGATCAATGATATGCGCCTAGATCTCAAAAGTGAAGAGCTCAATGGTTGTCGGCTTGGTATATCCATCATACGGTGAGATGATCACTGGATTCCCCCTAAAGTGCCAAGGACCACCCTGGGTGACCATGTGGATTTTGATGTTTGCCTTTTTGGCTAGATCCCAAGCAGATCGCATATTGCGAAAGAACCAAGGTGCTAAATCCCTTGTCCATATGAACACAGACCAAAATCATCCACCGGAGATCCTAATCCGTCGGTGCATCCTTTTCCTAAAAAATCACATCGTCTAGATCCTCCTCCTGCAGGGTGAGTTCCTTCATGAGGTCCTCAACCTTTCCTTTACCCTTGACTCCAGACGCAGATGATTCCCCGTGGTGCGCCATGGCCACGATTAGAGCCCCGCAAAAAAAAAGTGACCCGGAGGAAAACAAAAACCCAAACAAAACATCATTAAAGATTTTTGGGGACTGTTAAACTAAAAACACCACTTGTGACGGTGCCAAAGAAACCAAGGAAACAAGGATCGCCTGTGGCGCACTCCCACACGTCTGATGGGCTGTTGGGCAGAGGATGATCACCCACCCCCTAATGTTGTTTAGGCCTTATTCGGTTGCACCCCTCCCCAAAGTGATTGGAGAGCATTTGAGGGAATTTTCACTCGTAGAGGATTTATTCCCCCTCAATCCCTGTCAACCCCCTTCAATTCTCTGTCAACCGAACAAGGCCATAGGGAAAAAGCATATATACTTCTCTTGACAATTATGTTAGGGATGCTCTACTCTGAATATATTTTATGGCTAGTTAAAAGAGTAACAAAACAGGTAAGTACCCATGTTTTGGAGCATCTTTTCTCCTCCTGTGGCACGTAAGTTGTTGACTTGATGACTAGTTAACACATAAATAAAACTATAGCTTGCATGCTTTTCTCCAAACAAGTTTTGGAGGACCCCTTTGGCCCATGGACCACCTCATGTACGTGCTATGTCAGCAAGATCATCATTCAAAACCGGTTTAGGAGGCATTTATACAATCTTATTATTCCAGAGGCTTCAGTGGCCCACAAAAATGACATAGATAGAGTTCTGTTTTTTTACATAAACATGAGCCTTTTTTTCTTACATTAATAAGGTGAGGATGTCCTAGCACCAGTACATACGTACGGGGCTAGCAATTCATGCTCTTAATCAAGACGACGGATACTCTATAGTTGCAACCCCTATTCCAGAATACTGTCGTCGAGATTTAAGTGAGTTCGGAAAGGCTTGTGTTGTGGTTTGTAATAGGGAATCTAATGTAGTAGCATAAGTGCTAGTTAGCAGGGGTCGTGAAAAACCAGCCTTCGGTTTGGTTTGATTCACCCCCGGAGTTTATCGTTAAGTTTTTTACAAATGATGTAGCTATGGTTTGAGTTTAATAAAGCTAGCTACGATGGTCTTCCCCTAAAAATAGAAGGTGGGTTTGTCAAGCCATGTCGTCAACCCTAAAGTATGAGCTCATATGTCTGCCTAACGAGGACAGTGTTCGAATATCACCTTCACAAGGATGGTCTCCCTATACATAGTTTGGATCACCGCCATACAAACAACTAAACTATTAGTCGATTACATCTTTTAAGTGAGTTAGAGACTACACAGTAAAGCCAAGTCCACAATCATCTGTGCACAAAGTTCAGCTTAATGTTTGAAGCCGTTGTGAATTGCCCACACTCATCTCTAAGCATGCTTCCCATCGACCCTTATAGGTGTTCACTATTAAAACTCATGCTTGTTAGTAACCTTCCGCATTTTTAGGGTTTGTGTGTGCATCGAAAACAAATGCAAAATAGGTAGTACGCTCCACAGACTTACTAAAAAAACATAAAATCAACTTCGAACTCTCAAAGGAAAAAAAAATTAAAACCAAATCTGCATCTATGTGTGGACAAAAAATGGACCTACTATTTGCTAGTATTATGGATCCACACGAAAAAATCTTATTGGTAGCTCACAAGTCAGTACATTATTTATTAGTAGAATTTTACAGTGTGAGTTTTACATTATTATTTTTCTATATATACAGCGGATTTCCTTTGCAATATCTTCAATCTTCTTTTTTTGAGGGGCTGGAATTTCTTCAATCAATCAGAAGAAAAAAAGGATGCACGTTGCAATGTATACTGTGGCCCATTGTCCAGCCCAGCATCTCTTCCGTCTCTTTCACGGGGCGCACTTCATTTCAGTGCATCGGATCCACTCCACCCCACCCCACATCGCACCAGTGAGCAAAATAGGGCAGATCTGAAAAAAAAAAAACAGTGAGTAGGG
>NC_041390.1:36744620-36766811 GCF_002162155.2 Triticum dicoccoides | reverse complement strand
TGAGTAGGGCGAGATGAGCCGCCCCCACCCTTTGCCGACGGCGGCGCCGCCGCTGGAGGACGAGAACGTCCTCACCGAGATCCTCCTCCGCCTCCCCCCGCAGCCGTCCTCCCTCCCTCGCGCCTCGCTCGTCTCCAATCGCTGGCGCCGCATCGCCTCCGACCCCGGCTTCTTCCGCCGCTTCCGCCGCCACCACCGCCCCAACCCTCCGCTCCTCGGTTTCTTCGACATGTACGGCTGCCGCTCCTTCGTGCCCACCCTCGAGGCCCCGGATCGTTTCCCGCCGGGGCGCTTCTCCCTGCAGCGCGGCGACGACGACTGGTTCAGGTCCCTTGGAAGCCGTCATGGCCTGGTGCTAATCTTGAACAGACCCACGAACCAGTTGCTGGTCTGGGACCCCGTCACCGGCGACAAGCACTGGATTGCCGTCCCCCCGGGATTCGGGTGCGACTCGGACAGCCCGATCGGCGGGGCGGTGCTTCGCTCTGCCGTAGACGACCACCACTTCCTGGTGGCCTTGGTAAGCACCACCGAGACACAAGACCATACAAGAGCCATCGCCAGCGCTTACTTGTCGGAGACCAACACATGGAGTGATATAATCTCAACACCGCTTCCACCGGCGTCCGAATCCCGCTTCCAATTGCAAGCACAAGACTTGCCACCGTTTGAATGCCCGACCATGATTTCTTGCAACATACCCGCTGTGCTGGTTGGGGATTCCCTTTACTGGTGGCTTCGGGATAGCTCGTACAACATCCTCCAATTTGATTTGGATAGGGACAGCCTAGCCGTGATACCTTCACCGGTGGACTTGTATGACAGTGATATCAACTTCTCGGTTATGCGGGCAGATGATGGAGGGCTTGGTTTCCTATTTGTATCAAAGTTCAGTGTTCAATTGTGGAAGACGAAAGTCATTTGTGACTGTTTTGCTTCGTGGGTGCTGGGAAGAACAATTGAAATGGACAAGCTATTTCCTCTGGATTCAAAGGAGAGAGAGTCTCCAATGATAGTAGGATTTGCTGAGGAGAATAATGTGGCTCTCATGTGGACAGAAGGCAGTCTCTTCATGTTCCAGCTTGAGTCGTCGCAGCTCAAGAAGCTCGTGGAAACCAGAATCTCTTTCTATCAACCATTCGAAAGTGTCTATACTGCAGGTAATAGCTTGCTTTACAACCTTTGTATAACAAAAGAAAGTTAGTTTTCAATAATTGGTTGATGAAAATACGTACTGTTTATAAACTTCCATATAATTAGTTTCATGACACTTCTCTTTTGATGCTTGATGACACCCTCAACATATTGCGATGAAGCTATGCGGAGTTCTTTTCTTATGCTTGCATGGTAGCGTTTTATGTTATAATTATGATCTGTAAAGTAGTACTCCCTTCTTATTTGAAAGGAAGGTGTGGAAAAAACACCAACCGTTTTGCGCCAAAGAAGGGTATCGGAAAGGTTATTAGTGTTGGATGGACAAAACTAACCCTGCTTATCCCATTCCCCATCCTGAAAAACCGGCTTGCGTTAAATCCCCTCCCATACAAACTCCGCCCCTTTGTCTTCCTCCTGCACATGTGTCACGTAATTCGTGCGTGAGAAACGGAGGGGTGTAAAGCGGAGGCCCACTTTTTCCTTCTTAATCTCTGCGCTCAGGGGTAAACATGGAAAGAAATAACTTGCGGTTTCCCTCCTTAATCTTCGCTCAAGATCTCATGCTTTTCTTTCAAATCCGGAGGGAGTATCTGTTAGTGGTATCTAATTTTCTTCATGTTATATAGCCAGGTGGTGGATTCACTGATCTACTTACTGCTAAGCTTCATTTCTGTAATTTGTGTGGTTCAAGTCAGAGCTAGCAAATTGTTTTTATTACTTTATTATATGAAAACCCATACAATAAAACAATGGATAGAGACAAAGCTCTGAGATGGCTCCACCAGCATGGCCGGACGCTGGATTAATTCCCTGGCGCAGCCCCAGTTTTGCTTTAGTTTTCTCTTTGTTTTATTTTTTTCCTTTTGTGCCCTTCCCCGGACCCTGTGCAAGCGGGAGCTACGTGCACCGGGCTGCCTTTTTATTTTTTTCCTTTTGTGTTCTGTTTCTGTTTTATTGAGTTTCAGCCTCTTGAACTTTTGGGTCATCTTGCCGTTTCTTCTAATGCACAACGTCACACATTTGGGTGCATGTTCGAGGAAAAAACAATGGATACCAAGATTGGCAAATTCTTTCTGTGATAGTTGAACTAAATTTCATTGTTGCTTGTGTATTGATGTATGCGAAATAATGCAGCTGTACATGCCTTTGCTACTAACCAAGTCAGGTTGTTCGCTTGTGACAATTGCCGACATTGTGTTGTTCTGAAACCAGCATTAGCGTCATGCTAGTTCGTGCCTCATCACATGAATTGTATGAGGTAGCTGCAGTTTATTTCTCAAGATAAGATGAGATTATTTACCAACTCTGACAGTAGATATGGTTTTGTTTGTGTATCCCTAATGTTGTATAAATAGTATCTTGTTGATGCCTCCTCATATCCATTTGGCTTTTCATTTGAATATCATTGGTTGCTTGACTTCTTATGCTTGCAGAAACAAGCATTGGTGGTAGACATGATGGAGCTGATATCTTGCACAGCACATAAGATGATTTTCCGGTTAGGTATGCTATGTGATGTACTGGTTGAGTAGGTAAGCTTATCTTTTGCATGTATGTTTAGGTATCTGAGCTATTCTTAAAAAGATGCATTGATTCCCTTTTTACTGCAATGTAATTTCTCAAGTACCAAATTGCAAGCAAGGACTCTTAAGATTTTCTCTACACTCTTTGCTCTGCTGGTCTGTTATTACCCACCTAGCCACCTCATATCATGCTTTGATGCCAGGCTAAATCTTGAATCTTTTCTCCAGGCCCTGCTTTCTCATTCCTTCCTCAGCAGCTCTCCGTTCTGTTCCCCGTGCCTTTAAATTGCTGATCTTCTACCCCCTCTCTACTGAATGTGCTCTTTTGTTTGCCCTCAATTCCATTCAGCCTCCTTGCTTACGCTTTACCTCCTACAGTGTACTCCCTAAGTTCTTGCTGGTAGTGGGTGGGCTCTTCTCCCTCTAGCCCCTCCATTGACTGGCAGCTTAGGACCATTCCTCATTCCCTATTTGTGCAAATATCGATGCCTGCTCAGAGATGAAAATGCTTTTTTTTCTTAGCCAGATGAGAATGCTTTCATGCTAGGTGGTAGTAAATGAAAACTACTAATCCTTTGTTGTGCTTCCGGGGTATATTTCTATTTTACCTTTGCTCTTGCTGAATTGCCTTTAACTTCTGTTTTTTTTTTCTGTTCATGGGTCTATCATGCCCTAGTGTGATCTGAATGTTGTCCCGTTTTCATAAGTGATTGATAACTGCCAATTCATCTGGTTTCAAATTCTTTTTTTAAGCGGACTTATAGGTGTGCCATTTCACTTTGCTGCTTATTTTGGATCATTGTGATACCTAGTAGTGAACTAATGATTGTCACAATACTTTAAGAGTACGCCTTCGTTAAACTTATACTACTGTCTATCTTCTTAACTGCAGTCACTCTGGTTTTATGGACGACTATTCTAGTTTTAGGCTGTTCGGTTAAACATTTTCTCAGCATGCGACTACTTATCCAGCAAACCTGTAATTGGCCATTGGCCACTAATACAATTTGGCTGGTCCAAACTATTGGTAGTATGCTTTGTGTGGTGTATAATTTCTTCAGTTTTGGCCACTATTGATGTTTAATACTTCAATTTTGGCAGGACTAGAATCACCATAAAAATTGATTCTATCACTAATGCCGTTTTTTTAATTTTACTAACATATTATTATTAAAGTTGTGGTGAATGTATCGAAACTGCTCCACACACGATACTTCTGCCCGAGCTGTGCATGACGTGCAAATCCAGTGGCTAGTGCCCTTCTCACTCATATGCATGTCCGGCTGGATTCAATCTTTGTGTGCGAATCGTTCAAAATTTGCCGCGTGCATAGCATGACTCTGAATGTATTGCTTGATGGCGTAGAGAGTAAAAAGATAACAATCATGTTGGATTGAAGGAAGTCTCAGGTATAGTAAGATGATGCATGATCCCTTGCTAGAGGCTTGTACTGCAAGAATTTTTTGATGAAAATCGATTTGTCAGTGACTAGCTAGCCCTTGAATTCCTAAAAAGTATGCCCAAGAGTTAGAAACCTGCTATCCTACTCCATGAGCCTCTACGCATAAGAGTGTTGCCAAAAACTTACAATATTAGAAGTTGAAGGTCTGCTACTACACTACATATTGCCTGTTGTTCTTTGTTTCATGTGTTGATTTTGTCCAATGATGCTGTGATGGTTTAACTCTGGAGCTTATGACACCCACAATTGTGATGGTTTGAGTCATAGAAGAGTTATGAGAATAACTCCCAATAACTTTTCCTGTATGTAGTACAAGTTTTTTACTGATGATATTACATGCTCTGCAGGTATCTACATTTACATTCTGGTGGCTGAGATGCAGAAATGGTCTGTCGAGTATAGTTTCTTCCAACTGTATGCCTGACATGGAAAACTGAACCTCTATCTAGCAGCATACAGTATTCAGCTCTGAAGTGAACTTGCTTTTAGTTTGTGTATGCGTTTGATTACCTTCTGTGTTGTATCATCATCGCGGGATTTCGATGTTGTAATTTGTGCGTGTGTTTGCTTGAATCTGTACCTGGTTTTGAGCTTGGTAAGCTTACTTTGGATAGTTGTGACTAATGAATGTTGAATCCCATCAGTGTGACCTGGAGATGGAAGATGCTCATGTATGATGGAATGCAACTTCCTGCTGCTTCCTTTGCGATGGTGGGAAGGCTTGGGTAAGTTGGCGAACTTTTTTTTATGTCTCTTTGCACTGATAGGCATCTTTGCTTTGAGATTTACAAACTTCTGCATCCGTTCCGGAAAAAAAACTTCTGCATTAGTGGTGTATGAAGCAGAACACATTTTACAGCTGACAGAAGCAGATGACTTGCTAACTTGCTCTGTTATGTAATTTCTGGACACAATAAGCCAACTGGCATGATAAAGGCACAGTGACTTGCTTCAGTCAAATAGTAGTATATTCACGGTGTTTCTACATATCTAATGAGCAAAGATGATGTGATAACTATATTTAATAGGTATATCATATGATTAATTATTATTTTCTCGTTGTTTGTCTCCAACTCATGTGAAATCTTTGAAGAAAAATAATCGATTTGCCACAAGAGCCATGACGTCACATAATGTGTGTCTAAAACCACCTTGAATGTGCGCCGTGTTAGCGAAACTGTTCTCCACACGGGTAGTAGGAGTTGTTATTTCCTCAGGTATTATTAATTTAGGGGTTAAACGGAATACAATTATACTGGTTCCTACAAATTCCAAGAAACATAATCATATTCTTGAGAACGATTTTTTGACAACTTTGATTGTTCAATTAAACTTAAACAAAATAGAAACTATTTTCTTCATTAACAATATATATTAAATATATATTTGGAACAAGTATCACTTAATTTACAGTTGAAGTGAGTGCGATGGAAGTTTTCAGGACTGAAAAGAATTCCCATTTTGTTAAAAAAAATAGAACGAATTCCCGTAGTAATTTTCAATATTTTGCGGTGCGAGTCCGTTTTAGCAGCCTATTATTACAAGAAAAAGGGGAAAGCAGACCGTGGGCTTCTTCAGTGTAGTCATGGGCCATGGGCTCTCGAACCATCAAAACACAAAGAAGACACGGGCTCTCTCTCACTGCCAGCCAGCGTCTTCAGTGCCTCTCCGCCACCATTCCCCACACGAGCGAGCTCTAGGGCAAAATGGGCAGCCGCCGCCGCCACGCCCTCTCGCCGGCGGCCGCGCCCCTGGGAGACGACGACCTCCTCTGCGAGATCCTGCTCCGCCTTCCCCCGCAGCCCTCCTCCCTCCCGTGCGCGTCCCTCGTCTGCAAGCGCTGGCGCCGCCTCGTCTCCGACCCCGGCTTCTCCGCCGCTTCCGCCTCCGCCACTGCTGCAACCCTCCCCTCCTCGGGTTCTTCGACAGATTTAGTGGCCTCTCCTTCGTACCCACTCTGGAGGCCCCCAATCGCGTCCCTCCCGGGCGCTTCTCCTTCCAGTACGATGACTACGACAGCTGCTCTATGTCCCTTGGATGTCACCATGGCCTCATGCTCATCTTCCTTCGTAAGCGTCTCCATGTCCTGGTGTGGGGCCCCGTCACCGGCGACCAGCACTGTGACGCCCCCGATTCAATCATACACTAATCATACACGTAAACGTGTACGATCAAGATCAGAGACTCACGGAAAAATATCACAACACAACACTAAAAATAAAATACGTCATACAAGCATCATATTACAAGCCAGGGGCCTCGAGGGCTCGAATACAAGTGCTCGATCATAGACGAGTCAGCGGAAGCAACAATATATGAGTACAGACATAAGTTAAACAAGTTTGCCTTAAGAAGGCTAGCACAAATTAGGATACAGATCGAAAGAGGCGCATGCCTCCTGCCTGGGATCCTCCTAAACTACTCCTGATCGTCGTCAGCGGCCTGCACGTATTAGTAGGCACCTCCGGTGTAGTAGGAGTCGTCGTCGACGATGGCGTCTGGCTCCTGGGCTCCAGCATCTGGTTGCGACAACCAGAGAGAAAGGAAAGAGGGAAAAGGGGAGAAAGCAACCGTGAGTACTCATCCAAAGTACTCGCAAGCAAGGAGCTACACTACATATGCATGGGTATATGTGTAAAGGACCATATCGGTGGACTGAATTGCAGAATGCCAGAATAGGAGGGGGATAGCTTATCCAGTCGAAGACTACGCTTCTGACCACCTCCATCTTGCAGCATGTAGAAGAGAGTAGATGGTAAGTTCACCAAGTAGCATCGTGTAGCATAATCCTACCCGGTGATCCTCACCTCGCCGCCCTGTTAGTGAGCGACCATCGGGTTGTATCTGGCACTTAGAAGGGTGTGTTTTTATTAAATATCCAGTTCTAGTTGTCATAAGGTCAAGGTACAACTCCAAGTCGTCCTGTTACCGAAGATCACGGCTATTCGAATAGATTAACTTCCCTGCAGGGGTGCACCACATTTCCCAACACGCTCGATCCCCTTTGTCCGGACACACTTTTCTGTGTCATGCCCGGCCTCAGAAGATCAACACGTCGCAGCCCTATCTAGGCACAACAGAGAGGTCAGCACACCGGTCTAAATCCTATGGCGCAGGGGTCTGGGCCCATTGCCCATTGCACACCTGCACGTTGCGAGGGCGGCCGGAAGCAGAACTAGCCCCCTTAATACAAGAGCAGGCTTACGTTCCAATCCGGCGCGCGCCGCTCAGTCGCTGACGTCACGAAGGCTTCGGCTGGTACCACGACGTCGAGTGCCCATAACTTTCTCGCGTAGTTGGTTAGTGCGTATAGGCCAGTGGCCAGACTCAGATCAAATACCAAGATCTCGTTAAGCGTGTTAAGTATCCGCGAATGCCGACCAGGGCCAGGCCCACCTCTCTCCTAGGTGGTCCAACCTGCCCTGTCGCTCCGCCACAAAGTAACAGTCGGGGGCCGTCGGGAACCCAGGCCCACCACTACCTGGGTGGAACCACCTGCCCCTTCATCCCCATCTCCGAATAGTATCACAGGTAATGTAACAGTGTAAAGTATATAGTATATGCCCGTGATCACCTCCCGAGTGATCACGCCCCAGTAGTATAGGATGGCAGACGGACAAGAGTGTAGGGCCACTGATGAAACACTAGCATCATATACTAAGCAGTAGGATAGCAGGTAAAGGTAACAACTGTTGGGAAACGTAGTAATTTCAAAAATTTCCTACGCACACGCAGGATCATGGTGATGCATAGCAACGAGAGGGGAGAGTGTTGTCTACATACCCTTGTAGACCGTTCGCGGAAGTGTTATATCAACGCGGTTGATGTAGTCGTACGTCTTCACGATCCGACCGATCAAGTACCGAACGCACGGCACCTTCGAGTTCTGCACACGTTCAACTCGATGACGTCCCTTAAACTCTGATCCAGCCGAGCTTTGAGGGAGAGTTCCATCAGCACGACGGCGTGGTGACGATGATGATGTTCTTGAAGGAAATATGCCCTAGAGGCAATAATAAAGTTATTATTTATTTCCTTATAATCATGATAAATGTTTATTATTCATGCTAGAATTGTATTTTCCGGAAACATAATACATGTGTGAATACATAGACAAACAAAGTGTCACTAGTATGCCTCTACTTGACTAGCTCGTTAATCAAAGATGGTTATGTTTCCTAACCATGAACAATGAGTTGTTATTTGATTAACGAGGTCACATCATTAGTAGAATGATCTGATTGACATGACCCATTCCATTAGCTTAGCACCCGATCGTTTAGTATGTTGCTATTGCTTTCTTCATGACTTATACATGTTCCTATGACTATGAGATTATGCAACTCCTGTTTACCGGAGGAACACTTTGGGTACTACCAAACGTCACAACGTAACTGGGTGATTATAAAGGAGTACTACAGGTGTCTCCAATGGTCGATGTTGGGTTGGCGTATTTCGAGATTAGGATTTGTCACTCCGATTGTCGGAGAGGTATCTCTGGGCCCTCTCGGTAATACACATCACATAAGCCTTGCAAGCATTACAACTAATATGTTAGTTGTGAGATGATGTATTACGGAACGAGTAAAGAGACTTGCCGGTAACGAGATTGAACTAGGTATTGGATACCGACGATCGAATCTCGGGCAAGTAACATACCGATGACAAAGGGAAAACGTATGTTGTTATGCGGTCTGACCGATAAAGATCTTCGTAGAATATGTAGGAGCCAATATGGGCATCCAGGTCCCGCTATTGGTTATTGACCGGAGACGTGTCTCGGTCATGTCTACATTGTTCTCGAACCCGTAGGGTCCGCACGCTTAAGGTTACGATGACAGTTATATTATGAGTTTATGCATTTTGATGTACCGAAGGTTGTTCGGAGTCCCGGATGTGATCACGGACATGACGAGGAGTCTCGAAATGGTCGAGACATAAAGATTGATATATTGGAAGCCTATATTTGGATATCGGAAGTGTTCCGGGTGAAATCGGGATTTTACCGGAATACCGGGAGGGTTACCGGAACCCCCCGGGAGCTATTTGGGCCATAGTGGGCCTTAGTGGAAAAGAGAAGGGGCTGCCCTAGATGGGCTGCGCGCCCCCCCTTCCCCTAGTCCTATTAGGACTAGGAGAGGTGGCCGGCCCCCTCCTCCTCTTTTCCCCTCCGAGGAATCCTAGTTGGACTAGGATTGGAGGGGGAATCCTACTCCCAGAGGGAGTAGGACTCTCCTGCGCCTCCCCCCCTTGGCCGGCCAGCCTCCCCTCCTCTCCTCCTTTATATACGGAGGCAGGGGCACCTCTAAACACACAAGTTGACACAAGTTGATCCACGTGATCTATTCCTTAGCCGTGTGTGGTGCCCCCTGCCACCATATTCCTCGATAATACTGTAGCGGAGTTTAGGCGAAGCCCTGCTGCTGTAGTTCATCAAGATCGTCACCACGCCGTCGTGCTGACGAAACTCTTCCCCGACACTTTGCTGGATCGGAGTCCGGGGATCGTCATCGAGCTGAACGTGTGCTCGAACTCGGAGGTGCCGTAGTTTCGGTGCTTGATCGGTTGGATCGAGAAGACGTACAACTACTTCCTCTACGTCGTGTCATCGCTTCCGCAATCGGTCTGCGTTGGGTACGTAGACAATACTCTCCCCTCGTTGCTATGCATCACATGATCTTGCGTGTGCGTAGGAAAATTTTGAAATTACTACGAAACCCAACAGTGGCATCCGAGCCTAGGTTATTTATGTTGATGTTATATGCACGAGTAGAACACAAGTGAGTTGTGGACGATACAAGTCATACTGCCTACCAGCATGTCATACTTTGGTTCGGCGGTATTGTTGGACGAGACGACCCGGACCAACCTTACGCGTACGCTTACGCGAGACCGGTTCCCTCGACGTGCTTTGCACAGAGATGGCTTGCGGGCGACTGTCTCTCCAACTTTAGTTGAACCAAGTATGGCTACGCCCGGTCCTTGCGAAGGTTAAAACGGAGTCTATTTGACAAACTATCGTTGTGGTTTTGATGCGTAGGTGAGATTGGTTCTTACTTAAGCCCGTAGCAGCCACGTAAAACATGCAACAACAAAGTAGAGGACGTCTAACTTGTTTTTGCAGGGCATGTTGTGATGTGATATGGTCAGAGCATGATGCTGAATTTTATTGTATGAGATGATCATGTTTTGTAACCGAGTTATCGGCAACTGGCAGGAGCCATATGGTTGTCGCTTTATTGTATGCAATGCAATCGCGATGTAATGCTTTACTTTATTACTAAACGGTAGTGATAGTCGTGGAAGCATAAGATTGGCGAGACGACAACGATGCTACGATGGAGATCAAGGTGTCGTGCCGGTGACGATGGTGATCATGACGGTGCTTCGGAGATGGAGATCACAAGCACAAGATGATGATGACCATATCATATCACTTATATTGATTGCATGTGATGTTTATCTTTTTATGCATCTTATCTTGCTTTGATTGACGGTAGCATTATAAGATGATCTCTCACTAAATTATCAAGAAGTGTTCTCCCTGAGTATGCACCGTTGCCAAAGTTCGTCGTGCCCAGACACCACGTGATGATCGGGTGTGATAAGCTCTACGTCCATCTACAACGGGTACAAGCCAGTTTTGCACACGCAGAATACTCAGGTTAAACTTGACGAGCCTAGCATATGCAGATATGGCCTCGGAACACGGAGACCGAAAGGTCGAGCGTGAATCATATAGTAGATATGATCAACATAACGATGTTCACCATTGAAAACTACTCCATCTCACGTGATGATCGGTCATGGTTTAGTTGATTTGGATCACGTAATCACTTAGAGGATTAGAGGGATGTCTATCTAAGTGGGAGTTCTTAAATAATATGATTAATTGAACTTAAATTTATCATGAACTTAGTACCTGATAGTATCTTGCTTGTTTATGTTGATTGTAGATAGATGGCTCGTGCTGTTGTTCCGTTGAATTTTAATGCGTTCCTTGAGAAAGCAAAGTTGAAAGATGATGGTAGCAATTACACGGACTGGGTCCGTAACTTGAGGATTATCCTCATTGCTGCACAGAAAAATTACGTCCTGGAAGCACCGCTGGGTGCCAGGCCTGCTGCTGGAGCAACACAAGATGTTATGAACGTCTGGCAGAGCAAAGCTAATGACTACTCGATAGTTCAGTGTGCCATGCTTTACGGCTTAGAATCGGGACTTCAACGACGTTTTGAACGTCATGGAGCATATGAGATGTTCCAGGAGTTGAAGTTAATATTTCAAGCAAATGCCCGAATTGAGAGATATGAAGTCTCCAATAAGTTCTATAGCTGCAAGATGGAGGAGAACAGTTCTGTCAGTGAGCATATACTCAAAATGTCTGGGTATAATAATCACTTGATTCAATTGGGAGTTAATCTTCCGGATGATTGCGTCATTGACAGAATTCTCCAATCACTGCCACCAAGCTACAAGAGGTTCGTGATGAACTATAATATGCAAGGGATGAACAAGACTATTCCCGAACTCTTCGCAATGCTGAAAGCTGCGGAGGTAGAAATCAAGAAGGAGCATCAAGTGTTGATGGTTAACAAGACCACTAGTTTCAAGAAAAAGGGCAAAGGGAAGAAAAAGGGGAACTTCAAGAAGAACAGCAAGCAAGTTGCTGCTCAAGAGAAGAAACCCAAGTCTGGACCTAAGCCTGAAACTGAGTGCTTCTACTGCAAGCAGACTGGTCACTGGAAGCGGAACTGCCCCAAGTATTTGGCGGATAAGAAGGATGGCAAGGTGAACAAAGGTATATGTGATATACATGTTATTGATGTGTACCTTACTAGAGCTCGCAGTAGCACCTGGGTATTTGATACTGGTTCTGTTGCTAAAATTTGCAACTCGAAACAGGGACTACGGAATAAGCGGGCACTGGCAAAGGACGAGGTGACGATGCGCGTGGGAAACGGTTCCAAAGTCGATGTGATCGCAGTCGGCACGCTACCTCTACATCTACCTTCGGGATTAATATTAGACCTAAATAATTGTTATTTGGTGCCAGCGTTGAGCATGAACATTATATCTGGATCTTGTTTAATGCGAGACGGTTATTCATTTAAATCAGAGAATAATGGTTGTTCTATTTATATGAGTAATATCTTTTATGGTCATGCACCCTTGAAGAGTGGTCTATTCTTATTGAATCTCGATAGTAGTAATACACATATTCATAATATTGAAGCCAAAAGATGCAGAGTTGATAATGAAAGTGCAACTTATTTGTGGCACTGTCGTTTAGGTCATATCGGTATAAAGCGCATGAAGAAACTCCATGCTGATGGACTTTTGGAACCACTTGATTATGAATCACTTGGTACTTGAGAACCGTGCCTCATGGGCAAGATGACTAAAACACCGTTCTCCGGTTCTATGGAGAGAGCAACAGATTTGTTGGAAATCATACATACCGATGTATGTGGCCCGATGAATATTGAGGCTCATGGCGGATATCGTTATTTTCTCACCTTCACAGATGATTTAAGCAGATATGGGTATATCTACTTAATGAAACATAAGTCTGAAACATTTGAAAAGTTCAAAGAATTTCAGAGTGAAGTTGAAAATCATCGTAACAAGAAAATAAAGTTTCTACAATCTGATCGTGGAGGAGAATATTTGAGTTACGAGTTTGGTGTACATTTGAAAAACTGTGGAATAGTTTCGCAACTCACGCCACCCGGAACACCAAAGCGTAATGGTGTGTCCGAACGTCGTAATCGTACTTTACTAGACATGGTGCGATCTATGATGTCTCTTACTGATTTACCGCTATCTTTTTGGGGATATGCTTTAGAGACGGCCGCATTCACGTTAAATAGGGCACCATCAAAATCCGTTGAGACGACGCCTTATGAACTGTGGTTTGGCAAGAAACCAAAGTTGTCGTTTCTTAAAGTTTGGGGCTGCGATGCTTATGTGAAAAAGCTTCAACCTGATAAGCTCGAACCCAAATCGGAGAAATGTGTCTTCATAGGATACCCAAAGGAAACTGTTGGGTACACCTTCTATCACAGATCCGAAGGCAAGACGTTCGTTGCTAAGAATGGATCATTTCTAGAGAAGGAGTTTCTCTTGAAAGAAGTGAGTGGGAGGAAAGTAGAACTTGACGAGGTAACTGTACCCGCTCCCTTACTGGAAAGTAGTTCATCACAGAAAACTGTTTCAGTGACACCTACACCAGTTAGTGAGGAAGCCGATGATAATGATCATGAAACTTCAGATCAAGATACTGCTGAACCTCGTAGATCAACCAGAGTAAGATCCGCACCAGAGTGGTACGGTAATCCTGTTCTGGAGGTCATGCTACTAGATCATGATGAACCTACGAACTATGAAGAAGCGATGGTGAGCCCAGATTCCGCAAAGTGGCTTGAAGCCATGAAATCTGAGATGGGATCCATGTATGAGAACAAAGTATGGACTTTGGTTGACTTGCCCGATGATCGGCAAGCAATTGAGAATAAATGGATCTTTAAGAAGAAGACTGACGCTGATGGTAATGTTACTGTCTACAAAGCTCGACTTGTCGCAAAAGGTTTTCGGCAAGTTCAAGGAATTGACTACGATGAGACCTTCTCACCCGTAGCGATGCTTAAGTCCGTCCGAATCATGTTAGCAATTGCCGCATTTTATGATTATGAAATTTGGCAAATGGATGTCAAAACTGCATTCCTGAATGGATTTCTGGAAGAAGAGTTGTATATGATGCAACCAGAAGGTTTTGTCGATCCAAAGGGAGCTAACAAAGTGTGCAAGCTCCAGCGATCCATTTATGGACTGGTGCAAGCCTCTCGGAGTTGGAATAAACGTTTTGATAGTGTGATCAAAGCATTTGGTTTTATACAGACTTTCGGAGAAGCCTGTAGTTACAAGAAAGTGAGTGGGAGCTCTGTAGCATTTCTGATATTATATGTGGATGACATATTACTGATTGGAAATGATATAGAATTTCTGGATAGCATAAAGGGATACTTGAATAAAAGTTTTTCAATGAAAGACCTCGGTGAAGCTGCTTACATATTAGGCATTAAGATCTATAGAGATAGATCAAAACGCTTAATTGGACTTTCACAAAGCACATACCTTGACAAAATTTTGAAGAAGTTCAAAATGGATCAAGCAAAGAAAGGGTTCTTGCCTGTGTTACAAGGTGTGAAATTGAGTAAGACTCAATGCCCGACCACTGCAGAAGATAGAGAGAATATGAAAGATGTTCCCTATGCATCAGCCATAGGATCTATCATGTATGCAATGCTGTGTACCAGACCTGATGTATGCCTTGCTATAAGTTTAGCAGGGAGGTACCAAAGTAATCCAGGAGTGGATCACTGGACAGCGGTCAAGAACATCCTGAAATACCTGAAAAGGACTAAGGATATGTTTCTCGTATATGGAAGTGACAAAGAGCTCATCGTAAAAGGTTACGTTGATGCAAGCTTTGACACTGATCCGGACGATTCTAAATCGCAAACCGGATACGTGTTTACATTAAACGGTGGAGCTGTCAGTTGGTGCAGTTCTAAACAAAGCGTCGTAGCGGGATCTACATGTGAAGCGGAATACATAGCTGCTTCGGAAGCAGCAAATGAAGGAGTCTGGATGAAGGAGTTCATATCCGATCTAGGTGTCATACCTAGTGCATCGGGTCCAATGAAAATCTTTTGTGACAATACTGGTGCAATTGCCTTGGCAAAGGAATCCAGATTTCACAAAAGGACCAAACACATCAAGAGACGCTTCAACTCCATCCGGGATCTAGTCCAGGTGGGAGATATAGAGATTTGCAAGATACATACGGATCTGAATGTTGCAGACCCGTTGACTAAGCCTCTTCCACGAGCAAAACATGATCAGCACCAAAGCTCCATGGGTGTTAGATTCATTACAGTGTAATCTAGATTATTGACTCTAGTGCAAGTGGGAGACTGAAGGAAATATGCCCTAGAGGCAATAATAAAGTTATTATTTATTTCCTTATAATCATGATAAATGTTTATTATTCATGCTAGAATTGTATTTACCGGAAACATAATACATGTGTGAATACATAGACAAACAGAGTGTCACTAGTATGCCTCTACTTAACTAGCTCGTTAATCAAAGATGGTTATGTTTCCTAACCATGAACAATGAGTTGTTATTTGATTAACGAGGTCACATCATTAGTAGAATGATTTGATTGACATGACCCATTCCATTAGCTTAGCACCCGATCGTTTAGTATGTTGCTATTGCTTTCTTCATGACTTATACATGTTCCTATGACTATGAAATTATGCAACTCCCGTTTACCGGAGGAACACTTTGGGTACTACCAAACGTCACAACGTAACTGGGTGATTATAAAGGAGTACTACAGGTGTCTCCAATGGTCGATGTTGGGTTGGCGTATTTCGAGATTAGGATTTGTCACTCCGATTGTCGGAGAGGTATCTCTGGGCCCTCTCGGTAATACACATCACATAAGCCTTGCAAGCATTACAACTAATATGTTAGTTGTGAGATGATGTATTACGGAACGAGTAAAGAGACTTGCCGGTAACGAGATTGAACTAGGTATTGGATACCGACGATCGAATCTCGGGCAAGTAACATACCGATGACAAAGGGAAAACGTATGTTGTTATGCGGTCTGACCGATAAAGATCTTCGTAGAATATGTAGGAGCCAATATGGGCATCCAGGTCCCGCTATTGGTTATTGACCGGAGATGTGTCTCGGTCATGTCTACATTGTTCTCGAACCCGTAGGGTCCGCACGCTTAAGGTTACGATGACAGTTATATTATGAGTTTATGCATTTTGATGTACCGAAGGTTGTTGGAGTCCCGGATGTGATCACGGACATGACGAGGAGTCTCGAAATGGTCGAGACGTAAAGATTGATATATTGGAAGCCTATATTTGGATATCGGAAGTGTTCCGGGTGAAATCGGGATTTTACCGGAATACCGGGAGGGTTACCGGAACCCCCCGGGAGCTATTTGGGCCATAGTGGGCCTTAGTGGAAAAGAGAAGGGGCTGCCCTAGTTGGGCTGCGCGCCCCCCCTTCCCCTAGTCCTATTAGGACTAGGAGAGGTGGCCGGCCCCCTCCTCCTCTTTTCCCCTCCGAGGAATCCTAGTTGGACTAGGATTGGAGGGGGAATCCTACTCCCAGAGGGAGTAGGACTCTCCTGCGCCTCCCCCCCTTGGCCGGCCAGCCTCCCCTCCTCTCCTCCTTTATATACGAAGGCAGGGGCACCTCTAAACACACAAGTTGACACAAGTTGATCCACGTGATCAATTCCTTAGCCGTGTGCGGTGCCCCCTGCCACCATATTCCTCGATAATACTGTAGCAGAGTTTAGGCGAAGCCCTGCTGCTGTAGTTCATCAAGATCGTCACCACGCCGTCGTGCTGACGAAACTCTTCCCCGACACTTTGCTGGATCGGAGTCCGGGGATCGTCATCGAGCTGAACGTGTGCTCGAACTCGGAGGTGCCGTAGTTTCGGTGCTTGATCGGTTGGATCGAGAAGACGTACGACTACTTCCTCTACGTCGTGTCATCGCTTCCGCAGTCGGTCTCCGTTGGGTACGTAGACAATACTCTCCCCTCGTTGCTATGCATCACATGATCTTGCGTGTGCGTAGGAAATTTTTTGAAATTACTACGAAACCCGACAGTTCTACCGACGCAGGGCTTCGCCTAAGCACCACTACGATATGACCGAGGTGGATTATGGTGGAGGGGGGCACCGCACACGGCTAAGAGATCCAAAGGATCAATTATTATGTCTATGGGGTGCCCCTGGCCACGTATATAAAGGAGTGGAGGAGGGGAGGGGCTGGCCCTCTCTATGGCGCGCCCTAGGGGAGTCCTACTCCCATCGGGAGTAGGATTCCCCCTTTCCTAGTAGAACTAGGATCCCTTCCAAGTAGTAGGAGTAGGAGAGAAGGAAAGGGAAGGGAAAATGAGAAGGAAGGAAGGGGGCGCCTGTCGTGGATCTAAGACTGACAGTAGAATGGGGGGGTAGGTATGAGGAGGCAAGATCCTAGCTATGGAGTAGTTGTACACACGAGTTTTATGAGTTCAGGCCCTTCTCGGAGGAAGTAACAACCCTACGTCTCGGTGCCCTGAGGCGGTCAATTGGATTATATGTGTGTGTGTGTTTACAAAAGTGCAAACCCTTGTCCCAGAGGAGGGAGGTGGCTTATATAGAGTGCACCAGGACCCCAGCTCCCCTCCGTTACACAGAGTTCAATGCTCATAAAGGAAAGGCGTTACAGGTAACGTCTACAGTAAATGCCATAAATGCTCATAATGCTATGGTTTAAGTCTTAACCGTTGCAGAGTGGAGGGTTCCTCATCTTCTGGTGGTCGAGTGAGCGCATCTCTATGGTCGAGTGGAGGATGATTTCTCTTCGACTGCTTCTGATTCTTTGTAAAGATATCCTTGGGGAGGGTAAGCTGGACATGTCCGTGACCCTA
Source organism: Triticum dicoccoides (assembly GCF_002162155.2). Classification (NCBI taxonomy): domain Eukaryota; kingdom Viridiplantae; phylum Streptophyta; class Magnoliopsida; order Poales; family Poaceae; genus Triticum; species Triticum dicoccoides. The sequence goes on along the minus strand of NC_041390.1, from coordinate 36,749,149 downwards.
CCCTAGGTACATAGCTTCATCATTAGCCCCCGAATGGATCAGGGTTTGAGTGAGGAAGGGGTCGAGAACACTTCCGACCCACTCTTTGTGCTATGAATATGCCTTGTCCTGAAACAATGAGTTGAGGAGACGACGTCGGCTCCTTTCTCAATCGCCATGGTCCATTCTTGGTTGTTGTCGAGTGAACTTTCATGGTTGAATTCCGAATGATGATGTAGAGGGTGTTTGTCTTCAGTCTGACAGGTTGTTCCGCTCTCCGCGGATCTCGCGGGATTCGAATTTTGGGAATCGCGCCAGACGGGAGGAAACGAGGTTATCAGGACAGATTAGGTAAGTCTCCTTGATCCCCGCGCCACCTTTTTCGCCATGTACTGCGCGCGCGACCGTTGCGGGATTTTTTTAGATCGCTTGGGTCCACTGGTCAGCCACTCGGTGGAAGGCCTTATAAAAGGTCTCGGGCCAGGCCTCTGCTCCGCACGCCCCCATTCTCTCTTCTCTTTCTCCCGATCCCTCCGCCACTCTCGCTTCCGCCTCGTCGCCGAACCTCCGCTCGAGCTCGATCCGCCACCATGGGGAAGGATAAGACGGCGGCGTTGGAACACGCGAAGAAGGCGACCGCGAAGGCGAAGGGCAAGCGGACCAGCCGGGGCGGATCCTCGTCGAGGTCCGGCCTGCCGGCGGGCTGGATCCAGGGCGACTGGATCCGCTCGGCAATCACGCAGGACGACCTTGACGACCTGGTGGAGGGGGGATTGATCCCCCACAAGTCGGCTCGGCTCCCGGGGGACGAAACCAAGCCGTAGCCTTGAGAGGGCGAGTGTGTCCTCCTAGCAACCCATGTAGATCGCGGATTCTCACTGCCTCCCCACCCTTTCTTCCGGGGTTTTTTGAACTTCTTTGGGGCTCAGCTCCACCATTTCACTCCGAACACCATAGTCTATCTGGCCGCTTTCGTGTCCATGTGCGAAAACTTCTTGGGCTGTCGACCGCACTGGGGGCTTTTCAAACACATCTTCACTTGCCATTACCAGTTGGTCAAAAAGGACAAGTCGAGTGACGAGAGGACGCGGGTGATCCAGATGTGCGGTGGTCTGGGGATCCAGATGAGGAGCAAGAGTACTTTCCCAGCGATGATCCTTCCTGACTCGGTCCGGGGCTGGCAGTCGACTTGGTTTTACTGCAAGGATCAGCCAACCCCTGGCCAGTCGACTGGACTTCCTCCTTTTTCCTTGGCTCGAGTGGAGAAGCCCGCTCCTCTGAAGGTAGTTCCAGAAGAGAAGGCGCAGGTCAAGGAGCTGGTTGAACGGGTCGTCCAGCTTGTCCGCGATGGAGTGACCGAGATGGATCTGCTGGAGGTCTTTCTCGGTCAACGCATCCAACCTCTTCAGGCGCGCGATCATCTGATGTGGATGTACTCTGGGCTCGAGGATACCACTCGGATCCACCCGGAGGAGGTTAGCGAGGATATCTTGGAGAACTGGTTGAGGGGAATCACTGGCAACAAAGACAACCCTCGGGGATCCAGGAGGGTGATTCCATTCGACAACTCGCGCCAGCTGGAGCAGGTATATTTCTGTTTTATCAAGTATCTTTCCGATTCACCACGTGATGTCCCGTTTGTGGTCGACTGAATGTCTTTTGATTGTTATCCTTTCAGGCCCTCATTGAAATGTACTCGATGCCCAATGGAGTGCAGGACCCCGGCACTGAAGAAGAAGGGAGCGGGGGCGAGAGCGGCGAGGTGCATTCGGAAGCCGAGGAGGACGAGGAGAGCGATGAATCGACCGATGAGGAAGAAGTCGACTCGCCTCCTCGCAGGGAGAGGAGGTCCAAGCACACTCATGACCCGACACGCGCTCCGGACTTGGTGGCTGCACCGATCGGGCAATCCTCGAAGCGCCCTAGGACGTCTTCCCCGACGCCGACTGAGAAGCCTCCAAAGCAATCCAAGGTTGCGCCGCTTCCAGCATCGAAAGTGCTGAAAGCCATCTCTTCCAAACCGCCCAAAGCTTTGCCTCGGATCAAAGTGACCGTTCCTACTATCTCCGGGTAACCATCTGACTTGTCCTTTATGTGGATTCGATTAACTGGGTGTAACCGATTGAATGCGGGCCTTTGCAGTGCTGCTACGTCAGGGACCTCTTCATACCAGTACCGGGAAGAGGAAATGGAGGATGCGGTAACCTCTAACCCAGGTATGAACTCTTGCGATTTCGATTCTTGATCTTTTTAGGGTTGAGTGGTTCACTTGGGGTCGAATGTTCTGTCTTGCAGCTCCACCCAACATCATTGACCTTCCGGATGACGATGAAGATGTGGCTCCTAAGCCTAGGAAGAGCAAGAGGGTAACAGCTGGCAGGGTGGCTCGGCAAGAACCAGCTGCAACGCCTCCCGTCTGTCAAGCTGAAGATGGGGGCAGGGCCACTGTGACGTTCCCTGCACCCTTGCCGAGTGGGCATCCCACGTGGTCGACCGCGCCTGTGGTTCCTTCAACTATCCAACTCCACGCCATGGAGCCTCGAGCAGCCGCACCTGGGTCGTCTGCACATTTTTTCACCAGCAACCCCGTCCCAGACAACCAGTCGGAAGCGGCTGCGGAAGCCATCCGACAGGCTGATATGATGATGGAGCGGGTGAAGATAGTGCACGAGAGCAGTCAGGCTGCCTACGACGCTAGTGCCGCTCTTCGGGCCAACGTCCAGGTGAGTAGACTTTCCGACTGTTTTTGTTCTCGAAAAATCTTCTTCTGCACAATCTCCTGTTGTTCGCGTTGAATTAGAGCACCCACTAGGTGTTGCTATCATTTTTGGTAGTTTCGCTCTTCCACTCGGTGTGGGCGAGTGGGATCAGAACCGGTGGGGGCACACCAAGTGCACCCACTGGGTGTAGTCCCCAAGACCGCGGTCGACTGCTGGCAGTCGACTGTGGTCTAAGTTCTTCTTTTCTTGACGGCGCAATTGTTCTTTCTCTCTCTTTTTTTACTCCTTGCACTCGACTCCGGCGGGCCGAGCGAGTGGGATCAGAACCAGTGGGGCACGCCAAGTGCACCCACTGGGTGTAGTCCCCGAGACCGCGGTCGACTGCTGGCAGTCGACTGGGGTCTGCACAACTTGTTGTCCACTTCTTTAGGTTTTATTCACTCGAAAATGAACTGCCTTCGAACCTATTGATTGATCTGTCTCTTGCCTCCTGCAGAAGTCTTGTACACTTATCTCCAAGTTTGCCGAACTCGAAGAGAAGCAGAGGTAACTCAACTTAGACTTGGAATTGGCTCAGGAAAATCTGAAAAAAGCTCAAAACGAGGTTGCTGGTATGGAAGGTAACTGATTGCCGACTGAATTTCAATGTATCTCTTTGATCTCTTTTTTGATTCAATTATTTCTTTTGCAGAGAAAATGAAGTTGGCTATGGACAAGAAGGACTCGGACCTCACCGCCGCGCAAAAAGCAGCTCAAGACAAAACCGCTCTCGCAGACAAGAAGCTTGCTTCAGTCGGAATGCTTGAAGGAGAGGTGACTAGACTGACATCTTGTCTTAATGAAGCTAACTGCGAAGTGACTAGCCTGAAGAAGGATAAGGTCGCCCTGAACGAAAAGTTGGAGTCTGCGATCCGCAAGAGGAACGACACAGAAGCTTATCTGAGGACCCTCGCCAAGAAGCTTTGTCTCGTGTTGGGAGGTATTTCTTTTAATCCGACTGTGTTGATGTTTGCCATCGGATTTTGCTCGGTTGATTGAACTGACTTTTGGCTGCAGAACTTTGTCAAGACTTTGACGAAAAAACTAGGAGGGTCGAGACGGGTCTGGACCCTATCGCTTCCCTGGTCCCTGTTCTCCGACTGGAGTCCCGTATCGCCAGCGCCACAAGCTACCTCGCACGCCTGAAGGAGGTTGTCTCTCGAATCGACTCGACGCTTTGGCCGGAGGCGACGCTTCAGAATGATCTGGAATCTCTGATGACTCGACTGAACGAGATCCCTGACCGAGTGCAAAAATGGAAGAAATCCTCCGCCCGGTGTGGTGCTGACGTGGCGCTGTCCCTGGTGCGAGTCCATTGCAAGGAGGTTCGTGAAGACAAGCTGGCTGCAAAGTCGCTAACACCAAAAATCACGACTTCCAGTCCTTCATGGAGACTTTCATTGCTGCCGCCACTCGGATCGCTGATGGGATCAATCTGGACTCATTCGTGGAGCCCGCCAGTCCTCCTCCGGCTGAGTGAACAATCTTATGAAATTTGGATACGCTTTAAATTTGCCTCAGAATGCCGAGTGGTTTCTGTAATCGTTAAACTCCTTCGGGCTTGGTGCCCGAGTACTTTTGATTCGCTGCTTGGAACCTTTTAGTATTTATCTGAATTTGGTTTATCTCCGAATGTGCTTGTGTTTGCCTTCGAATGGACTTTGATTGCTGCACCTCTTCGTCCTTGCGGATAGGGATGGAGCGGACGTTGTATTTGTGCCGCAGCTCCGAAGGAGAAGGTGGCAGTCGACCTGCACCTCGTCGTCCTTGCAGATAAGGATGGAGTGGACA
>NC_041390.1:36743823-36744287 GCF_002162155.2 Triticum dicoccoides | reverse complement strand
CGACCTGCACCTCATCGTCCTTGCGGATAGGGATGGAGCGGACGTTGTATTTGTGCCGCAGCTCCGAAGAAGAAGGTTGCAGTCGACCTGCACCTCGTCGTCCTTGCGGATAGGGATGGGTCTCAAACTTAGGCGAGTACTGGACTGCAGCTAAGCCCCCGAGTGGGAGGATTGCTCTCCACTCGGTAGGATTTTTCCAAACTTAGGCGAGTGCTGGACTGCCGTTAAGCCTCTTAGCAAGAGAACTTAGGCAAGTGCTCAACTGTAGCTAAGCCCCCGAGTGGGAGGATTGCTCTTCACTCGGTAGGATTTTTTCAAACTTAGGCGAGTGCTGGACTGCCGTTAAGCCTCTTAGTGAGAGAACTCAGGCGAGTGCTCGACTGCAGCTAAGCCCCCGAGTGGGAGGACTGCTCTCCACTCGGTAGGATTTTTTCAAACTTAGGCGAGTGCTAGACTACCGTTAA
>NC_041390.1:36701230-36742635 GCF_002162155.2 Triticum dicoccoides | reverse complement strand
AGCCTCTTAGTGAGAGAACTTAGGCGAGTGCTCGACTGCAGCTAAGCCCCCGAGTGGGAGGATTGCTCTTCACTCGGTAGGATTTTTTCAAACTTAGGCGAGTGCTGGACTGCCGTTAAGCCTCTTAGTGAGAGAACTTAGGCGAGTACTCGACTGCAGCTAAGCCCCCGAGTGGGAGGACTACTCTCCACTCGGTAGGATTTTTTCAAACTTAGGCGAGTGTTGGACTGCCGTTAAGCCTCTTAGTGAGATAACTTAGGTGAGTGCTCGACTGCAGCTAAGCCCCCGAGTGGGAGGACTGCTCTCCAGTCGGTAGGATTTTTTCGAACTTAGGCGGAACGGATTCGCGACTAAGCCCACCCACTGGGGGATTTCAGGAGTAAATAAGAACAACACAATCGAATGAGAGAACCGTAAGCTCTTGTCTTTGATAAACAAATTACAAAAGGTGTTGCTTATTACATTTTATTCGAACGAGTGTTTAAGTATAAAAGGGGCGGAGCAGCTCCGCGTTCCAAGCCCGTGGCTCGTCTTTCTGATGCTTGATACTGTAAAGATGGTATGCTCCGTTGTGGAAAACTTTGGTGACGATGAAGGGGCCTTCCCAAGTTGGAGCGAGCTTGTGTGTTTTCTGCTGATCCACTCGAAGAACCAAGTCTCCTTCTTGAAAGGCCTGACCCCTCACATTCATGGTGTGGAATCGATGCAAATCTTGCTGATAAATGGTCGAGCGGATCAAGGCCATCTCTCTTTCCTCCTCGAAGAGATCGACTGAATCTTGCCGGGCCTGCTCTGCTTCTGCTTCGGAGAAGAGTTCAACTCGGGGTGCGTTGTGGAGCAAGTCACTTGGTAGAACAGCTTCGGCTCCATAGACTAAGAAGAAAGGAGTTCTTCCAGTCGACCGATTAGGAGTTGTCCTTAAACCCCACAGAACTGACGGAAGTTCATCAACCCAAGAACCTGCTGCGTGTTTGAGATCACGCATCAGTCGGGGCTTCAGTCCTTTGAGAATTAGGCCATTGGCTCTTTCGGCTTGTCCATTCGACTGCGGGTGAGCAACAGAAGCATAGTCGACTCGAGTGCCCTGAGAGGCGCAGAAAATTCTAAACTCATCAGAATCGAAGTTCGATCCATTGTCCGTGATGATGCTGTGTGGGACTCCATATCTGAACGTCAATTCTCTGATAAAACTGACAGCGGTGCTAGCGTCAAAGTTCTTGATAGGTTTGGCTTTGATCCATTTGGTAAACTTGTCGACTGCAATGAGCACGTGAGTGAAACCGCTTTTGCCGGTCCTCAGTGGTCCAACCATATCCAGTCCCCAAATAGCGAAGGGCCAGACGAGGGGAATGGTCTTCAGGGTTGATGCTGGCTTATGAGACATATCGGAGTAAAATTGACAGCCTTCACATCTATCGACTATATCTTTCGCCATCTCATTTGCTCGTGGCCAATAGAATCTAGCTCGGTATGCTTTAGCCACGATGGCCCGAGAGGACGCATGGTGGCCACAGGTCCCCGAGTGGATGTCATTGAGGATCATTCGACCTTCTTCTGGTGTTATGCATTTCTGACCGACTCCAGTCACACTTTCTCTGAACAGCTGCCCTCTTATCACAGTAAAAGCTTTAGATCGGCGGACGATCTGTTGAGCTTCTTCTTCATCCTCTGGGAGCTCTTTTCTAAGGATGTACGCAATGTAGGGCACCGTCCAATCGGGGGTAATGGCCAGAACCTCCATGATTAGGTCGACCACAGCTGGGACCTCGAGTTCGGTCGGATCCGTGGCGCTCTTGGGTTGTGGGGGCTCTTCAGTGAAAGGGTCTTCCTGAACTGTCGGCGTGTGAATATGCTCCAAGAACACATTGCTGGGAATGGCTTCTCTCTTGGTACCTATCTTTGCCAATTCATCGGCTTCTTGATTTTTCAATCGGGGGATGTGGTGGAGTTCTAACCCCTCGAACTTCTCAAGCTTTCTCACCGTGTTGCAGTAACCAGTCATGGCTGGGCTTCTGACGTCCCACTCCTTCATCACTTGATTAACTACCAAATCTGAGTCGCCGTAGACCATGAGGCGACGGACGCCGAGTGAGATGGCCATGCGCAACCCATACAGGAGTGGTTCGTATTCTGCTTCATTGTTGGAGGAATCAAAGTGAATCTGGAGGACATATCTGAGCTTGTCTCCTCGGGGGGATACCAGAACTACTCCAGCACCAGAACCGTTCAACATCTTGGATCCGTCAAAGAACATGGTCCAGTGCTTAGAGTGAACTTGAGTCGGCAGTTGCTGTTCGATCCACTCGGCGAGGAAATCTGCTATTTCTTGGGACTTGATAGCTTTCTTTGCCTCAAACTTGATATCCAAGGGAAGGAGTGCAATCACCCATTTTGCCACTCGACCAGTTGCATCCTTGTTGTGCAGCATCTTTGACAATGGAGCGTCGCTGACGACTGTAACAGAGTGATCTAAGAAGTAGTGTGCAACCTTCTTTGTGGTCATGTAAATTCCATAGACAAGCTTCTGATAGTGAGGATATCTCTGCTTCGACGGGGTCAGGACTTCAGAAATATAATAAACTGGGCGTTGAACTTTGTACGCTTTTCCTTCTTCTTCCCACTCGACCGTAAGCACTGTACTGACAACTTGTCCAGTGGCTGCTATATAAAGCAAAAGAGGCTCTTTGCTGATTGGAGTAGCAAGCACCGGCTGGGTGGAAAGCAGGGCTTTTAGCTCTGCAAATGCTGTATCAGCTTCTGGAGTCCACTCGAACGTATCTGATTTCTTCATCAGTCGGTAAAGAGGCAGCGCCTTTTCACCGAGGCGAGAAATGAATCGACTTAGGGCGGCCAAGCAACCAGTAAGCTTCTGGACATCATGCACACGCACAGGGCGTTTCATCCAAAGTATAGCGCCTACTTTCTCTGGGTTAGCATCGACTCCTCGTTCGGAAACAAGAAAACTGAGTAACTTTCCGCCTGGAACTCCAAACGTGCACTTTGATGGATTGAGCTTGATATCATACCTTCTGAGGTTGGCAAAGGTTTCGGTGAGGTCGGTCAGCAGGTCGGAACCTTTACATGACTTGACCACAATGTCATCCATGTATGCTTCCACATTCCGACTGATCTGAGTGAGCAGGCACTTCTGAATCATTCGCATAAATGTGGCTCCGGCGTTCTTTAAGCCGAATGGCATTGTGACATAACAGAAGCACCCGAATGGGGTGATAAAAGTTGTCTTTATTTCGTCGGGTCCATACAGACGGATCTGGTGGTACCCGGAGTAGGCATCCAAAAAGGACAAACGCTCGCACCCAGCAGTCGAGTCGACTATCTGATCGATGCGAGGGAGAGGGAAGTGATCTTTCGGGCAGGCCTGATTGATATGCTTGAAATTGATGCACATGTGGAGTGAGTCATCTTTCTTTGGGACCATCACAACATTGGCTAACCACTCGGAGTGGTGAATCTCTCGGATAAACTCAGCTGCCAAAAGCCAAGCCACCTCTTCGCCGATTGCTTTTCTTTTCTGGATGGCGGACCGTCGAAGATGCTCTTTGACTGGTTTCACTTTTGGGTCGACTCGCAAACCATGCTCAGCTAGTCCCCTAGGAACACCTGGCATGTCAGAAGGCTTCCATGCAAAGATGTCCCAGTTCTCACGGAGGAACTGGATGAGCGCTTCTTCCTATTTGGAGTCGAGTGTGGTCGAAATGTGGGTCGGAGCTGCATTGGGGTCCGTCGGGTGAATGTGAACAGACTTCGTCTCGCCAGACGACTGGAATGCTGAATCCGTGGCTAGCTTCTTGGCTCGCAACAAGTCACTTGGGTCTGCATTTTTCTGGTATTCTTGCAATTCTACCACGGCCATCTGGGCATCGGCGATCTTTGAGCCCTTCTGGAAACACTCTTTCGCCTTTTTCCGATTACCAGAGATAGTGATCACTTCTCTGGGACCAAGCATCTTCAGTTTGAGGTACACGTCACAAGGTCGAGCCATGAATCGTGCATAAGCTGGCCTGCCCAGAATTGCATGATACGCACTCTGAAAATCCACGACTTCAAACGTCAACTTTCCTTTGCGGTAATTTTTGGCATCACCGAAAACCACGTTGAGTGCAATCTGACCGAGGGACGCAACCTTCTTGCCTGGGATGACCCCATGGGAACTCATATGGCTTTCACTGAGTCTGGACATCGGAATGCCCATTCCTTTCAATGCTTCTGCGTACAGAATGTTCAAGCCACTGCCACCGTTCATTAGGACCTTTGTCAGTCGAGTGCCTTCGACCACCGGGTTAACCACCAACGCTTGCCTCCCAGGGGTGGCGATGCGTGCTGGGTGATCAGACTGGTCGAACGTAATGGTAGTCTGCGACCATTTCAAGTATTGGGTGTCGCCGGAGCGACCATGTTCACTTCTCTGTTGATGACTTTCAATCGACTCTTGTTTTCAACATCAGCAAAAATCATCAGAGTGGAATTCACGTGAGGATAACCATCATCATCTTCCCCTTCACTCTCAGCCTTGTCTGCCTCCTTCTCCTTTTCCTTGGGCTGTTTCTCTCGGAACTGCTGGATCAGGAGCCGACACTGTCGAGTGGTATGCTTCGGGTAAATGAAATTACCTTCTTCGTCTTTTTTGGTGTGGATATGGCACGGCAGATCCAACACGTCATTTCCATCTTGATCTTTTACTTTCTTGGGGTTCCACGGCCCTTTGGGCTTCACCTTGAACTTTCCTTGAACCACAGCCAAGGCTTCACCCGGAGCAGCTGGTTCGGCCTTGCGTTTTTGTGTCTGACTGGAGTTTCCTCCTCCGGCTTCGTGGGCGACTGCTTTGTGCTTTCCGCTCCGCAGTCGCTCCTCCTCTTCACCATTGGCATACTTGGTGGCGATTTCCATCATCCGAGTCAAAGTCATGTTTCCTGTCCGACCGAATTTCAGATTCAACTCCCAGTACCTGACGCCTTCCTTGAAAGCACAAATTGCCTGATGATCAGACACATCTTCCACCGTGTGGTGCAGGGTGATCCACCTCTGGATATAATTTCTCAAAGTTTCATTCGGTTTCTGGACGCAACACTATAATTCTGTCAAACCTGCTAGCCTCTTGCAAGTACCCTCAAACGTTCTGACAAACACTCGGGCGAGATTTTCCCAAGTATAGATGCTGCCAGGCGCCAACTGATTCAGCCACGCCCTAGTCGAGCCCTCCAACATCAGAGGAAGGTGTTTCATGGCCACCTCATCATTGTCGCCACCAATCTGGACAGCCACTCGGTAGTCTTCGAGCCAGGTGTCAGGCTTGGACTCTCCGATGAACTTACCGACTCCAGTCGCCAACCTGAAGTTGGGGGGAATCACTGCAGCTCTGATAGCTCTGCTGAAGCACTCTGGGCCAGAGACATGCACCCTGTTGCTGGTTTGCGGGCCTCTGTCATGGCCATCTCGGTGAGCTCTGTTTCTGTCGACAAAGCCTTGTACGAGAATAGATCTCGCATCAAAGCCTGACTCCCTGGGGTCGACTGGAATACCTCTTCCGACGCTGTTAGGGCGCCTGTCTTCATGTGGCCATGACACGTACGAGCCACTCCTTGGAGGAGGCGTGGGCACTCGACGGCGACCATCACGATCGGCTCGACGATCATACCACTCCTGGTTTCTGTACTGATCATGTCGCTCTCCACGTCCCTCACGCCTCGGGGGCGATCTCGGGCTATGGGCCGACTGGACCGTATCTGTGACCACAGATCTGCTATGGATCCTATCCCGCGACTGAGACACGGCCGTATTCTGCTCTCCTGCTGCCCGGAGCAAGGCCCTGATTTGCGCCAGACCTCGGCCAGCTTCTGACTGGGAAGGTTGAATCGACTCTGCTATCCGGGCCGCAGCTGCTAGGTTTTGGATCGATGTCCGGTATACCTGAGCCGGAGGTGGAAAAAGTTGGCGTCGGCTGGACTCAGGAGCACGTTGACGAGCGCGATCGTCGAGTGCGCGCTGTAGGTTCTCCACCCGAGTGCGCTCAGCCAGATTGGCCAAGCGAGCCTGTTCCAAGGCCTGGGCCTTGGGTGTTTCTCCAACTATAGGAGTATGCAGGGCATCCATGTTTCGGCGACGAAGTTCTTCTCTCTGCTGCGAGGAGAGAGGCTCGGGGCGGTACTCCTCGTGAACGCGTGACGGATCGCCGTTCCCGTCACCTCCGTCTTCACGATCGAAGCCAGGAGGACCGCGTGGTCCATTAACCATTAGGAGGTCCGCTGCCGAGTCATTGCTGCCGCACTCGGATGCAGTCTCTACGGAGCCAGTCGACAGATCGAACATGCCGTAGAGAGACTCGTCGGGCTTGAGCGCTGTGACTTGAGGGGTGGCCGACTGGCGGGCCACCGCATGCTTCACCCATTGTTGAACCCTCGACCGGCCGGTGCGCTTGTTCCGGCGGGTCGCAGGGAGGGGGAAAGCCGTAGGAGTCAACTGGTACTGGGTCGATGGTTGCCGCAGGAGGACGCCACAGACGCACGTGTGAAAGTGCGTCGCCCCGCGGGCGGGGAGCGCATCGACGTCGAGTGGTGCCTCTTGAAGCCAAGCAGAGTCATCGGCGAAAAACACGAGCGCGCCGAGACGGATCTCGCGGCCCTCAGCCAAACCTCCGCCTGGAACCATGATGATGGGGATCGGAAAAATTGCAACTTCTCCAATAAGTCGCTAAGACACCTGCCCCACGGTGGGCGCCAACTGTCGTGGATCTAAGACTGACAGTAGAATGGGGGGTAGGTATGAGGAGGCAAGATCCTAGCTATGGAGTAGTTGTACACACAAGTTTTACGAGTTCAGGCCCTTCCCGGAGGAAGTAACAACCCTACGTCTCGGTGCCCTGAGGCGGTCAACTGGATTATATGTGTGTGTGTGTTTACAAAAGTGCGAACCCTTGTCCCAGAGGAGGGAGGTGGCTTATATAGAGTGCGCCAGGACCCCAGCTCCCCTCCGTTACACAGAGTTCAATGCTCATAAAGGAAAGGCGTTACAAGTAACGTTTACAGTAAATGCCATAAATGCTCATAATGCTATGGTTTAAGTCTTAACCGTTGCAGAGTGGAGGGTTCCTCATCTTCTAGTGGTCGAGTGTCTTCAAGGTGGTCGAGTGAGTGCATCTCTACGGTCGAGTGGATGATGATTTCTCTTCGACTGCTTCTGATTCTTTGTAAAGATGTCCTTGGGGAGGGTATGCTGGACAGGTCCATGACCCTACCCTAGGTACATAGCTTCATCAGCGCCCCCCTCCCTAGTCCAATTCAGACCAGCCCATGGGGAGGGGTGCGGCCACCCTTTTAGGCCTTTCTCTCCTTTCCCGTATGGCCCATTAAGGCCCAATACGAATTCCCGTAACTCCCCGGTACTCCCGAAAATACCCGAATCACTCAGGACCTTTCCGATGTCCGAATATAGTCATCCAATATATCGATCTTTATGTCTCGACCATTTCAAGACTCCTCGTCATGTCCCCGATCTCATCCGGGACTCCGAACTCCTTCGGTACATCAAAACACATAAACTCATAATATAACCGTCATCGAACTTTAAGCGTGCGGACCCTACGGGTTCGAGAACTATGTAGACATGACCGAGACACATCTCCGGTCAATAACCAATAGCGGAACCTGGATGCTCATATTGGCTCCTACATATTCTACGAAGATCTTTATCGGTCAAACCGCATAACAACATACGTTGTTCCCTTTGTCATCCGTATGTTACTTGCCCAAGATTCGATCGTCGGTATCTCAATACCTAGTTCAATCTCGTTACCGGCAAGTCTCTTTACTTGTTCCGTAACACATCATCCCGCAACTAACTCATTAGTTGTAATGCTTGCAAGGCTTATAGTGATGTGCATTACCGAGTGGGCCCAGGGATACCTCTCCAACAATCGGAGTGACAAATCCTAATCTCGAAATACGCCAACCCAACAATTACCTTTGGAGACACCTGTATAGCACCTTTATAATCACCCATTTATGTTGTGACGTTTGGTAGCACACAAAGTGTTCCTCCGGTAAACTGGAGTTGCATAATCTCATAGTCATAGGAACATGTATAAGTCATGAAGAAAGCAATAGCAACAAACTAAACGATCAAGTGCTATGCTAACGGAATGGGTCAAGTCAATCACATCATTCTCTAATGATGTGACCCCGTTAATCAAATGACAACTCATGTCTATGGCTAGGAAACTTAACCATCTTCGATTCAATGAGCTAGTCAAGTAGAGGCATACTAGTGACATACTGTTTGTCTATGTATTCACACATGTATTATGTTTTTGGTTAATACAATTCTAGCATGAATAATAAACATTTACCATGATATAAGGAAATAAATAATAACTTTATTATTGCCCCTAGGGCATATTTCCTTCAGTGTCCCACTTGCACTAGAGTTAATAATCTAGTTCACATCGCCATGTGATTTAACATCAATAGTTCACATCACCATGTGATTAACACCCATAGTTCACATCGACATGTGACCAACACCCAAAGGGTTTACTAGAGTCAATAATCTAGTTCACATCGCTATGTGATTAACACCCAAAGGGTACTAAGGTGTGATCATGTTTTGCTTGTGAGAGAAGTTTAGTCAACGGGTCTGCCACATTCAGATCCGTAAGTATTTTGCAAATTTCTATGTCAACAATGCTCTGCACGGAGCTACTCTAGCTAATTGCTCGCACTTTCAATATGTATCCAGATTGAGATTTAGAGTCATCTGGATCAGTGTCAAAATTTGCATCGACGTAACCCTTTACGACGAACCTTTTTGTCACCTCCATAATCGAGAAACATATCCTTATTCCACTAAGGATAATTTTGACCGCTGTCCAGTGCTCTACTCCTAGATCACTATTGTACTCCCTTGCCTAAAATAGTGTAGGGTATACAATAGATCTGGTACATAGCATGACATATTTTATAGAACCTATGGTCAAGGCATAGGGAATGAGTTTCATTCTCTTTCTATCTTTTGCCGTGGTCGGGCTTTGAGTCTTACTCAATTTCACACCTTGTAACACAGGCAAGAACTCTTTCTTTAACTGTTCCATTTTGAACTACTTCAAAATCTTGTCAAGGTATGTACTCATTGAAAAACTTATCAAGCGTCTTGATCTATCTCTATAGATCTTGATGCTCAATATGTAAGCAGCTTCACCGAGGGCTTTCTTTGAAAAACTCCTTTCAAACACACCTTTATGCTTTGCAGAATAATTCTACATTATCTCCGATCAAAAATATGTCATTCACATATACTTATCAGAAATGATGTAGTGCTCCCACTCACTTTCTTGTAAATACAGGCTTCACCGCAAGTCTGTATAAAACTATATGCTTTGGTCAACTTATCAAAGCGTACATTCCAACTCCGAGATGCTTGCACCAGTCCATAAATGGATCGCTCGAGCTTGCACACTTTGTTAGCTCCCTTTGGATCGACAAAACCTTCTGGTTGCATCATATACAACTCTTCTTCCAGAAATCCATTCAGGAATGCAGTTTTGACATCCATTTGCCAAATTTCATAATCATAAAATGCGGCAATTGCTAACATGATTCGGACAGACTTAAGCATCGCTACGGGTGAGAAGGTCTCATCGTAGTCAATCCCTTGAACTTGTCGAAAACCTTTTGCAACAAGTCGAGCTTTGTAGACAGTAACATTACCATTAGCGTCGGTCTTATTCTTGAAGATCCATTTATTCTCAATTGCTTGCCGATCAACGGGCAAGTCAACCAAAGTCCACACTTTGTTCTCATACATGGATACCATCTCAGATTTCATGGCTTCTAGCCATTTTGCGGAATCTAGGCTCACCATCGCTTCTTCATAGTTCGTAGGTTCATCATGATCTAGTAGCATGACTTCCAGAATAGGATTACCGTACCACTCTGGTGCAGATCTTACTCTGCTTGATCTACGAGGTTCGGTAGTAACTTGATCTGAAGTTTCATGATCATTATCATTAGCTTCCTCACTAATTGGTGTAGGTGTCACAGAAACCGGTTTCTGTGATGTACTACTTTCCAATAAGGGAGAAGGTACAGCTACCTCACCAAGTTCTACTTTTCTACCACTCACTTCTTTCGAGAGAAACTCCTTCTCTAGAAAGGATCCATTCAAAGCAACGAATATCTTGCCTTCGGATCTGTGATAGAAGGTGTACCCAACATTTTCTTTTGGGTATCCTATGAAGACGCACTTCTCCGATTTGGGTTTGAGCTTATCAGGTTGAAACTTTTTCACATAAGCATTGCAACCTCAAACTTTAAGAAACGACAGCTTAGGTTTCTTGCCAAACCATAGTTCATACGGTGTCGTCTCAACTATTAAACGTGAATGCAGCTGTCTCTAATGCATAACCCCAAAACGATAGTGGTAGATCGGTAAGAGACATCATAGATCGCACCATATCTAATAAAGTACGGTTATGTCGTTCAGACACACCATTACACTGTGGTGTTCCAGGTGGCATGAGTAGTGAAACTATTTCACATTGTTTTTAACTGAAGGCCAAACTTGTAACTCAAATATTTTACTTCTTCGATCATATCATAGAAACTTTTAATTTTTATTACGATGATTCTCCACTTCACTCTGAAATTCTTTGAACTTTTCAAATGTTTCAGACTTGTGTTTCATCAAGTAGATATACTCATATCCGCTCAAATCATCTGTGAAGATCAGAAAATAATGATACCTGCCACGAGCCTCAATATTCATCGGACCTCATACATCACTATGTATGATTTCCAACAAATCTGTTGCTCGCTCCATTGTTCCGGAGAACGGCGTCTTAGTCATCTTGCCCATGAGGCATGGTTCGCAAGCATCAACTGATTCATAATCAAGTGATTCCAAAAGCCCATCAGCATGGATTTTCTTCATGCGCTTTACACCAATATGACCTAAACGGCAGTGCCACAAATAAGTTGCACTATCATTATTAACTTTGCATCTTTTGGTTTCAATATTATGAATATGTGTATCACTACGATCGAGATCCAACGAACCATTTTCATTGGGTGTGTAACCATATAAGGTTTTATTCATGTAAACAGAACAACAATTTATTCTCTTACTTAAATGAATAACCGTATTTCAATAAACATGATCAAATCATATTCATGCTCAACGCAAACACCAAATAACACTTATTTAGGTTCAACACTAATCCCAAAAGTATAGGGAGTGTGCGATGATGATCATATCAATCTTGGAACCACTTCCAACACACATCGTCACTTCACCCTTAACTAGTCTATGTTCATTCTGCAACTCCCGTTTCGAGTTACTACTCTTAGCAACTGAACCAGTATCAAATACTGATACCGAGGGGTTGCTACGAACACTAGTAAAATACACATCAATAATCTGTATATCAAATATACCTTTGTTCACTTTGCCATCCTTCTTATCCGCCAAATACTTGGGGCAATTCCGCTTCCAGTGACCAGTCCCTTTGCAGTAGAAGCACTTAGTCTTAGGCTTAGGACCAGACATGGGCTTCTTCACTTGAGCAGCAACTTGCTTGCCGTTCTTCTTGAAGTTCCCCTTCTCCCCTTTGCCCTTTTCTTGAAACTAGTGGTCTTGTCTACCATCAACACTTGATATTTTTCTTGATATCTACCTTCGTCGTTTTCAGCATTACGAAGAGCTTGGGAATCGTTTCCGTTATCCCTTGCATATCATAGTTCATCACGAAGTTCTACTAACTTGGTGATGGTGACTATAGAATTCTGTCAATCACTATTTTATCTAGAAGATTAACTCCCACTTGATTCAAGCGATTGTAGTACCCAGACAATCTGAGCACATGTTCACTGATTGAGCTATTCTCCTCCATCTTTTAGCTATAGAACTTGTTGGAGACTTCATATCTCTCAACTCGGGTATTTGCTTGAAATATTAACTTCAACTCCTGGAACATCTCATATGATCCATGACGTTCAAAACGTCTTTGAAGTCCCGATTCTAAGCCGTTTAAGCATGGTGCACTAAACTATCAAGTAGTCATCATATTGAGCTAGCCAAATGTTCGTAACATCTGCATCTGCTCCTGCAATAGGTTTGTCACCTAGCGGTGCATCAAAAACATAATTCTTCTGTGCAGCAATGAGGATAAACCTCATATCACGGATCCAATCCGCATCATTGCTACTAACATCTTTCAACTTAGTTTTCTCTAGGAACATATCAAAAATGAAATAGGGGAGCTAAATGCGAGCTTTTGATCTACAACATAGATATGCTAATACTACCAGGACTAAGTTCATGATAAATTAAAGTTCAGTTAATCATATTACTTAAGAACTCCCACTTAGATAGACATCCCTCTAATCGTCTAAGTGATCACGTGATCCATACCAACTAAACCATGTCCGATCATCACGTGAGATGGAGTAGTTTCAATGGTGAACATTACTATGTTGATCATATCTACTATATGATTCACGCTCGACCTTTCGGTCTCCGTGTTCCGAGGCCATATCTATTATATGCTAGGCTCGTCAAGTTTAACCTGAGTATTCTGCGTGTGCAACTGTTTTGCACCGGTTGTATTTGAACGTAGAGCCTATCACACCCGATCATCACGTGGTGTCTCAGCACGAAGAACTTTTGCAACGGTGCATACTCAGGGAGAACACTTGTACCTTGATAATTAGTGAGAGATCATCTTATAAAGCTACCGTCGAACTAAGCAAAATAAGATGTATAAAAGATAAACATCACATGCAATCAAAATATGTGACATGATATGGCCATCATCATCTTGTGCCTTTGATCTCCATCTCCAAAGTATCGTCATGATTTCCATCGTCACCGGCATGACACCATGATCTCCATCATCTTGATCTATATCAATGTGTCGTCACATGGTCGTCTCGCCAACTACTGCTCTTGCAACTATTGCTATCGCATAGCAATAAAGTAAAGCAATTATTTGGCGCTTGCATCTTATGCAATAAAGAGACAACCATAAGGCTTCTGCCAGTTGCCGATAACTTCAACAGAACATGATCATCTTATACAAAAACTTATATCTCAACACGTCTTGACCATATCACATCACAACATGCCCTGCAAAAACAATTTAGATGTCCTCTACTTTGTTGTTGCATGTTTTACGTGGCTGCTACGGGCTGAGCAAGAACCGTTCTTACCTACGCATCAAAACCACAACGATAGTCTGTCAAGTTAGTGCTGTTTTAACCTTCTCAAGGACCGGGCATAGCCACACTCGGTTCAACTAAAGCTGGAGAAACTGACACCCGCTAGTCACCTGTGTGCATAGCACGGCGGTAAAACCAGTCTCGCGTAAGCGTAATGTTGGTCCGGGCCGCTTCATGCAACAATACCACCGAACCAAAGTGTGACATGCTGGTAAGCAGTATGACTTATATCGCCCACAACTCACTTGTGTTCTACTCGTGCATATTACATCAACGCATAAAACCTGGCTCGGATGCCACTGTTGGAAAACGTAGTAATTTCGAAAATTTCCTACGCACACGCAGGATCATGGTGATGCATAGCAACGAGAGGGGAGAGTGTTGTCTACATACCCTTGTAGACCGTTCGTGGAAGCGTTATATCAACGCGGTTGATGTAGTCGTACGTCTTCACGATCTGACCGATCAAGTACCGAACGCACGGCACCTCCGAGTTCTGCACACGTTCAACTCGATGACGTCCCTCGAACTCCGATCCAGCCGAGCTTTGAGGGAGAGTTCCATCAGCACGACGGCGTGGTGACGATGAAGATGTTCTACCGACGCAGGGCTTTGCCTAAGCACCGCTACGATATGACCGAGGTGATTATGGTGGAGGGGGGCACCGCACACGGCTAAGAGATCCAAAGGATCAATTGTTGTGTCTATGGGGTGCCCCCTGGCCATGTATATAAAGGAGTGGAGGAGGGGAAGGGCCGGCCCTCTCTATGGCGCGCCCTAGGGGAGTCCTACTCCCACCGGGAGTAGGATTCCCCCTTTCCTAGTAGAACTAGGATCCCTTCCAAGTAGTAGGAGTAGGAAAGAAGGAAAGGGAAGGGAAAAGGAGAAGAAAGGAAGGGGGCGCCCCCCCTCCCTAGTACAATTCGGACCAGCCCATGGGGAGGGGTGCGGCCACCCTTTGAGGCCTTTCTCTCCTTTCCCATATGGCCCATTAAGGCCCAATACGAATTCCCGTAACTTCCCGGTACTCCTAAAAATACCCGAATCACTCAGAACCTTTCCGATGTCCAAATATAGTCGTCCAATATAGCGATCTTTACGTCTCGACCATTTCGAGACTCCTCGTCATGTCCCCGATCTCATCCAGGACTCCGAACTCCTTCGGTACATCAAAACACATAAACTGATAATATAACCGTCATCGAACTTTAAGCGTGCAGACCCTACGGGTTCGAGAACTATGTAGACATGACCGAGACACGTCTCCGGTCAATAACCAATAGCGGAACCTGGATGCTCATATTGGCTCCTACATATTCTACGAAGATCTTTATCGGTCAAACCGCATAACAACATACGTTGTTCCCTTTGTCATCGGTATGTTACTTGCCTGAGATTCGATCGTCGGTATCTCAATACCTAGTTCAATCTCGTTACCGGCAAGTCTCTTTACTCGTTCCGTAACACATCATCCCGCAACTAACTCATTAGTTGCAATGCTTGCAAGGCTTATAGTGATGTGCATTACCGAGTGGGCACAGAGATACCTCTCCAACAATCGGAGTGACAAATCCTAATCTCGAAATACGCCAACCCAACAATTACCTTCAGAGATACCTGTAGAGCACCTTTATAATCACCCAGTTACATTGTGACGTTTGGTAGCACACAAAGTGTTCCTCCGATAAACGGGAGTTGCATAATCTCATAGTCATAGGAACATGTATAAGTCATGAAGAAAGCAATAGCAACAAACTAAACGATCAAGTGCTATGCTAACGGAATGGGTCAAGTCAATCACATCATTCTCTAATGATGTGACCCCGTTAATCAAATGACAATTCATGTCTATGGCTAGGAAACTTAACCATCTTTGATTCAACAAGCTAGTCAAGTAGAGGCATACTAGTGACATACTGTTTGTCTATGTATTCACACATGTATTATGTTTCCGGTTAATACAATTCTAACATGAATAATAAACATTTACCATGATATAAGGAAATAAATAATAACTTTATTATTGCCTCTAGGGCATATTTCCTTCAACAACAGTAGTAGCAAGGACATGCTATGCATCAGAATAGGATTATCGGATAACAGTAACATGCTACACTACTCTAGTGCAAGCAATAGAGAGTATAATAGGCGATATTTGGTGATCAAAGGGGGGGGGGGCTTGCCTGGTTGCTCTGGCAAGAGAGAGGGGTCGTCAACACCGTAGTCGTATAGGGTAGGAGCGGCGTCGGTGTGTCTAGCAGAGAAGAGGGGGAAGAAACAATAAACATAGTGCAAACAAATGCATGTCGATGCATGACATGACAAAGCATGATGCTAGGTGTGCCCTAACGCGGTATGAGGTGGTACCGGTGAAGGGGGAAAACATCCGGGAAAATATCCCCGGTGTTTTGCGTTTTCGGACAAATGAATCGGAGGGGGAAAGTTGCGTGTTCACTATGCTAGGGATGTGTGGCGGACGAACAGGCTGCATATCTGGATTCGCCTCGTCGTTCTGAGCAACTTTCATGTACAAAGTATTTTCATCTGAGCTACGGTTTATTTTATATTAATTTTTAAAGATTTAATTCATTTTTTGAATTAACTGAATTAATTTAACTAGAAAATGTAATTATGACGTCAGCGTGATGTCAGCATGATGTCAGCAGTCAACCGGCTGTTGACTTAGTCAAACTGACATGTGGGGTCCGTTAGTCATTGAATGTTAACTAATTAACCTAGTTAGTTTAATTAACAGATTAATTAGGTTTAATTAAACACGATTAATTAAGTTAATTAACTTTAGTTAATTAATTAATTAGTATTTTTATTTATTTTTTCATTTTCCTTTTTTTTGTTCTCAGGGGCGAGGCCCCACTGGTCATTGGCCCAGGGCCTTAGCGGACGCTGGACGCTAGCGGTTATGGGCTGCGGGCGCTAGCAATGCCCGACCAGGCGAGGGCCGAGCGGCCGCCGACGGGCGCCTACGTCGGGCGACTACTGGGGCCATGGTGAGGCTGGCCAGGAACGACACTGGCGAGGCCGAACGAGTGCCGGACTGTAGTAGAGGACGGTGGGTCGCGCGAGGGGGCGGTGGAGGCGGCTGCAGGGCAGGGCAGAAGGGGAGCCGCTGGACGGTGCGGCGGCGAGCAACGGGAGCGAAGCGGTGTCGCAGGGCAGCGGGGCACCGGCGGGGAGTCAAGGCGGGCGCGACAGTAGCAGCCGAGGCGGAGGTGGAGCGAGCGGCACCAAGGCAGGGTGGAGTTGGGTGACAACCACGGTGCACGCGCGGGTGCGGTCCAGGGACGGTCGACGCGTGGTGAGGCACGAGAAGGGCGTGGCAAGCGGCGGGTAGGGAGTGGCGGCAACAGGCGATGCAGAGGAGAAGGAGGGAGGCTCACGAGGTAGCTGTAGGGTATGGGGCAGTGGGTGTCGAGGAGGAGGACGAAGACGACGTTGACGGAGACTGGAGGCAGTCCGATGAGGGAGGGTTCCGACGAGGCGGCGGCGACGTCGACGTGCAGGAGGTGGCGATACAGAGAAGGGAACAGCTCGATCCGCGCGAGGCAGGGGTCCCGAGCTCCGATGCATCCGCGTAGTCGACGAAGACGGCGGAGGCGGTGCTCCCGGCACAATTTGAGGCGGCGGGGAGGACGTCTGGCGCGAGGACAACGGGGTCGGCGACGGGGTTGGGGCGCTGTTGCCCCGATCCAGAAAGGTGGGGGGAGTGGGGAATGAGAGGAGGAGTGGGGTGCGGGTGAGGGGATTTAGGTCACGACGGGGGTTGGGGAGGCCTAAACAGGCCAGGGGTGAGCTGGGCTGGCCAGCTGGGTCACGACCTAGTTGGGCCGCGGGGGTTTGGCCCTATGTTTTCCTTTTTTTAATCTTTTGTTTACCTTTCCTGTTAATTAGTCTTACTATTTTAATTACTACTCATTTTAGTTTTGTTCATTATAAAAACAACACCTAATGTAGTATTACTAGTTATACCACTGCCAATACTAGTTAGGTATTTTAATTAAAAATAGTTTGTAACCTTATAATTTGAAAAGGTATTTAATTAATTGTTCTAATTGCTGTTTTAGTTAAATTAGAGCATTTAAATATTTTGTAAAAAAAATTGGATTCACCACCACAACCATCTATGATTTACTTGCTACACTTTGAACATTTTAGATTTGACTTTTGAAAACTTTTACCGTTTGACTTCAATTTGAATTTGAATTCGGAATGAGATTTGAATCATCATGAAACTAATCAACAGTAATCGTGGTGACGTGGAATCATTAGTAGATGGTTACTGTAGCTTAACTATCCGGGCGTCACAATTCTCCTTCACTACAAGAAATCTCGTCCCGAGATTTAAGAGGTAGAGCAAGGGGGAAAGGTCTGGTTACGATATTCTAGCGGATCTTCTCGGTCTTGGCTGCTCTTCTTGAAGAAGTTAATCCCTTCCGTTGATGTCTTCAGTTCTCTGCTTCGGGTCATCATGATGAAGTAGGCAACCTTTCTTTGGGAACTCCATCATACTTACGAAAGAATAAAGGGTGGGTATTCTGGGAGAACGGACCTCTGCAAGCTTGACTAGCTGGTCGATAACATCGGGGAAGGTGGCGGAAAGCAACTCTCGAATTGAAACTTAAGAAGATATCAAGAGCAAAGTAAGAAGGTACCATGAGAAGTTTCGAGCGGGCAGGCAATCGTTCGATGCTTGAAACAAAGTGTGAAAGGGGTCCAGAGCAAGGAGAATAAGTACTGCGTCTGATACCAGAATAGATCACTAGGAAGGTGGCCCGTGAACTTCATACGAAATCAAGTGCAAGAAATAAGTTTGGAAACAGGGGTGTACAGGAGAGTCGGGTTTCGATCCTGTGGAACTGTGGGTTATGGGCCCACCATGTGGGTTAAAAGTAGGAAGGGGCCGACATCTTTCACGGTCACGATAGTAAGGCGTGTCAGAGAGTAGCCTGTCAGTTATGTCGGCAACAACATCGATACCAAGGGCGAGGGACGAAGAGAACCATTTTCCTGCTCGTTGAACGAGGCGGGCCAATAGGCAAGGTTCTCGTCCATCGGTGGCTACCGAAATGTCATCAACAATAGTAACAGGGTCTTGCTGACAGAATTGTACATCGAGTTATATACATAAGTAGGAGAATATTACTGCTTAGATCATATAGATCACAAGAAAGGTTAAACCAAACAATGGAAAGGAAAATGTGTTTAAACACATATATCAGGGGTATATCCTTCCCAAGGACAAGCAGAGCATGATATCCTTGGCAGGATATAATGTAGAAAACTCTTTAGGAAAGGGGAGAGAAATTTCCTAACATTACCCATACAACGGTGTTTGGATAATTGAGCAGGAAACATTTGGCATTGGTCTTCAAATGTTCTTGTTGAAAATCGGAGTACCATAGACATGCTTCGAGATAGCATTGGCATGGTCTCCAGGTGAATATCAGACTTTGGATATAAAGGATCCGTCGGAAAAAACTTACAGAATAAGTTTTACAATTTCCTCATGGAAGAATGGTTAACCTTGCTAAAGGGGGAGTTATAACAATAGGGCCTACGGCCAGGTGTGCTAGGCATGACATCATCTTACCGGGTCATATAAAAGACCAGTGTTATAAATCTTGGGAATATGTTCCAACCATCAGATCTGACCGAGATTCAGATCTGATTGGTGTCGGTATACCTTAGGCTCAGGATGCCTGAGAAGAAAAGGCGCAAAACAAATTGATGAGACGACATTGTAAGATTCTCAGGAAATGTACTATGGATGTGAGTTCCTAAACAAGAGATCATCATTAAACCAATGAAGGGATAAGGAGGTAGCTGATGAACTCAGCAACAATTCATCTATACTTCCAACAAGATGGATTTCCATAATTATGCGAACAAGGAGATACCATTTGTCAGATCAAATGATATAATGATGTATGCTCGAGGAAAACATACATAATTAAACATTGGTAATTATGGGCTTAGGTAGCAAGATCAACGTTAGAAGGGTGATTTGATATCCAATACACAAAGAATGTAACTATCGTTCATTAACTTACAAACAATATGGTTGCTAGAAGTTTTGAATTTTTCACATCACAGTCCATTTGTCGGTATTCCGGTTGGAACACGGGGGCCATGAAAAGAATGGTGATGGTGAGAAGCATCTCTTGCATCAATAATTCATAAGAGGTGGTGAAATTCTCACAACATACTTGACATAAAAGATGGTAATACTCCAAGGTAAAGAAGAACAAACACTGGATAGCAAGGAACTCAAGGTATAACACAAAGCACGATCATGTTTGTGTTGGATGTAAGGCAATAAAGTGGCCGATGATAATACAAATCATCGAGGGAAAGCATGAAATTTCTCATCATGAATTCAATGTACGTCTCGGAAGAAGTTAAAATGTTGACGATGGTCACAACACTTTTATCGAGAGGTTTCAAGAGGTTGTAATCGATCGGCGACGACATCAAGTCAATGGAATGATGAAGCGAAAAGTTATTGAAACCATGGGTACGACACACACTCGGAATCAAGCTTGATGTTCAAGGCAAAATGATAAGACGAGGAAGATCGACGTAAGCCTGGCTCATCGTCAGAAGTTGTGCTCCGAAAATTAAGGACCAAGTAGCACAGTTAAAATTTAGCACGATAATGATATAGCTGATTAGGCTTGGGATGACTTCAAGGATTATTAAACTCGTAACCAATGAAAATTACTTAGAGTAATTGTATCGTAGTATAGACTCGATTCACTATCGGTGTCCTTGAGTGTCTAACAACTCAGAACCCGGGGAAATTTTGGAATTAGTGAGAAATAATACTTGAAGAACTCATAAGAAGTTATGCAGTTCCATGATAATCTCGAGATACCAGAGGGGGTAATACTCGATGATAGATCAAAGTAGAGGTTGGACTGGGGTATTGCTCTACAGAAGAAAAGTGCTTAAACTTGCACGAGAAATGGTATTTAAAGGAGAACAATGTCGGAACCACGATTGCAAAAGGCCAGATCCCAGCTATAAGATGAACTTATACCAAAGGAATAATTAATTTAAGAGAAGCTTTAATGATAAGATCTACATCGTGTCCATGGGCATGAACACAAAGTTCAAGGTCGACTCCCACTTCTCCAACGCATAACCTTTCATTCACTTCTCACTTTCGAAGAAGTTGTAGTGTTCAAATTTTATCTGGCAAAATACCAGAAGTGTATGACTCGTGAAAACTTTCGAGTTCACACATATTAAGGAAGGCATAGGTTCAACCCATCAGGGTATCATGGAAATATATACCACAAGCTTCAATAGTAAATACCACCAGCTCGAAAGCTGAGCATGGTTGAGAAAGCAGAGGATACAATTTACCAAAGGCATTATGTATCTAAGGGAAGGCTCACAAGGTTATTGAATATGAAGGACGTTGTTGGATAAAATCCAATAAAGGATCTGCCGGTCCATAATGGAGCTGATGTGAGTATCGGCGCACGATCAAAGGAAAAAACAAAGCAAGGGCTTTGGAGTATAGAAACAGCTGACTAATTCAAAGCTGAAGACAAAGGAATTAAGATTTCCAAATCAAAGGATCAGAAGCAAACGCTCTGATTAAGGATGGATAAGTTGAGTAAGCTTAGGGGTAAAATCGACAACAATTTGATTGGTCGAGATCCAGCTCATGTTTAAGACGATGTCTGAGCCAAAAGGATGAATTCTAGGATCTAATTGAGGATTGCGAGCATTCGCAACATACTGAATCAATGTACTCAAAATGATAGTGACAAAGGCTGCCAATAAGATTACTGTACTTATGGGATTAACCCTAATGCAAGCAAGCACGAATTTCAAGAGCAATAAGCTGCTAAGGATTTTTGGAATATCGAATATTACTTCGAAGAATTTGGTGAAACACATGAACGACTGGGGAGAAACAAACCCTCAATGTGTGTGTGAGGATTAACTTGTAGGTGTATTCAGGTGACAAGGAACTGCCATGCAGTAAGCTCAAAGGATTCTCGGAACAATAGAGAGAATTTCGGGGTATCTTGTAATAACAAGATCAACTGGGAATAAAAATAGGAACGACATGTGTAAGTATTTATCCATAGGGATATTTTGGTGGTAGGGAATTGCAAAAGCAACGGACACAAGGTCTCGAGAGAATATTGGAGAGTATCTTCAAAATCTTCTGGGGCAGCAGGCGATCAACTGGAATAAGGGGCTCTCCGGGTGGATGTGATCACGAGATCCTAGTGTTAGAGTTAGCAAAACCTTTAACCCGAAGAGAAGAGAGATCAGAATCCCAGAGTAAGGACGAGGAATAAAAGATCCTAATACCACCCAATGGCGACGTGGGCCGTAAGCCGCACAACCATGTTAGTAAAAGTTTTTTCAATGACCAGACTCGACTTCGGCTAAGGAGTTGGAAAGGGGGATTCCTACAGGCAGTCGGCTCTGATACCAACTTGTGATGCCCCCGATTCAATCGTACACTAATCATACACGCAAACGTGTACGATCAAGATCTGGGACTCACGGGAAGATATCACAACACAACTCTAAAAATAAAATACGTCATACAAGCATCATATTACAGGCCGGGGGCCTCGAGGGCTCGAATACAAGTGCTCGATCATAGACGAGTCAGCGGAAGCAACAATATCTGAGTACAGATATAAGTTAAACAAGTTTGCCTTAAGAAGGACAACACAAACTAGGATACAGATCGAAAGAGGCGCAGGCGTCCTGCCTGGGATCCTCCTAAACTACTCCTGATCGTTGTCAGCGGCCTACACGTAGTAGTAGGCACCTCCGGTGTAGTAGGAGTCGTCGTCGATGGTGGCGTCTGGCTCCTGGGCTCCAGCATCTGGTTGCGACAACCAGAGAGAAAGGAAAGGGGGAAAAGGGGAGAAAGCAACCGTGAGTACTCATCCAAAGTACTCGCAAGCAAGGAGCTACACTACATATGCATGGGTATATGTGTAAAGGGCCATATCGGTGGACTGAACTGCAGAATGCCAGAATAGGAGGGGGATAGCTAATCCTGTCGAAGACTATGCTTCTGGCCACCTCCATCTTGCAGCATGTAGAAGAGACTAGATGGTAAGTTCACCAAGTAGCATCGTGTAGCATAATCCTACCCGATGACCCTCTCCTCGTCGCCCTATTAGAGAGCGACCACCGGGTTGTATCTGGCACTTGGAAGGGTGTGTTTCATTAAGTATCCAGTTCTAGTTTTCATAAGGTCATCGAACGTTAAGCGTGCGGACCCTACGGGTTCGAGAACTATGTAGACATGACCGAAACACATCTCTGGTCAATAACTGATACGTCTCCAACATATCTACTTTTCCAAACACTTTTGCCCTTGTTTTGGACTCTAACTTGCATGATTTGAATGGAAGTAACCCGGACTGACGCTGTTTTCAGCAGAATTGCCATGGTGTTATTTTTGTGCAGAAATAGAAGTTCTTGGAATGACTTGAAAATCAACGGAGATTATTTTTGGAATATATAAAAAATACTGGCGAAAGAATCAAGGCCAGGGGCCCACACCCTGTCCACGAGGGTGGCGGGCATGCCTACCCCCTAGGCGTGCCCCCTGCATCGTGGGCCCTCTGGTGATCCTCCGACCTCAACTGCAACTCTATATATTCGTGTTCGGGGGGGAAAATCAGAGAGAAGGATTCATCATGTTTTATGATACGGAGCCGCCGCCAAGCCCTAAACTCTCTCGGGAGGGCTGATCTAGAGTCCGTTCGGGGCTCTAGAGAGGGGAATCTGTCGCCATCGTCATCATCAACCTTCCTCCATCACCAATTTCATGATGCTCACTGCCGTGCATGAGTAATTCCATCGTGGGCTTGCTGGACGGTGATGGGTTGGATGAGATTTATCATGTAATCGCATCAGTTTTGTTAGGGTTTGATCCCTAGTATCCACTATGTTCTGAAATTGATGTTGCTATGACTTTGCTATCCTTAATGCTTGTCACTAGGGCACGAGTGCCATGATTTCAGATCTGAACCTATTATGTCTTCATGAATATATGTGAGTTCTTGATCCTATCTTGCAAGTCTATAGTCACTTATTATGTGTTATGATCTGTTAACCCCGAAGTGACAATAATCGGGATACTTATCGGTGATGACTGATGTCTACTACACAACCTTCTTCTTGTAGACGTTGTTGGGCCTCCAAGTGCAGAGGTTTGTAGGACAGTAGCAAATTTCCCTCAAGTGGATGACCTAAGGTTTATCAATCTGTGGAAGGCGTAGGATGAAGATTGTCTCTCTCAAGCAACCCTGCAACCAAATAACAAAGAGTCTCTTGTGTCCCCAACACACCCAATACAATGGTAAATTGTATAGGTGCACTAGTTCGGCGAAGAGATGGTGATACAAGTGCAATATGGATGGTAGATATAGGTTTTTGTAATCTGAAAATATAAAAACAGCAAGGTAACTAATGATAAAAGTGAGCACAAACGGTATTGCAATGCTAGGAAACAAGGCCTAGGGTTCATAATTTCACTAGTGCAAGTTCTCTCAACAATAATAACATAATTGGATCATATAACTATCCCTCAACATGCAACAAAGAGTCACTCCAAAGTAACTAATAGCGGAGAACAAACGAAGAGATTATTGTAGGGTACGAAACCACCTCAAAGTTATCCTTTCTGATCGATCTATTCAAGAGTCCATAGTAAAATAACACGAAGCTATTCTTTCCGTTCTATCTATCATAGAGTTCGTACTAGAATAACACCTTAAGACACAAATCAACCAAAACCCTAATGTCACCTAGATACTCCAATGTCACCTCAAGTATCCGTGGGTATGATTATACGATATGCATCACACAATCTCAGATTCATCTATTCAACCAACACAAAGAACTTCAAAGAGTGCCCCAAACTTTCTACCGGAGAGTCAAGACGAAAAGGTGTGCCAACCCCTATGCATAAGTTCACGAGGGAACTCGCAAGTTGATCACCAAAACATACATCAAGTGGATCACGTGATATCCCATTGTCACCACAGATAAGCACGTGCAAGACATACATCAAGTGTTCTCAAATCCTTAAAGACTCAATCCGATAAGACAATTTCAAAGGGAAAACTCAATTCATCACAAGAGAGTAGAGGGGGAGAAACATCATAAGATCCAACTATAATAGCAAAGCTCGCGATACATCAAGATTGTACCACCTCAAGAACACGAGAGAGAGAGAGAGAGAGATCAAACACATAGCTACTGGTACATACCCTCAACCCTGAGGGTGAACTACTCCCTCCTCGTCATGGAGGGCGCCGGGATGATGAAGATGGCCACCGGAGAGGGATCCCCCCTCTGGCAAGGTGCCGGAACGGGTCTAGATTGGTTTTTGGTGGCTACAGAGGCTTCTGGTGGCGGAACTCCCGATCTATTCTGTTCCCTGATGTTTTTAGCGTATATGGACATATATAGGCGAAAGAAGTCGGTCAGGGGAGCCACGAGGGGCCCACGAGGGTGGGGGCACGCCCAGGGGGTAGGGCGCGCCTTCCTGCCTTGTGGCCACCTCGAAGCTTCCTTGACGTCTACTCCAAGCATTTTGGATTGCTTCTGTTCCAAAAATAACTCTCCCGAAGGTTTCATTACGTTTGGACTCCGTTTGATATTCCTTTTCTGCAATACTTAAAAACAAGGAAAAAACATAAACTGGCACTGGGCTCTAGGTTAATAGGTTATTCCCAAAAATCATATAAAATAGCATAGTAACGCATATAAAACATCCAAGGTTGATAATATAATATCATGGAACAATAAAAAAATTATAGATACGTTGGAGACGTATCAATGACCGTAGTTTGAGGAGTTCATGTATTCACTTTGTGTTAATGCTTTGGTCCGGTACTCTATTAAAAGGAGGCCTTAATATCCCTTAGTTTCCAATAGGACCCCGCTGCCACGGGAGGGTAGGACAAAAGATGTCATGCAAGTTCTTTTCCATAAGCACGTATGACTATATTCGAAATACATGTCTACATTACATTGATGAACTGGAGCTAGTTCTGTGTCACCCTACGTTATAACTATTGCATGAGGAATTGCGCCTGACATAATTATCCATCACTAATCCATTGCCTACGAGCTTTTTATATATTGTTCTTCGCTTATTTACTTTTCCGTTGCTACTGTTACAATCACTATAAAACCCAGAACTATTACTTTTGTTACCGTTACCACTACTATCATAGTACTTTGCTACAAAATACTTTGCTGCAGATATTAAGTTTCCAGGTGTGGTTGAACTGACAACTCAGCTGCTAATACTTGAGAATATTCTTTGGCTCCCCTTGTGTCGAATCAATAAATTTGGGTTGAATACTCTACCCTTGAAAACTGTTGCGATCCCCTATACTTGTGGGTTATCAAGACTATTTTCTGGCACTGTTGCCGGGGAGCATAGCTCTATTCTTTGAGTCACTTGGGATTTATATCTACTGATCACTATCAAGAACTTGAAAGATAAAAGAACCAAGATTTTTCCCTCAACTACGAGGGGAGGTAAGGAACTGCCATCTAGCTCTGCACTTGATTCAACTTCTGTTTTGAGTAAACTTGCGACACCTACACTTGCTATTCATTCTGATATGTCGCATGTTATTGATGATGCCACTTCTGCTTTACATGATACTTATGATGAAACTACTTCTACGCTTGATAATACTGTGCCATTAGGTGAATTTCTTGATGAACAACTGGCTAGGGTTAGAGAGAATGAAATTATTGAAACTGATAATATTGATGAAAGTGATGATGAAGATTCTCCCCCTATATATGAATTGCCTGTTGTGCCTGAGGGTTATGTTATGGATGAAGAAACTGCTAGAGACTTCTTAGCTTGCAATGATAGATCTGATCTTAAGAAATTATTAGCTAAGCTTAAAGAAAAGTCTTTGAATGCTAGAATGAAATATGACCCTGCTTTTGTTGCTTCACCTATCTTTATTTCCGATAAGGATTATGATTTCTCTGTCGATCCTGAGTTAATTACTTTGGTTGAATCTGATCCTTTCTATGGCTATGAATCTGAAACTGTTGTGGCACATCTTACTAAATTAAATGATATAACCACCCTGTTTACTCATGATGAGAAAACTCGCTAATACTTTATCCTTAAGTTGTTTCCGTTCTCATTAAAGGGTGATGCTAAAACATGGTTTAATTCTCTTGATCCTGGTTGTGTGTGTAGTCCCCAGGATATGATTTATTACTTCTCTACTAAATATTTCCCTGCTCATAAGAAACAAGCTGCCTTAAGGGAAATATATAATTTTGTGCAAATTGAAGAAGAGAGTCCCCCACAAGCTCGGGGGAGGCTTCTCCAATTACTTAATGCTTTGCCTGATCATCCTCTCAAGAAAAATGAAATACTTGATATCTTTTATAATGGACTAACCGATGCTTCCAGAGTCTACCTGGATAGTTGTGCTGGTTGTGTTTTTAGGGAAAGAACTGTTGATCAAGCTGAATTGCTATTGAATAATATGTTGAGTAATGAAAATGATTGGACACTTCCTGAACCAACTCCTAAGCCAACTCCGAAGAAAAGGGGTATTCTATTTCTCAGTCCTGAAGATATGCAAGAGGCAAAGAAATCTATGAAAGAAAAAGGTATTAAAGCTAAAGATGTTAAGAATTTACCACCTATTGAAGAAATACATGGTCTTGATAACCCGACACAGGTAGTAAAGGTAAATTCTCTCTATAGATTTGATAAATGTGAAATCCCATCTACTAAGTTTGCTAGCCAATGCTTGGATGAGTTTGATGACTTTATGGTTAGGCAAGAAGACTTCAATGCTTATGTTGGTAGACAATTGAAACGTAATGCTTATATGATTGAACACTTGAGTGATTATATGTCTAGATTTAAAGGTGAATTTAAAATTATTAGTAAAGATGCTTCTATGGCTACCAATCAAGTAGAACAAGTACTTAAGGCTCGGAATGATTTGCTCAATGAATTAAATAATAAGAAAAATGATAATGCTGTTAGAGTTATGACTAGAGGGGGTAAAATGACTCAGGAACCTTTGTATCCTGAGGTCCATCCTAAGAGAATTGAGCAAGATTCTCAAAGAACTAATGTTGATGCACCCAGTTCTTCTAAGAAGAAGAAGAAGAAAAATGATAGGACTTTGCATGCTTCTAGTGAACCTATTGTTGACACACCTGAGGATCCCAATGATATTTCTATTTCTGATGCTGAAACACAATCTGGTAATGAACATGAACCTAGTGATAATGTTAATGATGATGTTCATGTTGATGCTCAACCTAGCAATGACAATGATGTAGAGATTGAACCTATTGTTGATCTTGATAACCCACAATCAAACAATCAACGTTATGATAAGAGAGACTTTGTTGCTAGGAAGCATAGTAAAGATAGAGAACCATGGGTTTAGAAACCCATGCCTTTTCCTCCTAAACCTTCCAAGAAAAAGGATGATGAGGATTTTGAGCGCTTTGCTGAAATGATTAGACCTATCTTTTTGCGTATGCGTTTGACTGATATGCTTAAAATGAACCGTTATGCTAAATACATGAAGGATACTGTTACTAATAAAAGAAAGATACCAGAAGATAAAATTTCCACCATGCTTGCTAATTACACTTTTAAGGGTGGAATACCAAAGAAACTTGGAGATCCAAGAGTACCAACTATACCATGCTCCATTAAGAGAAACTATGTTAAAACTGCTTTATGTGATCTTGGAGCCGGTGTTAGTGTTATGCCTCTCTCTTTATATCGTATACTTGAATTGAATAAGTTGACACCTATTGAAATATCTTTGCAAATGGCTGATAAATCAACTACTATACCTGTCGGTATTTGTGAGGATGTGCCTGTTGTGGTTGCAAACGTTACTATTTTAACAAACTTTGTTGTTCTTGATATTCCCGAGGATGATAGTAGGTCGATTATCCTTGGTAGACCCTTTTTGAACACTGCAGGGGATGTTATTGATCACAACAAAGGAAATGCCACTTTTCATGTTAATGGTAATGAGCATACGGTACACTTTCCGAGGAAACAACCTCAAGTCCACAGTATCAATTCTATTGAAAAAATTTCAACAATCACTATTGAAGGTTTTGAATTTCCTCTTCCTACTGTCAAGAAGAAACATGATATTATTATTGTTGGGGATGTGCATATCCCCGTTGAGGTAACCTAGTGTTATTCGAAATTTCTCCAGTTTCATGTTATTCAAAATGAGTTTGTTAACAAGACTTGATCAACCTTGTTAGTGGATTCCTTTTGATGAGCATGAGATGGATGAAGTTAGAAAGCACAACCTTCTGTACCCTCCTTTTACTTTCTGTTAATTATTTTAAATAAAGCAAAAATAGTATTTTCTGTCTGTTTTCTGAATTATCCTTGCAGTAAAAAATACCCCAAAAATAAAGTTCTCCAAATGCCCTGAAAATGAAATATAATTTTTTCCAGAATATTTAAGAATTATTGGCACTGAGAACACACCAGGGGGACCCACCACATGCCCACGAGGATGGAGGGCGCGCCCACCCACTTGGGCACGCCCCCTATCTCGTGGACCCCACGTGGGTCCCCTCCACTTATCCTTGCACCCACACACTTCTTTTGCTCCAGAAAAAATCACCCACCAGCTCAAACCCGAGTTCTTGCTCATCTTGCTGCCATTTTCGATCTCCTTGGTCAAAGCTCCATTCACAAAACTACGTTGGGGGATTGTTCTTTGGTATGTGACTCCTCCAATGGTCCAATTAGTTTTTGTTCTAGTGCTTTATTTATTGCAATTTTTTGCTGCTTAGGTGACCCTGTTCTTGAGCTTGCATGTGATATCTACTACACAACCTTCTTCTTGTAGACGTTGTTGGGCCTCCAAGTGCAGAGGTTTGTAGGACAGTAGCAAATTTCCCTCAAGTGGATGACCTAAGGTTTATCAATCCATGGGAGGCGTAGGATGAAGATGGTCTCTCTCAAGCAACCCTGCAACCAAATAACAAAGAGTCTCTTGTGTCCCCAACACACCCAATACAATGGTAAATTGTATAGGTGCACTAGTTCGGCGAAGAGATGGTGAAACAAGTGGTATATGGATAGTAGATAAATGCATTTGTAATCTGAAATTATAAAAACAGCAAAGTAACTAATGGTAAAAGTGAGCATAAACGGTATTGCAATGATAGGAAATAAGGCCTAGGGTTCATACTTTCACTAGTGTAAGTCCTCTCAACAGTAATAACATAATTGGATCACATAACTATCCCTCAACATGCAACAAAGAGTCACTCCAAAGTCACTAATAGCAGAGAACGAACGAAGAGATTATGGTAGGGTACGAAACCACCTCAAAGTTATTCTTTCCAATCAATCCGTTGGGCTATTCCTATAAGTGTCACAAACAGCCCTAGAGTTCGTACTAGAATAACACCTTAAGACACAGATCAACCAAAACCCTAATGTCACATAGATACTCCAATGTCACCTCAAGTACCCGTGGGTATGATTATACGATATGCGTCACACAATCTCAGATTCATCTATTCAACCAACACAAAGGACCTCAAAGAGTGCCCCAAAGTTCTACCAGAGAATCATGACGAAAATGTGTGCCAACCCCTATGCATAGGTTCATGGGAGGAACCCGCAAGTTGATCACCAAAACATACATCAAGTGAATCACGTGGCTTCCCATTGTCACCACAGATACGCACGGCAAGACATACATCAAGTGTTCTCAAATCTTTAAAGACTCAATCTGATAAGATTACTTCAAAGGGGAAACTCAATTCATTACAAGAGAGAAGAGGGGGAGGAGAAACATAAGATCCAACTATAATAGCAAAGCTCGCGATACATCAAGATCGTATCACCTCAAGAACACGAGAGAGAGAGAGAGAGATCAAACACATAGCTACTGGTACATACCCTCAGCCCCGAGGGAGAACTACTCCCTCCTCGTCATGGAGAGAACCGGGATGATGAAGATGGCCACCGGAGAAGGATTGCCCCCTCCGGCAGGGTGCCGGAACGGGTCTAGATTGGCTTTTGGTGGCTACGGAGGCTTCTGGCGGCGGAACTCCCGATCTAATCTCTGTTCTGGAAGTTTTACGATACGTAGGTATATATGGGTGCAAGGGGTACGTCGGTGGAGCTTCGGGGGCCCCACGAGGCAGGGGGGCGCGCCCTAGGGGTGTGGGCGCGCCCCCCACCCTCGTGGCCAGCTCCCGTATCTTCTGACGTAGAGTCCAAGTCTATCTGGTGGCTTTCCTTCCAAAAATAACTTCTCCAGTTGATTTCGTTCCGTTTCGACTCCGTTTGATATTCCTTTTCTTCGAAACACTGAAATAGGCATACAAACAGAAACTGGCACTGGGCTCTAGGTTAATAGGTTAGTCCCAAAAATGATATAAAAGTGTATAATAAAGCCCATAAACATTCAAAACAGTAAATAATATAGCATGGAGCAATCAAAAATTATAGATACGTTGGAGACGTATCAGCATCCCCAAGCTTAATTCCTGCTCGTCCTCGAGTAGGTAAATGATAAAAAAGATAATTTTTGATGTGGAATTCTAGTTGGCATAATTTCAATGTAATTCTTATTAATTGTGGTACAAATATTCAGATCTGAAAGATTCAAGACAAAAGTTCATATTGACATAGAAATAATAATGCTTCAAGCATACTAACAAAGCAATCATGTCTTCTCAAAATAACATGGCCAAAGAAAGTTATCCCTACAAAGTCATATAGTCTGGCTATGCTCTATCTTCACCACACAAAATATCTAAATCATGCACAACCCCGATGACAAGCCAAGCAATTGTTTCATACTTTTGATGTTCTCAAACTTTTTCAATCTTCACACAATACAAGAGCGTGAGCCATGGATATAACACTATAGGTTGAATAGAATGGTGGTTGTGGAGAAGACAAAAAGGAGAAGATGGTCTCACATCAACTAGGCGTATCAACGGGCTATGGAGATGCCCATTAATAGATATCAATGTGAGTGAGTAGGGATTGCCATGCAACAGATGCACTAGAGCTATAAGTATGTGAAAGCTCAACAAAAGAAACTAAGTGGGTGTGCATCCAACTCGCTTGCTCATGAAGACCTAGGGCATTTTGAGGAAGCCCATCATAGGAATATACAAGCCAAGTTCTATACCGAAAGATTCCCACTAGTATATGAATGTGACAACATAGAAGACTCTCTATCATGAAGATCATGGTGCTACTTTGAAGCACAAGTGTGGTAAAAGGATAGTAGCATTGCCCCTTCTCTCTTTTTCTCTCATTTTTTTATTTTTTTATTTGGCCTTTTTTATGGCCTCTTTTTTCTCTTTTTTTATTTGGACTTCTTTGGCCTCTTTTATTATTATTTTATTTTTTTTCGTCCGGAGTCTCATCCCGACTTGTGGGGGAATCATAGTCTCCATCATCCTTTCCTCACTGGGACAATGCTCTAATAATGATGATCATCACACTTTTATTTTTCGTACAACTCAAGAATTACAACTCGATACTTAGAACAAGATATGACTCTATATGAACCTCTGGTGGTGTACCGGGATGTGCAATGATTCATGAGTGACATGTATGAAAGAATTATGAACGGTGGCTTTGCCACAAATACGATGTCAACTACATGATCATGCAAAGCAATATGACAATGATGAAGCGTGTCATAATAACGGAACGGTGGAATGTTGCATGGCAATATATCTCGGAATGGCTATGGAAATGCCATGATAGGTAGGTATGGTGGCTGTTTTGAGGAAGGTATATGGTGGGTTTATGATACGGGCAAAAGGTGCGCGGTATTAGAGAGGCTAGCAATGGTGGAAGGGTGAGAG
This sequence comes from Triticum dicoccoides, assembly GCF_002162155.2. Taxonomy (NCBI): domain Eukaryota; kingdom Viridiplantae; phylum Streptophyta; class Magnoliopsida; order Poales; family Poaceae; genus Triticum; species Triticum dicoccoides. Next base: position 36,710,491 of record NC_041390.1, on the reverse strand, counting down.
TCCGTATAATCCATGGACTCAATACTAGTCATAAAGAACTCACATACTTATTGCAAAAATTTATTAGTTATCAAAACAAAGTACTATGCGCATGCTCCTAGGGGGATAGATTGGTAGGAAAAGACCATCGCTCATCCCCGACCACCACTCATAAGGAAGGCAATCAATAAATCATGCTCCGACTTCATCACATAACGGTTCACCATACGTGCATGCTACGTGAATCACAAACTTCAACACAAGTATTTCTCAAATTCACAACTACTCAACTAGCATGACTCTAATATTACCATCCTCATATCTCAAAACAATCATCAAGTATCAAACTTCTCTTAGTATTCAAGACACTCATAAGAGAATTTTATTATTCTTGAATACCTAGCATATTAGGATTTTAAGCAAATTACCATGATATTTAAGACTCCCAAAATAATCTAAGTGAAGCATTAGAGTTCATCTATTTCTTCAAAATAAAACTACCACCATGCTCTAAAAGATATAAGTGAAGCACTAGAGCAAATGACAAACTACTCCGAAAGATTTAAGTGAAGATCAATGAGTAGTCGAATAATTAGGCAACTATGTGAAGACTCTCTAACATTTAATAATTTCAGATCTTGGTATTTTATTAAAACATCAAGCAAAGCAAAATAAAATGACATTCTAAGAATGGCAAACATTATGTGAAGAAGCAAAAACTTAGGATCAACCGAAACTAACCGATAATTGTTGAAGAAGAAAGGTGGGATGCCAACCGGGGCATCCCCAAGCTTAGATGCTTGATACTTCTTGAAATATTATCTTGGGGTGCCTTGGGCATCCCCAGGCTTGAGCTTTTGTGTCTCCTTAATTCCTCTCATATCAAGGTCTACCTAAATCTAAAAAGCTTCATCCACACAAAACTCAACAAGGACTCGTGAGATAAGTTAGTATAAACAATTGCCAAAACCTTATCATACTCTACTGTAGAAAATCACTAAAATTATTATTCAACATTTCATACTAAATTCCTCTGCATATTTAATAGTCCTATCCTCAAATAGAATCATTAAAGAAGCAAACTTATGCAAACAATGCAAACATAACAGCAATCTGCCTAAACAGGACAGTTTGTAAAGAATGCAGCAACATCCATACTTCCTAGCTCCAAAAATTATGAAAGAAAATTCCAACTGTAGTAAATTTATCATAGATTAATATGCAAAATGTTTAAACATTTTATCACATTCTGACTTTTCTAGGGAATTATTGCAACAGCGGTAAACTTTCTGTTTTCAAACAGCAACATGTGGAATTCTAAAATAGGCATAGTAAAGGATATCAATGCCACTTTTATTGAAATAAAAGATGCAAAACATTGTTCTAAATTACCGCAAGAAAATCCTAACAAAATAAATTGACGCTCCAAGAAAAACACATATCATGTGGTGAATAAAAATATAGCTCCAAGTAAAGTTACCGATGAACGAAGACGAAAGAGGGGATGCCTTCCGGGGCATCCCCAAGCTTAGGCTCTTGGCTATACTTGAATATTACCTTGGGGTGCCTTGGGCATCCCCAATCTTAGGCTCTTGCCACTCCTTATTCCATAGTGCATCGAATCCTTACCCAAAACTTGAAAACTTCACAACACAAAACTTTACAGAAAACTCGTAAGCTCCGTTAGTATAAGAAAATAAATCACCACTTCAAGGCACTGTAATGAAATCATTCTTTATTTATAATGGTGTTAAACCTACTGTATTACAAATTCTCTATGGTTTATAAAATATTTTACTAGCCATAGATTCATCAAAATAAGTAAACAACACATGAAAAACAGAATCTGTCAAAAACAGAACAGTCTGTAGTAATATGGATCAAACGTATACTTCTGGAACTCATAAAATTCTCAAATAAATTTCTTAACCTGAGAAATTTATCTATTAATTATCTGAAAAAAGAATTAACTAAATAGCACTATCCAAATAAAAATGGCAGCAGTTCTCGTGAGCGCTAAAGTTTCTGTTTTTTACAGCATGATCAACCAGACTTTCCCAAAGTCTTCCCAAAGGTTCTACTTGGCACAAACACTAATTAAAAGCATAAAACCACATATAAACAGAGGCTAGATGAATTATTTATTACTAAACAGGAACAAAAAGAAAGTAATAAAAATAAAGTTGGGTTGCCTCCCAACAAGCGCCATCGTTTAACGCCCCTAGCTAGGCATGATGATTTCAATGATGCTCACATAAAGGAGAAGAATTGTAAGATAAAGAGAGCATCATGAAGAATATGACAAGCACATTTAAGTCCAACATACTTCCTATGCATAGGGATTTTGTGACCAAACAACTTGTGGGAACAAGAATCAATTTGCATAGGAAGGTAAAACAAGCATAACTTCAAAATTTTAAGCACATAGAGAGGAAACTTGATATTATTGCAATTCCTACAAGCATATGTTCCTCCCTCATAATAATTTTCAGTAGCATAATGAATGAATTCAACAATATAACCAGCACCTAAAGCATTATTTTCATGATCTACAAGCATAGAAAATTTACTACTCTCCACACAAGCAAAATTCTTCTCATTCGGAATAGTGGGAGTATCATAAGAGACTTGAATACTATAAATTGTTTCCACATTAAAAGAGTAATGTTAAGAAAAGGGGTAACCATAATTATGAAATTTTTTATAAATATAATCCTCACTACTTTTTATAGCATATGTATCATCACAATAATTATCATAACTAGGAGGCATGTTATTATCGTTATAAATTTGCATATCAAAACTTGGGAGACTAAAAATATCATCTTCATTAAACGTAGCACCCCCAAGCTTGGGACAAACATTAATTGCAGAAAATATATTCTCAAAAACATCATCTTCATCAAACATAGCATCCCCAAGCTTGGGCCTTTTCATATCATAAGCATAATCACTCTCATCATTAATAGTATGGATAACACCAATAGTATAGCGATTACCATATTCTTCCAAGCAAGTGCCAAAAAGATTTTCAAGATCATAAGAAGTATCATTATCTTCCACAGTTATATTTTCATGAGGCACAATAGTAATAGGAGCATCATTATTTGGGAGAGATATCTTTTTACCTCTCTTACTTTTTCTTTTCTTCTTCTTCACCACATCATGTGTGGGTTCAATCCTCTTTTTGGAGCTCCTTATTAATGAGATTGGTTGAATAGGAGGCTCCTCTTAGTTACCTGATTCATCATATGAAATAATAGGAGGATATTGGGAAGTCTCTTCCCTTTCATTAGTATTCTCTTCATCTTCTATTTCTTTTCTTTTCTTTATGTAGTTGGCAATATAAGGATTTTCAATACAATTCACCGCACAATACATATAAATACTCTCTAGATCAAAATGAAGAACTTTATCAAGATTAAACTTTGGAATACCCTCAGTTATACGTTTCATTTCCTCATACCCCAAAAGAAGACTAAGCTCTTTATGATGCTCAAGGGTAATCAAATTATCACAATTTTTGGATACGATTCGGTCATGAAACAATATGCATTGGAGATTTAAATGACCATGTTCATTGCAAAGTTCACAAGGAGCGCGAAAAATATTGAATTTTTTAGCACATTCATCTAGCTCTTCTTGCAACAATTTGGTTTCCATGTACTTATGCCTCTTGCAATATCTATCTTCCCTATTTGGTGTGTACTTACAAACCCAATGCACTCCACACTAATTGGCATGTTTATAGGAGACATTTTCATCATAACTAGTGCAATCATCATTAGTATCATGGATATTCAAAGAATTCGTACTAACAACATTGCAATCATGCTCATCATTCAAATATTTAGTGCCAAACATTTTGTAGATTTCTTCTTCTAGCACTTGAGCACAATTATCCTTTCCATCATACTCACGGAAGATATTAAAAAGGTGAAGCATATGAGACAAACTCAATTCCATTTTTTGTAATTTTCTTTTATAAACTAAACTAGTGATAAAACAAGAAACTAAAAGACTCGATTGCAACATCTAAAGATATACCTTCAAGCGCTAACCTCCCCGGCAACGGCGCCAGAAAAGAGCTTGATGTCTACTACACAACCTTCTTCTTGTAGACGTTGTTGGGCCTCCAAGTGCAGAGGTTTGTAGGACAGTAGCAAATTTCCCTCAAGTGGATGACCTAAGGTTTATCAATCCGTGGGAGGCATAGGATGAAGATGGTCTCTCTCAAGCAACCCTGCAACCAAATAACAAAGAGTCTCTTGTGTCCCCAACACACCCAATACAATGGTAAATTGTATAGGTGCACTAGTTCGGCGAAGAGATGGTGAAACAAGTGGTATATGGATAGTAGATAAAGGTATTTGTAATCTGAAATTATAAAAACGGCAAGGTAACTAATGGTAAAAGTGAGCGTAAATGGTATTGCAATGATAGGAAAGAAGGCCTAGGGTTCATACTTTCACTAGTGTAAGTCCTCTCAACAATAATAACATAATTGGATCACATAACTATCCCTCAACATGCAACAAAGAGTCACTCCAAAGTCACTAATAGCAGAGAACGAACGAAGAGATTATGGTAGGGTACGAAACCACCTCAAAGTTATTCTTTCCAATCAATCCGTTGGGCTATTCCTATAAGTGTCACAAACAGCCCTAGAGTTCGTACTAGAATAACACCTTAAGACACAAATCAACCAAAACCCTAATGTCACCTAGATACTCCAATGTCACCTCAAGTATCCGTGGGTATGATTATACGATATGCATCACACAATCTCAGATTCATCTATTCAACCAACACAAAGGACCTCAAAGAGTGCCCCAAAGTTCTACCGGAGAATCATGACGAAAATGTGTGCCAACCCCTATGGATAGGTTCATGGGCGGAACCCGCAAGTTGATCACCAAAAAATACATCAAGTGAATCACGTGGCTTCCCATTGTCACCACAGATACGCACGGCAAGACATACATCAAGTGTTCTCAAATCTTTAAATACTCAATCCGATAAGATTACTTCAAAGGGGAAACTCAATTCATTACAAGAGAGAAGAGGGGGAGGAGAAACATAAGATCCAACTATAATAGCAAAGCTCGCGATACATCAAGATCGTATCACCTCAAGAACACGAGAGAGAGAGATCAAACACATAGCTACTGGTACATACCCTCAGCCCCGAGGGAGAACTACTCCCTCCTTGTCATGGAGAGCACCGGGATGATGAAGATGGCCACTAGAGAAGGATTGCCCCCTCTGGCAGGGTGCCGGAACGGGTCTAGATTGGCTTTTGGTGGCTAGAGAGGCTTCTGGCGGCGGAACTCCCGATCTAATACCTGTTCTGGAAGTTTTACGATACATAGGTATATATGGGTGCAAGGGGTACGTCGGTGGAGCTTCGGGGCCCCACGAGGCAGGGGCGCGCCCCCACCCTCGTGGTCAGCTCACGTATCTTCTGACGTAGAGTCCAAGTCTATCTGGTGGCTTTCCTTCCAAAAATAACTTCTCCAATTGATTTCCTTATGTTTCGAATCCGTTTGATATTCCTTTTCTTCGAAACACTGAAATAGGCATAAAAACAGAAACTGAGACTAGGCTCTGGGTTAATAGGTTAGTCCCAAAAATGATATAAAAGTGTATAATAAAGCCCATAAACATTCAAAACAGTAGATAATATAGCATGGAGCAATAAAAAATTATAGATACGTTGGAGACGTATCAGCATGTCAAATTTATGTGGTCAAAAGTAGTTTTAATGCATTATATAGCCTTGAGGACCCACAAGTGTAGGGGATCTATCGTAGCCTTTTCGATAAGTAAGAGTGTCGAACCCAACGAGGAGCAGAAGGAAAAGATAAGCGGTTTTCAGCAAGGTATTCTTTGCAAGCACTGAAATTATCAATAACAAATAGTTTTGTGATAAGGTAATTTGTAATGGGTAACAAGTAATAAAAGTAAATAAGGTGCAGCAAGATGGCCCAATCCTTTTTGTATCAAAGGACAAGCCTGGACAAACTCTTATATAAAGGTAAGCACTCCCGAGGACACATGGGAATTATCGTCAATCTAGTTTTCATCACGCTCATATGATTCGTGTTCGGTACTTTGATAATTTGATATGTGGGTGGACCGGTGCTTGGGTACTGTCCTTCCTTGGACAAGCATCCCACTTATGATTAACCCCTATTGCAAGCATCCGCAACTACAACGGAAGTATTAAGGTAAACCTAACCATAGCATGAAACATATGGATCCAAATCAGCCCCTTACAAAGCAACACATAAACTAGGGTTTAAGCTTCTGTCACTCTAGCAGCCCATCATCTACTTATTACTTCCCAATGCCTTCCTCTAGGCCCAAACAATGGTGAAGTGTCATGTAGTCGACGTTCACATGACACCACTAGAGGAAAGACAACATACACCTCATCAAAATATCGAACGAATACCAAATTCACATGACTACTTATAGCAAGACTTCTCCCATGTCCTCAGGAACAAATGTAACTAATCACAAATCATATTCATGTTCATAATCATAGGGGTATTAATATGCATAATGGATCTGAACATATGATCTTCCACCAAGTAAACCAACTAGCATCAACTACAAGGAGTAATCAACACTACTAGCAACCCACAGGTACCAATCTGACGTTTGGATACAAAGATTGGATACAAGAGATGAACTAGGGTTTGAGATGAGATGGTGCTGGTGAAGATGTTAATGGAGATTGATCCCCTCCCGATGAGAGGATCGTTGGTGATGACAATAGTGATGATTTCCCCCTCTCGGAGGGAAGTTTCCCCGGGATAACAGCTCCGCCAGAGCCCTAGATTGGTTCCGCCTCGTGGCGGCGGAGTTTCGTCCTGTGAGCTTGCTTATGACTTTTTCCTCGACGAAAGACTCCATATAGCCAAATATGGTCATTAGAGGGCCACCAGGGGGCCCATGAGGCAGGGGGCGCGCCCAGGGGGTAAGGCGCGCCCCCACCCTCGTGGACGGTGGGTGGCCCCCCTCTGGTACTTCTTTCGCCCAATTTTTTTAATATATTCTGAAAGTAATTCCCGTGGAGTTTCAGGACTTTTGGAGATGTGCAGAATAGGTCTCTAATATTTGCTCCTTTTCTAGCCCAGAATTCTAGTTGCCGGCATTCCCCCTCTTCATGTAAACCTTGTAAAATAAGAGAGAAAAGGCATAAGTATTGTGACATAATGTGTAATAACAACACATAATGCAATAAATATCGATATAAAAGCATGATGCAAAATGGACGTATCAACTCCCCCAAGCTTAGACCTCGCTTGTCCTCAAGCGAAAGCTGAAATCGAAAAATATGTCCACATGAAAACTCACATCCAATTAGCCATATATACGAGGATCTTTCCAACATGTTGTGCTTGCCAAAAGATAAAATGTAAAAAGGAAGGGTGAGGAACACCAAGACTCTTATGTAAGGTAGGAGATAAAAGTAAAAGATAGGCCCTTCGCAGAGGGAAGCAGAGGTTGTCATGCGCTTTTATGGTTGGGTGCACAAAATCTTAATGCGAAAGAACGTCACTTTATATTGCCACTTGTGATATGGACCTTTATTATGCAGTCCATTGCTTTTATTTCTTCCATATCACACGATCGTATAAATCTTATTTTCTCCCACACTAATAAGTCATACATATTTAGAGAGAAATTTTTATTGCTTGCACCGATGACAACTTACTTGGAGGATCTTACTCAATCCATAGGTAGGTATGGTGGACTCTTATGGCAAAACTGGTTTAAGGGTGTTTGGAAGCACAAGTAGTATCTCTACTTGGTGCAAAGAATTTGGCTAGCATGAGGGGGAAAGGCAAGCTCAATCATGTTGGATGATGCATGAGAATATAATTTATCTCAGATGTAAGAAAACATAACCCATTATGTTGTCTTCCTTGTCCAACGTCAACTCTTTAGCATGTCATATTTTAATGAGTGCTCACAATCATAAAAGATGTCCAAGATAGTATATTTATATGTGAAGACCTCTCTTTCTTTATTAGTTCCTATTAATTGCAACAATGACCAAAACTATGTTTGTCAACTCTCAACAACTTTTATTCATCATACTTTTTATATGTGAGCTCATTACTCTCCATAAGATCCATATGATCTCTTTTATTTCCTTTTTATTCTTTCTCTTTTCTTTTATTCCCTCAAGATCATAGCAAGATAATCAAGCCCTGGACTCAACAATAATCTTTATTATATATAGCTCACGGACTCGGTTACATAGAAGGATCATAAAGCAAAACTCACAACTAGATCATACTAAAACTTTATTCTACTAGATCAAGATATTACCAAAAGGATCGAACTAAGAAAAAACGGTAAAGATAGAAGTGATGGTGATACGATACCGGGGCACTCCCCCAAGCTTGGCAGTTACCAAGGGGAGTGCCCATACCCATGTGATTGTATCTCTTTTGCCGGTGAAGGAGTTGATGGGGTTTTGTTGATGGCGTAGGCTTGTCGTCCCTCTTCCAAGGCATAGGCTCACCATCATAGAAGGATGATCGAGTCTCCTGAAACCTCAAATCTGCAGCCAAACTCATCCTCTTGAATCTATATTCATACTCACAGTTTTGATTTTACAGGTCATAGATCTGGGCTTGGAGGTGCTCGATTTTCTCATGAAGCTTGAAGATGGCCTCCCCAATGTCCTTGACGTCCATCTTGTGGTTGTTGGTGAACTCCGTGATCATAATGTGATTGGAGTCACTACAAAAAAGACACATCCGTGACATTTTGGGCCGAACGAATTTTTTTTTCTGTCATACATATGACACTTCTATGATGATAATAGTGACAAAACTCGGTATCATCATAGATGTGGTGGGCTCCTACTTCTATGACAAAAAATCATGACAGAAAATGGGCTTTTCGTCCTGGGCGGGCCGGAGACGCAGCTGCATGACATTCTTTGGGATGTCCATGACGGAAAAAACCGTGGTAGAAGCGAGGGCGAGGAAAATTTTGGGGAGTTCCCGGTTACGGTGGGAGGTCGGGGGCCGAGCGATGCGTGTTTCTCTCGTACACGTACGCGTGTGTGTGTGAGGCGTTGGCTCTAACTGAACCCGAGCGAGGCATTGGGCTCTAACTGAACCCGAGCGATTGCACTGCAGGCTACGTGTTACTGAACCCGAGCGATCGATTGATGGCTGTTAACTAAACCCGATCGAGCGATTCCTTCGCTACTGCTGCTAACTGAAGCCGATCGATGTTGCCTCTGGTTGAACA